>NC_133770.1:81376268-81468268 GCF_003597395.2 Chelonoidis abingdonii
GGCTTTTCCTGTCTACCTGGCCAGTGCATGCAAGTTCAGATGGCGTTCCAGAGCAGTCACAATGGTGCACTGTGGGATACCGCCCGGAGGCCAATACTGTCGAATTGTGGCCACACTCACCCTAATCTGACATGGCAATACTGATTTCAGCGCTACTCCCCTCGTCGGGGAGGAGTACAGAAATCGGTTTCAAGAGCCCTTTATATCGATATAAAGAGCTTCGTTGTGTGGAAGGGTGCAGGGTTAAATCGGTTTAACTCTGCTAAATTCAGTATAAACGCATAGTGTAGACCAGGCTTAAAATGAAAGAGAGATCTTGTCCATTAGTGATTAGTAAAGATTGCATGCCACCTTCTTTTTGCAACAAGGTTCTCAACCCTATCATCCTGGCCAGATTTCTGTGTGGGTGTCTACATTTTGACTAGCTGTATTCTCTGAAATTTCAACTAAATACACAAATTTTCACATGCTTGAGATGTTGTGTACTATTGTCATGTGCTCTTTAAACAGTAGCTACTTTATACTACAGATGTGGTTGCATTTCAATGTTAATCACATTTCAGAAGTAACTTGGAAAGGCTCTATAAATGTAACACACTAATGCAACCACCACTTAAGTTGTTATCTTACCTTATAGTATTTATTTATTTGCTGCACACAGTAAGTTCAGCTCTGTACAGAACATACAGAAGAATATGTCCCTGCCCCAGGAACTTACCCTCTAAAATAACACAAACCACCTGTTGATTGGATGCACCACTGTACAGCAAAAAAGTTTTTTAATTATTATAATAATGCCATAATAATCCAGGAATTTCTTGGAGTGCGGGACAGTTGGGGGGTATTACTGGTAAGTAAGTGTGTTTTGAGGACATATATGAAAGAGGAAAGAGATGAAGCTTGCAGCACCATGACAGCAAGGATATACTAAGCATAAGGGACAGCATAGAAAGAGAGGCAGAAAAGCAAGAAGGATAAAGAGAAAGTGGTCAGACATAAGGTGTTGGAAGAGGGAAGGGAGCAAGATTCAAACGAAGATGTAGACTGGAGAAGAGCTGTTTAAACTTGATTAAGAAGGCAGAAAGTTAGACGGATTTGAAGAGAAGATGAGGTGGTCAGAGCAGTGTGTGAGAAAGATTTTCTTTGTAACTTATGAATAGACTGAAGGAGAGACAGGTGAGGATTAGAGGTTTTAGTATAACAAATGCACATGTCCAGTTCAAAAATGATGTATCAATGTCTTCACGCTGCATTCACTTCAGTTACCAGAATTTAAACTGTTTGATCTACTGCACAACCAGACAAAAAAGAAAGCATTAAGTCACCTACACTGGGCACACTTAAAAAGTTCATTTCAGTTCTAACAGGACTGAAATATAAGAAATATCATTAATACTGAAATACAATTTATGTCACGCACCATACTAAGGAAATAAATTGGGTCTGTGCTGCTTTTTTTTTTTTAAAGCTTCTTTATGTTATACAAAGAATACAGGAAGGGTGTGGGGGTTGTTTGTTTTAAGATTTCCAGCTTTTTATTACCTTAAATACATCTGAAATGTCTAATCTGGTCTTCTTTGGCTTTGTGGACAGCTCTGAGGACTCATATGTTACTGCATAGTATTTTAATGTTTGATCTGTTTCAAGTCCTACAAGAACTAACAGTCATTGCTACTCACTATAAATCAATTGACTCCTCAGTCCCAGGAGCTGACAATTGGAGCACATTAGGTAAAACAAAAATTCAGCTGATTTCAACAATATTTCAGTAATAATCAGTTCCTTGGTGGCACATTTCTTGCAATATGCACTTAACCCTTTTGTAATCTATAAATCAGTCTCAACACACATCTTTAAATTCCACTTTACTACGATTCTTATTTTCTTCCTCCCCCTACACAGAAAAAAAAGTCTAAAAGCATTCCCCATAAAAATCTATACAACTAAGTAGCAGGTACACCACAGAGGGAGGGTATAAACAGATCTCTACTCACATCATTTGGATGCAATTTATCCACACTAGTAAATGGCTACAAGTCTTAGATCACACTTCCATTGTTTCAGGAACTGCTCTGGTACCACTGAGGAAGTCACTTGAGTTCTAACAGGATGCACAGAGTGGGAGGACGGATGTAAAATTGTCCAGTAACGAGCAAACATTTTTATACTCCAATTTAAACCTTTCTCCCTTCGGTAACCTTTGTGTATGCAGAAAGCGCCCTTCCACAGATGCTCTAGTTATCATATGTACCAGTAAAAAAATCTAGTTGGAGATAAGTCAAGTTTGTCTCCAGCATCCCTCAGGTCACTACAGAATTTTTCCCTTTATGTGAAGGATAAACAACACTTCCTTATTTACTTCCTCCACACCATTCATGATTTTATAGACCTCTATCATATCCTCTCCCCTTAGGCAATGTCTACACTAGCACTTACATCAGCAAAACTTTTCTCACTCAATAGTGTGAAAAAACCAACTCCCTAAGCCTCATAAGTTTTGCCGGCATAAGTGCTCTCGTGCACAGTGCTACATCAGCAGAAAACACTCTTCTGCAAACACAGCTAGGGCTGCTTGTTGAGCTGGTTTTATTATGTCGGCAGGAGAGCTCTCTCCTGTAGTCATAACACAACTGCATGAGTGATCTTACAGCTGTACTTGTAATTGTAGACATGGCCTTAGTCATCTCTTTTCTAAGTTGAACAGTCCCAGCCTTTTTAATCTCTCCTCATACAGAAACTGTTCCATACCCATAATAATTTTTGTACAAGGGCAACATTTTCCAATTCTAATACATCTTTTTGAGATGGGATAATCAGAATTGCACATAATGTTCAAGATACCATGGATTTTACCATAGTTACCCTAGGACTTCATGAATAACTGAAACCACTAAAACAGATTTAAAAAGACACATTTCATCAATGGATGTAGTTAGTGGGGTGGCTTCTGGGTGTCAGAACCTAGCCATTAAGATCCATAACAGCCATTCTCCAGGACAGGGCTACTTGTCAAATTAATTTCTATAGTAACCTGGAAACAGCAGTTCAATGAAATACTGTTATTGGCATGACTATGCAACTGTTGCCAAAGGATAAGAGACAGCTACAGTTTGTCTGTCAGAGGTACTCCCTCTAAGCAAAGAAAGAATGCCAGCTCATGTGCTGAACAAACCTGTTGGCTATGCCTCTTGTTTGAAAGAATTAGAGGCAGTATCATCCCCCAAAAATGTGCTTAAGATTATGGTTTAAGGATTTCTCTAGCTAGAAGGATTTCACCCTTTTAACACAAAACATAGAACAGGCAAACCACAATAGGTGTCCCTATCCTTCACAGGTTGTGAGGCCTGAGGATGAACTCCACCTCACTTTCTTCCCTTAGAGCCTGCTCTGCCCGTGTTTGGCATATGATAGTACCATAAATGACATACACGCGCGGGAGAAAGGGGGAATCGTCATGTCACACGCGTGCGCGGGGACGAGGGGTCATCGTGTCACACACACGCGCGGCGGGACGGGGGGGGTCATCGTGTCACACACACGCGCGCGGCGGGACGGGGGGGGGTCGTCGTGGTGTCACACATACACGCGCGGCGGGATGGGGGGGTCGTGGTGTCACACACCCGCCTGCCCAGGCACTTCCAGCCCCGCACCAACCCGCACCCGGCCGGCCTAAGCCAGGAGAAGGAGACACGAGATGTGGCTCCCGCCGCCCGGGCAGCACCGACCTTCAGGCGCGGGGAACTGCCCCGCCGCTGGGCCCCGCAGCCTCCCCGGGGTGAGGCCGCCATTGCCCGGCCGGGAGGGAACCCGGGCCCCGGCGGGCAGGCCGGACCGCGGAACGGGCTCCCACCTTTCCGCCAGCCCAGCCGGGCCGGGAGCTGCGGGACACCGACCCCCCCGCGCCGCGCCAGTAACTTACCCCCGCAGCAGCGGCTCCTCCGCACGCCACCCCCCACATGGGCAGCGGCGTCTGCCCCTGTCACCGGCCGCTCCCCCCGCTGGGAGACGCGGGGCAGCGAAACAGCGGCGGGAGCGGCTCGACCTGTGCCCGCGCCCGGCGTCGCCCGCCTGCTCCGTCCCCGGCTGCTACCGCTGCGGCGACTCCGAGCGCGACGCACTGACAACAACGGCCGGCGGCTCCCGAGACCTGGGGGCGGGGCCGGGGAGGGGCAACCGGCACAGAGAAAGGGTCGCCGCTGCGCATGCGCCGGAGGGAGGTGCCACAGTCGTGCCGTCACACCCCGGCTAAGGGGCCGTGGCGGGTTGGGGAGGGATAGGGCTGGGGGAGCTGGAGGGTGGGGAAAGGCTCGGCTAGGGGAGGGATAGGGCTGGGGGAGCTGGAGGGTGGGGAAAGGCTCGGCTAGGGGAGGGCCCGGCTGAAGATGGCCAAACATTGCGGCATTGTGTTACCACGTGTTGGATCGTTACTATGGAATAAGGTATATTTACTTCATATGGTGAGATTGTCTGTGTGTAAAAGTAGGTGTGAGACTTTTAGAAGAGAAGGTAGCTCAGGTAACACAGATTTTTATAAAGGGTCCGGATGTAATCCTGGCAATTACAGACTGGTACGCTTAACTTCAGTATGAGGCAAATTGGTTGAGATTATACCAGTGGTCCCCAACCTTTTTTGTCTGGCGGGCGCCAGATGATGAGCCACGGAGGACTGTGGTGGCGGACGAGCATCTGCCCAAATGCCACCGACGAGCAGCGTCATCCAGAGGTGTCTTTGCCAAAATGCTGCTGAATTTTGGTGGCATTTCGGTGGATTCTCAGCCAAAGGCCAGTACTCGGGCACACTTAAACGTCCCGGCAGGCGCCATGGCTCCCGCGGGCACCACGTTGGGGACTCCTGAATTATACTAAAGACCAGCATTATCAGACACATTGATGAACACGATATGTTGGGGAAGAGTCAACATGGTTTTCTAAAAGGAGATCTTGCCTCATCAATCTTTTAACATAAGAACGGCCATACTGTGTCAGACCAAAGCTCCATCTAGCTCAGTATCTTCTGACAGTGGCCAATGCCAAGTGCCCAAGAGGGAACAGACCAGGTAATCATCATGTGAGCCATCCCTTGTTGCCCATTCCCAGCTTCTGGCAAACAGGCCACAGCAGGAGGCTAGGGACACCATCCCTATTAGAATTCTTTGAGGGGGTTAACAAGCATCTTGATCCAGTGGCTATAGTATACTTGGACTTTCAGAAGGCTTTTGACAAGATCCCATACGAGAGGTTCTTAAGCAAACTAAGCAGTCATGGGATTAGAGGGAAGGTGCTCTCATGCATAGGCATCGACTCCATGGGTGAGTTTTTTGGGAGGGGCGGTATAGTTGTGTATATAAGACAAAGCCTTTAATATCAGGCTCGTCCCAATAATATCAGAACATCTGGTCACCCTACTGCTGTTTCACAGCTGTTAGGCAGGGGTGGGGGCGGAAAGCATTGGGAGGGAGGGGGAGAAGCGGGGATGTGGCGCACTGGGTGGGAAGAAGGAGGTGAGGAGGGGGCAGCTTGACTGCCAATGGGTGCAGAGCACCTGCTAATTTTTCTCCGTGGGTGCTGTGCACCCACTGGCAGCCAAACTCCCCCATCATTCCCCCCTGGTATAGGGTTTTGAAGCACCTTCATGCCACTCCCTCTTTTAATTGGTGTAAAGGAGTTGGAGTCAGAGTGAGGTTTTCACCCTTAGCTTCTATTCTCAGCTTTGCCACTGATGCAGTGTGTGCAAGCGTAAACCTGCTGCCAGGTCTTGTCAGTAGCAACAAGGCCAGGTTCAATATCTGGGGGTTCTTAAAACTAGAAAAACAAAACTGTCTTGAACCCCTACCCAGAAACCTGGAAAAACTAAATACCCCTCCTGACCTCCCCATTAAGCAATACTTCCTCACTCACAAGTACAGTGTAATACAAAGAAAACTTTTATTCAGGGAGGAGGGAATGCAGTATTAATTTGGAAAAACACAGCAACAATGACCAAAGTATGCAAATAATAAGTAAAACATCCTACCATACAGTAGCTTTGAAAATGTCACAAGAACTACTAATTCTTAGCATGTCAGGCTTTGATGGCATAGCAGGAACTGCAGTAAATATCCAAAGGAATCATAGAGTGCCTTTTTTTGGATGTATACCGAAAGTCTGCAAGACACAGAAGATATGAAGTAACACAATGGGAGTGGAAATTGAATGACTCAGGAAATGGGCCACCTTTCATCTCAAAGTTACTAGTCTGAATTAGGGGTGGGTAACCACAAAAAGTCATTAATCTCTGACAGCCATTCAGTGATATATGTGAAATGAGCCCATAGTCTCAGTCCAGTTGCTAGCTGACAGGAGTTCATGTTACCAAAACCAGCATAAGATAGTACAAATTGGCATCTTGGTTGGTAGCCTCAGCAAATGGGATTCATAAAGAATGAAGAATACTCTTACCCCAAAAGTATGATGTCATTATCCCTTTGGGCTGAAGCATTGCGGCATATGGTCTTCGAAGGGAAGATGGGAAAACAGTGTCCACAGGCATGCCTTAAAGTGCTTGATGTGATAAACTAATTAAACATGGTAAAGTTAGGGATGGTTCCGTAGTTGATAATTTGCATTTCATTGCAATTATGATCTAAGGCTGGGCCCCAATTATTTAAGAAGGATTCCCAATAACTCTCCTGGGAAGTCAGACTAAGGAAAACGTAGAGGCCAGTTGTGGAAATGGAGTTTCCCCAACACTGATATATTGCCATGAGTGCGATTCTGGAGTACTGTCTTTCGTTTCCTGATCTTGGAAAGTTTGAAAAGATTTCTGAGGGAGACAACACATTGCTATTCAGTGATTCCTAATGTGCCCGTCAATATTTCCCATCTAGTTCTCCATGGCCAGAAGGAAGATTAACAAAGCATAGACTCTGAAGGAAGGAGGCAATATAACATTAGTAAAGGAAATTAAGGTGAATCCTCAGGATTCTGAAGAGCAAATGCAGGAGCCATTAAAAATAAACTATAACAATTAAAAAGAACGATAACAAAGACAAAGATTATTTATATTTATTTAGCACATAATAGTTGACTAAACTAAACTGCAGGAAGTAATCAATAGTATGTTGGTTGCTCCAATACAAACAATAGCAATTAATTTTTTAAATCAGGCTTACGTCAATGTCTTTCATATAAGCAAGAAAGAAAGAAAAGTAGAATTCTGATCATATGACAAATCACTTAACCCCAATGTGTGTTACTGAGGCATAAGAGCTACTGGCTAAGATGTGACCTATATACACTACGGTGGCACTTTGTAAATGACGTATGATCAACATATCCTATTAAGGCAAATATTTAAAATCTTTTACAATATTATTAGTGTTATTTATTTTTAGGTATAAGGAAACACATGTATTAGTTAATGAAGTGGCCTCAGGACATTGTCCAAGATGCACAGTTGCTTTAACAGCATCAGTTCTTTTCATGGACCTGTCAGAAACTTTAAGTAGATACAGTGCACTGTAGAAAATGACAAGATGGAGCATGAAGATGTGTAGTTGAGTCCCTGTAATTCACATCTCAACAAACAACATAATATCATTGATTTAAAAAGGAGCAGTTTCTTAGAAAGCTTGATATGCTGGAACTGAGTCTTTGAGTGTAATTACAGTCATGCAGCAACAGTAATCTTGTCTTGCACAGGAAAAAATGTTTCATGATATAGCTAATATTTACCATAAAGGGACAGCATCAGGTAATTTATAAGCTTAACTGTTAGGTTTTGAAATATAAAAAAAGAGGGAGCTTACAAAACATAATACAAACAGAAAGGTTTGCTTTGTTTTATATTTAATCGTTTTTTAAAAAGAAGCTAAACATCCCCCTACAGTGTTGGAAATGTAAACACAAGAGCTAGTCATGAGACTAGCTAGTGTTAGTGCATGAGAACCAGAAAGTGAAAGTGAAATTGTTTCATTCTCCAAACTGAATGAAATGCTGAAAGCAAGTTAAGGTATTCAGATTCAATAATTTAAGGAGGCATTAGCTGCACTCTCTAAAAGGGTAGCAGAGCTCCTGCTGTGGCCTGTGTTCCCTAGAAGCCCTGGAGGAATTAGATCCACCTCCACCCCACCTCACTCCCAAGCTGGGCTGTGTCTTAATTTAGTCCTTTAGTTAGTTTCATTTCTTTTGTTCTGTCTCCTTCTGTAAGTGCCTTTAGGTATGTGGAATATTAGAAGAATGCAGTTGGCCTACCCTGCAAGAGTCTCATTTACAAAGTTGCCAGTAGATATACACATTTTCTCAATTCAGTCTGAAAAGGAATAATTCGATTTTCTTAAAATGACTGCAGCGATTATGGCCTTGACATTCTGAGTAGGCATTCAGTAAAGTGAAAAAGAAAAAAGGAAAGAACTGCCAGAAAGAAATATCCTTTTTTAAAAAGCAATGCAACTGCAGAGACTTCTAATTTATAACATCTGACACACATTGTAGCAGTTGAAAATTCAAACAAAGCAAAGTAATTAACCTTATACAATACCTTCTTATTTGAACAGCTAAAAGAAAACTATATTTTTTTTATGTTTCAAAGAACCTTTTACTCTTGTGTATATTCTTTAACACCCACATTCTACAAAGTGAAATAATAGTGAAAGCTACAAATTTTCTCTTTTAAATCTCCAGGCAAGGCATTTTTAATTCAAAATAAAAGGCAAAGCCAAAAGTAATTAATTAAACACAGAAATTTAAATTCCATTTCTACTTTAAAACAGTAACAACCTCTTGTCCAATCACTGTCAACTAGCATTTGTTGTCCATTTACAGCTATGATATAAAAAAAGAAACAGGATGTTTTGATTCATAACTGGGCTAGTCATTCATTTTAACGGGTTGTCAAGCTTGAAGATAAATTTGTGAATTTTTTTTTTGCATGACTGTTCTATATCTGAAATGCATGCATCACTGACATCTCGAAAGTGATGTTGACACTACTTTGATATCATACTGAGCCCTATAAGCTCTTTCCCCCACAACTACACAACTATGAATCAAAAAGAAAAATTTCTTTGAGGGCTAAAATTGAGCAAGTTATAGCATGAAGCAATTCCTCTGCCTTTGATCCAGAGAAAGTCCATGACCCTAGTTTTAGCCAGCAAAATCTGAGTGCTTCATTCTCCATTCTGTTACATCAGTTTTAAGCCAGTATAAGAGTGGAAAAATCAGGCCCTCTATTTCAACCCTTGCTTTATTTATTTATATATCAGATGGTCATATTATATATATACACACACATATATAATTAATGACCATCTGTGTAGCCATATTTGCCCCACAGACTATGACAGTATTCATTTTAGAAATGTTTTACAAGAATTTGTTTTTTAAACTTTGCTGTATTGCTTTTGATGGTGAAATTTTACTCAAAGATCTATCTTCAGGGTCAACGTTTGTTCGCACATCAGTAAAAACCCATTAATTTGAGTAAAAATCTGACTTTGGCAGACTATTTCAGCCTTTTCTTGTCCACTTCCCCTACAGTACACCATAACACGTACAATGTGCTATGCTGTAAAATGAACAAAATCTAAGGGCTTATTTTACATGATTTAACAGCCTAATATATCTTGATGTAACATCAAAGATGCATTCCCTTATAATAACCCATGCAATATTTTTAAAACCATAGTAGATTGTCAGAAATATATTTAACATCTCAGTTATAATTTACTAATATTCAAGCACTTGAAAAAGAATTTTACACTCTTATCTGCAAGAAATAAAATACTCTACTTGAGAAATAAGAAGCACATTCCTTATACGTTTGCTTGAACTAAGAAAGGGTGAGGATATTTCACAACCAATCACTCATGCAAAAAGTTTCCATACAGAGTCACGCCTGATGATTTAACAGATAGTCGTATATGTTATTTCCCTGAAACAAATCTTACAAGGAGACAAGAGAAAAGATATTTAAAGGAAATCTTTCTAAATGTTAATATCCTGTATGATGGTTCACATCATCCTATTTTCCCCATCAAATCTGTAAAATATAATTGGAGCTTAACCTGGAAAAGATTTCTTGAAGTCCTAATTCTCCCAACATTTGTTTTAAATTGCTTGTTGCGAACTCTTATTTTTAACAGCTTGTTTGAAGTGTACTGTATCATACAGTTTGCTTACATCATCCGTCTCAAGGAAACACAAGCATGAACATGTAATAAAACTGTTATGGTACTTGTTTGTGCTCTTTGCTTACTAGCTGACGAGGCAAGCAATTATACTGATCTAGCTATTAAATGCATTTATTACTTGTATTTGATTTAGTGCCACATCTGTTTCTAAGCAGGAACCATCTCGGAACAAGGTGTGGATATTTATGAGCAATAGTTCTCCAACTTCTCACTTCTATGACACCTTTGTAACCTAACATCCCAAACTCCAACTGCTTGATTCTTAAAACGTTTCATACTGTGAACCGCCAAGAGGGACTCCAGGGACCACTGATCGCACTCAGACAGCTGTTTGAAAACTACTGAGGACAAGTTGTATTTATCCTCTTCCTGGCCAACAAGATATTTTCTTCCCCTCTACATGGATTTGAGCTGACCAGCTACAGGAAGCAGAGCATATTACACCTTGCCAGATTGTGGTGCAATTGACACACTCCCCCTAGGTATCAGGGGGCTCCAGGACAAATGATGTGACTTCCGCTGCTCCAATGTGGTCTGTACCTAAGTGGCAGAATTGTGCCCTACAATCTTTTTTTCAGAGTTATTCAGGGTGCCACCTTTCTTGGATAAACTACCGATCAGCCTTTTATCCCTCAGTGGTTTCAGAAAGGATTTATGGACACTAATCTATCCAGCCTGCTTTCCTTGTAGGTTCTCTCAGAAATCTAAGGCTCTCCACATTTAACCCTACCAACCACACTTTTCAGTTGAATCACATACCTTCTAGCAATGATGTTCAGAGCTCAGTTGACTAGCTGTCAGCTGTCCAAGCTTAAAAATGCTTGGGAGTGCATCTCTTGTTTCCTAGGGAACTCCTCCTATGTCCCCTTTGTATGTTCCAAGACACCCAGGAGATATTTCATTACAGTTACTTTTCATGTTTTTGTGCACCCCAAAGTAATCAGCACATAAAAAGTACATTTGCATTTCTTAGTCTTACAAATTTCTAAAGCAGTAAAATAAATTACTGAACATAGAAAGCTGATTTTCTTTCTGTAACATTCAAGAGCCTTCCTCTGTAAGCCAGAAACCTCGTTAACCATACCTAAGCTAATCCATCTACATTTCCAATATGGACTACAGACCCCTACTACCTGTGCCCACACTTACCCTGTTGACCTGTAGACCACCATTCAACTACCACATACAAGGTACAAGCAGCCTTTCTCTTGACCACCAGCTCATTATAGGCCAGAGATACCAACATCTTGTATTTTACTCTCCACAGACCCAAATCCGTCACAACCCACACTCCTAATATGGAACAGCAATCACAATCGCTCACTTCTTATGTTCCATAGAAAGCCTGGAGACAGTGCCTTTCCCATCCACTGTGAGACAGAGAACTCAACCTACCCTATCCATCGTCCTGTGTATACACACTAGACCTTTTTGAAAAATGGGTTTTGTTTTCTGCACAAAATTTTCACCTCAAAAACCAAAATATTTTGGAGTTTGGCCAAAAAAATTTTTCTTTTTTTAACTAAAACTCAAAATATTATGCAGAAAACTGACACTTTTTGAGAGAAATTATGTTGTGATGGAAACATTTTGATCAGCCTAAATACATAGTATTCACATGTCTGATGAGGCTCTGAGATCCCACCCCACAGACATAGACTTGATGTGCATCTTCATGTTGTCAATTCTACACTTAGTGGTCACAGATGTAGGTACTACATTCACCAAGACAGACTGAGGCTTTACTGATTCCACCTGAAGAAGAGATGGGAGCCAGGACATGTGTACAATATATTTCCTAGTCATTTGCAATCTATGACATGAAAAGTTTCTGAAGTTGTTGTAATACTTATGATATACTGAATCTGCATTAGATGGATAGTGATGGACAGAGATACTTGGTCAGAGACATGGTTTTGTTTGTAAAAAACTTCTCTGCTTAGGCTGACTCAGAAGTGTTCACTGTCACTTCTGTTTCGTGTAATGAAACATAAGAATGGCCATATTGGATCAGAACAAAGGTCCATCTAGCCCAGTATCCTGTCTTCCTACAGTGGCCAATGCCAGGTGTTCCAGAGGGAAAGAACAGAACACGTAATCATCAAGTGATCCATCCCCTGTTGCCCATTCCCAGCTCCTGGCAAAAAGGCTAGGGACACCATCCCTGCCTATCCTGGCTAATAGATATTGATGGACCTATCCTCCATGAATTTATCTAGTTCTTTTTTGAACCCTGTTACAAGTCTTGGCCTTCACAACATCCTCATCTCTTTCTTGAGTGGTAATAGCTAATTTAAACCCCATCGTTTTATATGTATAGTTGAGATTATGTTTTCCAATGTGCATGACTTTGCATTTATCAACATTGAATTTCATCTGCCACTATGTTGCCCAGTCACCCAGTTTTGTGACATCTCTTTGTAACTCTTTGCAGTCTGCTTTGGACTTAACTATCTTGAGTAGTTTTGTATCATCTGTAAATTTTGCCACCTCACTGTTTACTCCTTGTTCCAAATCTTTTATGAATATGGTGAACATACAGGCTTTTCCTTCACTGGTTTTATTCCTCATTCTTGTCATCCATATTTAATGTATCTCTACTCTCTTTTTGTAACCATTTAAAATCACATTTAGCCTTTTAAAGATCTAAGTTTATAGAGGCAAATAACTTCAACTGATTACAGTTTACAAGTCAATGATTCATTGTCTTTCAGTTTTATTTGTGCTGACAGTGAACATCATTTTTCTATGTCAGCTTTAATATTAGATAAAACATTTGTGCCTGAAGTTAATTAAAGCACAAAACATGAATTTAAGTAATGCTAAAAGTTGTAACACCATTCTGAAAAGAGAAGGAAATTCTAAGTTAAGGATGACGCTCTGTCCTTATCTCACCCTGTTGAAACTTGGTATTGCAGCATATGGTATTTCTTAACACCCACTGTTTAGAGACTCATGCAACATCTAGATATAACAGAGTGAACTAAGGATATAGGCCAATATTTTCAAACTTGGATGACCTAAAGTTAGGCTACTAAATAGAAGATGAATTTAGGAGGCTAACATTGGGCATTCAAGTTTTAAAATTGAGCCATAATTCCATGGACATTGCAGATTAAAATAAAACTCTTAATTTCATTTTAACTGTTTCAGATTTACCCAGCATGTCTGATACATGGGAAAGCCCTAAGAGTGTGTTACACCAGACACAGCATTCGAAGTGCAAACATTCCAACAGAAGCTTCAATGGATGCCAGCAGGAAAGGAGATTTTAAAGAAAAGAAATTATCCTCTCTTCTCTCCAGGGGAAAATTGCTTCCTGACAGCTCTGTTTTGATCTTTGCTGTAGTTCACCTCCACTGGCAGACTTCAGGCTATTACAGTGTGTGGGGTAAACAGTCAATTGTAAAAAGTAATATTTAATACCTATACTTCATGCTTCTATAGCACCTTTTGTCTAAGGATCTTGTAACTCTTTACAGACATAAATGAATTACTTTTCACAAACTCCAGTGTCCATGCTAATATTGTTAAAGGTGTATTAAATATTTATTATCTGCAGCCTACAATGCCACTGATCATGGAGTACCGTTGAGTCTCCTGTGGACAGCAACAAGAGCAAAGGGGATTGCTCTCCAGGTTCTTCCACTCCTTTCTTGCCGAGCATTCTCAGCAGTGGTGCTGAATGCTATCATGTGGAGTTCCATCTTGCCTCCCCTCTTATTCAGTTAGTACACACAGGCCTGATAGGAGGATTTGCAGGAGTAAGTTGCAGCAGTGTTTCTAGTCTATTGGCAACAACCAGCTCTACATTGCTAGCTCACATGACAAGGGCAGTGCTGTTGAACACCTAGCTGAATGTCTGAGGGAGAATGAGTCCTGGACCAGAATTAGGTGGCTGAAGCTCAGCCAGATAAGAGTGAGGTGATGCTAGCAGATTAGGGGAGGCAACCAGAAGATACGGCAAAGACATCTTCCTCTTAATACTGAGGATGCGTGCCTGCCGTTTGTTGGTTTGCAGTCTCAGGGTTATTATTGAATTCCTACTTGCCATTACACAAAGAGCAGCAATTTCTAGGAAGTCCTTTTCTCATCTTTTGCTAGCCAGATGTCAGGGACTGCAGGTCTTAAACCTGGGTCTACAGAACTTGTAGCAGCTAATAAGCACCAACCTGCCACCCAGCAACCTGCCAACATTTGCTAGGACAGAAGCTGAAACCTGACAGAGGACTCCAGTCTTGGAACCTGATTGGCAAGATGCTGGGGGTCCTGACTGGTCCACAGCTCCTATTTAAACTCAGCACAGGACCAGACCTGTTGTCCATGTAAACTGTCATGACTAGGACGTGGGTGGTCTGACTTAGTGATCAAACAGGAGTTGGGCTGGGTCAGATACCAGGAGTTAAGCATTCCTAACCCCCCGAATCCTGATAGGATGTCCTCTGGTTCATGACTGACGCATTCAGATTTGCTGGTGATTCCAAGAATGTGATCTACATCACCTGCCACTTGAAGGTCATGGCAGCCACCTAAGTGTCAGATCCCTTGACCAAAGCCTGCTCATTCAGCCAAGATGGCAATGCCTGTATGCCAGTGAAGGGGCCCCAGGCCATCTGCAGCAGCTGCGAGAGCGGGAGCTCTGCAGTGCTTGCAAGGTTCATCCCCAGGCACCGGCCTCCGGAGCTGGGCTTGCAGGGGGGCACAGCTGCAGAAGCCCATGTGGCTGCCAGGCCCCTCTTCATCTTGGATCCACCCTGCTCTTGACTGTGTGCCTTGTGCTTCCTGTTCCTGCTCCCCTGGCTTGATTTCCTGATATCCTGACCTGACCTGGCTCTGGTTACTGATCAGTGGTTCTGCTCTCAAGTTTGTCTTCTGCCACTGATCTCCTAGTAACCTCCACCTGCCTGCCTCCTGATGCTCGACTCTCAGTTTGCCCTCTGGCCTGTCTTGCACACTGACCTCCCAGTATCTGATCCAGCCTGACTCCTGCTTTGACCACTAGATCAGACCAGTGATGCTGAAACAATTTTTGTAGTGGGGTGCTGAAGGCAGAAGCCGTGTATTTGGTGTTTGTTATTACTATTTAAGAACATAAGGACAGCCGTACCAGTCAGACCAAAGGTCCATCTAGCCCAGTATCTGTCTACTGACGGTGGCCAATGCCAGGTGCCCCAGAGGAAGTGAACCGAACAGGCAATGATCAAGTGATCACTCTCCTGCCATCCATCTCCATTCACTGACAAACAGAGGCTAGGGGCACCATTCCTTACCCATCCTGGCTAATAGCCATTAATGGACTTAACCACCATGAATTTATCCAGTTCCCTTTTAAACGCTGTTATTGTCCTAGCGTTCACAACCTCCTCAAGTAAGGAGTTTCATAAGCTGACTGTGCGCTGCATGGAGAAGAACTTCCTTTTATTTGTTTTAAACCTGCTGCCTATTAATTTCATTTGATGACCCCTACTTCTTGTATTATGGGAATAAATAAATAACTTTTCCTTATCCACTTTCTCCACATCACTCATGATTTTATATACCTCTATGATATCCCTTAGTCCCTCGTTTCCAAGGCTGAAGAGGCTAGCCTCTTAATTCTTTCTCAAATGGACCTCTCCAAACCCCTAATCATTTTAATTGCCCTCTTTACTGCAACCTTTTCTAGTGCCAGTATATTCTTTTTTGAGGTGAGAGCTGGAGCCCTACTATCTGCGTAAACACCAGTAATCTGAGCACCTGTGGCAAGCGTACCACTGGATTTATATATAGGGCAAAATATATTCTTCTCAGAAGTCTTTAATTCTCTCAATTCCCTTTCTGGATGATTCAGCAGTAGGCTAACTTCGCTGTATCCACATGTCTAAGACATCAGCTTTTTTGAACCGCACTCTGCACACTGCGCTGCATCACATTCAAGAGACACCTCGTCACAGGCAATCTCCGAGAACAGCCCTAGTTTACCCTGACCTCGGTGAGTTGCCAGAGTAAAACATTAAGGCACCCATGCCAATATTAAACCGTATGTACTACGTTAGGCTTATCTTGATTAGTACATTCATTTCCACCCATGTGCATACTGCACACAATTGACCATTTATGCCACATTTGATGAAATACTTTCAGCTTTGGCATTCTTGTTTGCCCATCACTTAGTTTGTGATGATTTTTTGGAAGTTCTTCACAGATCTGCTTTGGTCTCTTAACTATCTTGAGCCCAGTTTAGTGTCCAGTTGCAACAACTCAAATTTCGCCTTCCATCCCAGGATCCTCACTCAGTTTTACTACCGGGCCTACACCCATAGTCCTATCTCAGATCATTCTTATATGAATAAATTGCCAACTAAGGGATTGGTCCTAGGAACTACACTGGGTGAACCTTCCCCGGGAACAACCATCTCAGTTACCCCTCTCAGTATCTGGTGAGAATTTGACCATTTTCCTACCTCTTTCCTTCGCCCATTTTAATCAGTTTCGCAGTCCATGACAAAGCGCAAGAGACCTTCACTCCATGTCTTATTCGCCATTACAGCTTGAAGTTTACATAACACCTGTGTATAGGAGTCAGACAATGAGGGACTACTTGTCAAAGGGCTTTTCTGGAAAATCTAGTAAATAATGCCACCCATTGACGACTCCTTGTCCGCAATGTTTTTGACTCGCCAATGATCCAAAGACTCTAATAGATTAGAGAGACACCGATTTCCTTTACAGAAACCATATTGCCTATTGTCAACAGTTATTGTTTTTTATGCTGTCTGACAATTTTATTCTTATATCTCTTATGATTATTGCCGTATCCGAGACGTTAGACTCTACGATACCGTCTTAATTTGCCGGGTCTATCACTCTAGAGCCCTATTTAAATATTGCATTACACATTGCTAACTTCCAGTCACTGGGTACCGACGCCATAAAGGACAGGTTACAAATCTTAGTATACGTTCTGCAACTTCATATTGAATTCTTTCCAGAACTCTTGGGTGAATGCCTCTGGTTCCCAGTGACTTGTTAATTGTTGAGTTTATCATTAATTCCAAAACCTCCTCTAGTGACACTTCAGTCTGTGACAGTCCTCAGATTTGTCAACCTAAAAGCTGGCTATCTAGTTTGGGAATTCCCTAACATCCTCAGCCTCGTGAAAGAATGAAGCACCGATCCATTTATGTTTTCCGCAGTGACTTTATCATCTTTAAGCGCTCCTTTTGTATCTCGATCTCAAGGGGCCCACTGGTTGGTTAGTCAGGCTTCCCTGTCTTCTGATGTACGTAATAAAACATTTTGTTATTATACCTTGAGTTTTGGCTAGCCTACTTCAAACTGCGCTTTTTTTGCTTTCTATTTACTCTTGCACTTCATTTTGGCGAGGTTTATGTTCCTTCGTCATTGCCTACTAGATTGACTTCTACTTTTATAAGGAAGTCTTTTGTCTCTCTCACTGCTTCTTTTACATGGTTTAAGCCACAGGTGGCTCCTTTTTAGTTCTTTTACTGTGTTTCTTAATTGGGGATAATACATTGAAGTGTTGGCCTTTTTATGGTGTCTTTTAAAAAGGGCCGCATGTGCAGCTTGCAGGGATTTCACTTAGTACTGTATCTTTTACACCTTCTGTTTAACTAACCCCCTCATCTTTGGCATAGTGTTCCGCCCTTTTGAAATAATGCCACGTGTTGGGGCTGCTGAGGATGTTCTTGCCACCACAGGAGTTGAAATGCTGGTATTATAGTCACTATTTCCAAGCGGTCCGCTATAGTTACCTCTTGGACCAGCTCCTGGTGCTCCACTAGGATTAAATCTAGAGTGCCCTCTTCTCTTGTGGTTCCGTATCGTACCAGCTGCTCCATGAAGCAGTCATTTAAAGTATCGAGAAATTTTATCTCTGCATTTCGTCCTGAAGTGAAATGTTCCCAGTCAATATGGGGCTATTGAAATCCCCCACTATTATTGGGTTCTTAATTTTGATAGCCTCTCCAGTTTCCCTTAGCATTTCGTCATCACTATTACTGTCCTGGTCAGGTGGTCAATAATAGATCCCTAATGTTATATTTTTATTAGAGCATAAGATTTCTATCCATAGAGATTCTATGGAACATATGGATTCGCTTAAAATTTTTACTTCATTTGAATCTACATTTTCTTTCACATATAGTGCCACTCCCCTGCCTTCATGTGAACACCCTTTGTTCCAGCACCTATGGTTCAGACCACTCATGTCTCGGTGGTGAAACGAGGAGATTGTGACAGTTTCTTTTGGATGCAGACCCTTGTTACTGAAATACATGCATTTTGTCACTTTGGGATTAGATTACTGTAACATGCTCTATATTGGGTTATACCTTAAATCATACCAGAAACTGTAACCAGTGCAAAATGCAGCAGCTCTCTTACCATGAGCACATGACAGCTGTGTTAAAGGATCTATTATTGGTCTCCAGGTGGTATTGGTTATGACAAGTAAAGTTTTAAATGGTTGGAACCTGCCTACATGAGAGATCACCTCTCTTCTCATGCAGTGCCTTACCTATGATCCATGGAGGTGCCTGGTCTGGAGCCTTCTTGGTACAAAATTGGCAGGATATTTTCTGTGAGGAGTTCTCAACTTTGCAATTTGCGTATTGTTTGGTCTAAATCAGGGGTCTCAAACACACGGCCCGTGGGGCTATTTCCTGCGGCCCGCCAAGCGGCCTGCACTCACCCCCCCAGCCTACCTCCAGGCAGGGGTGGGCAAACTACAGCTGCAGGATTGCCCCCCTCAAGCCCTGCACTGCTCCCTTAAGCAGCTGGCATCACGTCTCTGTGGCGGGGGTGGAGGAGAGGCCTCTGTCTGTGTGTTGCCCTGGCTTCCAGACACCCTCCGCCCCGCAGTTCTCATTGGCCGGGAATGGGGAATTGCGGCCAATGGGAGCTCTAGGGGAGGTACCTGGAGGCACGGCAAGCAGCGCGCGGAGCCCTGCATCCACAGGGACATGGTTCCAGCCACTTCCCGGAGCAGAGCAGGGCCGGGGCTGGCAGCCTGCCCTGGCCCTGGTGTGTGCTACTGCCACCCGGAGCCTGAAGCCCTCCTGCACTCCGCCCCCCAACTCCCTGCCCTGAGCCCCTTGCCTGCACTTCAGCCTCCTTCTCTGAGCCCTCTGCTGCACCCCACACCCCAACCCTGTGCCCTGAGCCCCCTGCTGCATCCCACACCCCTTCTGCACCCCAACCCCCTGCCGCACCCCAGCTCCCTGCCTTGAGCCCTCTGCTGCACCCCAACTCCCTGCCTTGAGCCCCCTGCTGCACCTCAACCCCCTGCCCTGAGCCCCCTGCTGTACCCCAAGCCCATGCCCTGAGCCCCCTGCCGCATCTCACACCCCTCCTGCACCCCAACCCCCTGCCCTGATCCCCCTGCCTGCACCCCAACCCCATGCCCTGAGCCCCCTGCCGCATCTCACACCCCTCCTGCACCCCAACCCTCTGCTCTGAGCCCCCTGCTGCATCCCACACCCCTTCTGCACCCTGAGCCCCCTGCTGCACCTCAACTCCCTGCCCTGAGCTCCTGCCACATCCCTCATGCACTCTCTGGGGACAGGGAGGGGGTGGAGTTGGGGTGGGGACTTCAGGGAAGGGGTTGGAATGGAGGCAGGGAAGGGGTGGGAAGAGGCGGGGCCTCATGGAAGGGGTGGAGTGGGGGCAGAGCCAGGGGCAGTGAGTGGGATGTGTGTCAGTGATGCGGCCCTCAGGCCAATGAACTAGCCTTCATGTGGCGCTCATGGCCATTTGAGTTAGAGATCCCTGGTCTAAATAGTACAAATCTGTCGATCTCCAGCCATGCTACAAGACTCATCTGTCTAGCCCCAGGCTCTGAAGGAGGATGGGTGTTGAACCAGAAGCAGACCCCAGACCCTTTCTGTTTGGAAAGATGTAATGAGACTCTCCCATCTCAATCACATATACATTTTAAAACCTCAAGCTGTTAAAATATTTTCTTTTAGTGCGAGAAGAAGGTAAAACTACTCCCAGGCCAAAAATCCTTTCATCAACTTGGTGAGATGTTAAAAGACTGATCAATGGAAAGACTGATCAGTGGATCAATGGATCAGTGAAAGTGAGTGTGGGGTGATGACCGAGCCACCGATGGAGGGGGAATGTAGTAGGTGGGGGCGGGGCCTCAAGGAAGGGGCCAGGCTAGGATGTTCAGTTTTGTGTGATTAGAAAGTTGGCAACCCTACCTTCTTGCCAGATGTCCACCAGAAAATGTGGGCTTTGCTATTTGCTCACAGTTCACAAACTGGGCTCTGGTCAATCCAGGGAGAAGCAGTTTCAAAGTCAAGCGTTTTTCCACAGATATTGTCTTACCAGGAGGCTCTTCCCATTTAACTGAGAGGAGGTTAGACCAGGGACTTTTGGTGCTCACAACTGTGGAGAAATGAAGTTTCCTAAGTAACTAGCTCCCAAACCATTTAGGACTTTATGTAGTGAAGCCAATGCTTATTTAAGGCACCTATCAACTGAGCACCTCACAATCTTATCTTCACATCACTACTGTGAGGGAGGAAAATACTGTTATTCCTGTTTTACAGATGGGGAAGTGGGACATAGAGACCAAGTAACTTGCTGATAGTTACAAGGACACAGGCAGCAGAGTAGCAAATTGAGCATCCAGTTCTCGTAAATGCTAAGCTACCACCCTAACCATGGGACTACCAGCCTTAAAGCCCTCCCCCTGAAAACCCGTTCACAACGCAGAATATGGGCTAATAGTGTAACATACATGCTCTTTGTGTGATGCACTACTTAGGAAATGAGTAGCCCATTTCTTAACCTAAAGCTATGTCCCCTAATCAGGTCTGCCTAGCTGTCTCAAACAGATCATCAAGTTTAATTTTATAACCTTCAGCTAATTTAAATACTTCAGTCATTTCACCTCCTAGTTTTCTTTTCTGAAGACTAAATCTCAGTTCTGTTGGTCTCATGTCATATATAAATCTTTCCATTACATTCATGTTACTGCAGTTGTCTGTCCAGTACTTTATCCAATTTTATCTTTTTTTAAAATATGGTGACCAAAACTGGTCACATTTACATCCTATTAGCTTTCTTTACTGCTGCTGTACCTAGACACAAAATTAAGTGTTAGATTTATCAATACCTTGACTATTTTCATCTACCATAGTAACAAATTTAGTGCCATTTAAACTGTTCTTTAGCTCAGGCAATACTTCTGCTCAAGTACATCATATTACGCATGCCTAAGAGTTTTTATTCTTTCTGGGGGGTTGTTTTGTTTTGGCTTTTTTTGTTTGTTTTGTTTTTTAACTTATCAGTTCCTGACTTTACCTTATTTCTGCTGTGCTGTTTTAGGTGGTTTGAAAGAAGTTATAAAACATGATGTCTATTTCAGTAAAACAACTTTACATTCATTAGACTATCAACAAAACAAAACAAAAAAGGGTAATAGCAAAATTAAAGAACAGGAGAGTCAAATACTGTTAAATCCCTCCAAGTTGCCAGAGGACTTATATTGGCAATGAATGGTAAATAGCTTTAAGGTAAATTTTCCCATTTAATCTTAAATATGCACTGTTCTTCACAGATCCTGCAAGCAGTAGTAATTACGTTGATTATACATTGTAAAAACAAATTTGCTATCAGTTTGTTTTGGTAAATGGGTTCCCCTTCTCACAGCCAGTTTATTTCAGGTGCAATATTTAATGTACCAAAGAAAAGTTTTCAAATGGCAATAAAGGGGTATTTTAAGCATTTCATTGTGTAACCAAAATGCCTATGAGTTTATATTTTGTAATAATTATTCCTGAACACTTGCTTTTAAAAACATTGTCCTTATCAGTCAGTAGCTGCAAATAATTTCCATAATACAATTTTGAAATTGGCTTCAGCATGTAGCATTTTCAATTTCACCAATGCTAAGTCCTAAATGCTAATTTGTGTATTTTGATTGTATTTCCCAAGTTAAGGTGTTTTTCCTTCTTTTGATTCAGGAAGAAGTATTGAATAGAGGAGTCTTGACATTTTTATTGGTTTAAATTGTATGTGAACACCAACCTACAAAAGAACACTGAAGTCAATGGTATTTTGCCTGAATAAGGACTTCAGGATTTGGCCCAGACAAATTAGGCTTGCAATAATTTCCTTCTCTCTCTCCCTAGAATTTTGGTGCCAGGAACAGAGCTAATCATCTCCTTTGGGCATAGGCGGCAGGTTATGTGGGCTCCAGGTGCTCTAGCACCAGGAATATTCAGGGCTGGGGGCTGTGCTCCACCAATATCTAGAGCTGGATTTCTCCCCTGGCCCTGCCTGGAGTGGGCACTGGCCCCTGCCACCACCAGTACTCCCTGCCCCGGAGCATCCCTCCTCCCATCCAGTAGCGTAGTGGCGGGGAAGCGGCCGCTCCCCTCTGAGCACATTTCCAAAATCCACATCTTTCCAGGCAGCCAGCACTGGGCTCTGGACTCGGAGTCCGGAGCCGGGCTGGCTCTCTGCTCTGCACCACCCTCCTGCATCCCCAGCCCTGCTCGCTGGCTCCGGGGCTGCAGGCAGCGTAGGCTGGTTGCCGGGCTCCCCGGGGGTGAGGAGGAGGAGGCGCCTGCCCGCCCACCCGCACGGCTTCCTGAGCCAGGGTGGGCTCTGCTGGGAGGGGAAGGAGCAGCGGTGCAACCCTCCAGTGCGGCGGGGGACTGAGGAGCAGCAGCCCCGTTGGTCCCAGGCAGCTCCGTGCAGAGCAAGGCGACCGCGCAGCAGGGAAGGGAGCTCTGAAGCCCAGCTGGTGCAGGTGGAGAAGGAAGGAAAAGGGGGATGTTTTTTCTCGTGGTCTCTCTTCAGCGGAGGGGGCTGAGGGAGCAGCAGGACCAGGAGGCAAAGGAGCGATTTTGGGTTATTACCCCCCTGTACCCCCCAGTGTTGTGCCTGGGGCTGTGAAACTGCTTAGTGCAGCTTGTGAAGAAAGGAGGGGTAAAGGTGCTTTAAGGTGCCTGTTATGTCTCCTCAGTCTCACTGCTGACTAGCTGCAGACCCAATGCTCAGAATTCAGCAATGTTCTCAGACACTGTGCAGTGCTCTATAAGAGTTTTCAATTGCCTGCTAAATGCTTCAGCAATGCCACCTTTTCACTTAGCTATTTCCTGAATACTGGTGACTGGGGGCATGGGGGTGGGGGGAGTGTAGCAGATGCCAATTTGAAGTGAATAGTCTCTTGGCCAGATTCTACTGGGTTTATGGTGCTTTGTGCTATGGACTGGAGCAAAGTGGCTGGTGGATAACCAGGAATCTGGTTAATAATTGTTCTCTAAATTCAGCTTTCTTCTTTCTCTCTCTGTGAATTATCACTAATTCAAAATAGTAGTGTGCAAGCTGACTGGATAATGGTAATAGCATAATCTCTTGTTATAGCATTGTAAACTCTACTACCTGATTAGTAATTGATGTGTGGGCATCTTTTTTTATGTGTTCTCTCCTCTCTGATGTATAGAACCTGGCTTATCACCACTGGGGAGGGAGCTTTCCTAAACTGAGACAGGGCTGGTGAATTTTTGTGACACCTGCGCCCGACAGCCAACCCGACCCTCAAAGTCCCACTCCTGCACCACGCTGGGCAAAGGGCAGCCCCATCCCACAGGTGAGGCTATTGGTGAGAGGCAGCAGCAGGGGAGCCAGCACGTGAGTGGCAACCCGCCCCCCCAGTACCCACCATAGGGGAACCGAGTGGGCATATCTGGACCTAGAAGGGGCCTAGGAGCATGTGCAGTGACTGGGTGGGGTGAGAGGAGAGTCCCCTCTCCTGGAGCTTGCTGCGCCACATTGGGCTGGGTGGAGGGAGTCCTCTCTGGCCAATAGCCCCTGGGGCATGCCTGTCTGCACCCCAATTCCTATCCCCAAGCCCTGCCCGCCCCAGAGCCTGTGCCCCCCAGCCACCCAACTCCTGAGCCAGCCCTGAGCACATCCTGCACTGTGTGCAGTGTATAACAATTATTTTCTGCTTCATCCCAGCCCACCCAGAGTCTCACTGAGGGAAAACAATGCAACTTAAATTTGGTGGTCAGTTAGAGTATCATAGAATATCAGGGTTGGAAGGAAGCCTCAAGAGGTCATCTTAGTCCACCCTGCTCAATAGCAGCAAACCGATTTATTCCCAACTTAATCATTAGTCACACGATGATTAGAGTTCTGGTTGCCGCCAAGAGCGGTTAATGTCACAGGGACAAGCAGGTAATGGCCTCATTTGCCGTGGGAGAGGTTAGGTTGGACTATTAAGAAAAACTTTCAATCTAGGAGGGTGGTGTAAGAACTGGAATGGTACCTAGGGAGGTGGTTGGATCCCTTCCTAGAGGTTTGATAATAAGAGGTGGGGGGGGGGGTGGGTGGGGGGAGAGCTGCTACTATTGCCGTATGCATGCGACGGGTGTGGCAGCACACCGAGCCCGCCCTGGACACTCGCACTTTAGAGAGCCCTCATCCCCCAGCCCACCACAGAGTCCCCTGAGGAAAAACATCAACTTAAATTTGGTGTCAGTTAGAGTATCATAGAATATCAGGGTTGGAAGGAGCCTCAGGAGGTCATCTAGTCCAACCCCTGCTCAAAGCAGACCAATTCCCAACTAAATCATCCAGCCAGAGCTTTGTCAAGCAGGCCTTAAAAACCTCTAAGGAAGGAGATTCCACCACCTCCTAGGTAACCCATTCCAGTGCTCACCACCCTCCTAGTGAAAAAGTTTTTCTTAATATCCAACCTAACCTCCACTGCAACTTGAGGCCATTACTCTTGTTCTGTCCTCTGCTACCATGAGAACAGTCTAGATCCATCCTCGTTGGAACCCCCTTCAGGTAGTTGAAGGCTGCTATCAAATCCCCCCTCATTCTTCTCCTGCAGACTAAACAATCCCTATTCCTCAGCCTCTCCTCATAAGTCATGTGCTCCAGCCCCCTAATCATTTTTGTTGCCTCCACTGGAACTCTTTCAATTTTTCTCACATCCTTCTTGAAGTGTGGGCCCAAAATGACGCAGTACTCTAGATGAGCTCATCAGTTCGAATAGAGGGAATGATCACGTCCCTCGATCTGCTGGCAATGCCCCTTCTTATACGCCCAAAATGCTGTTAGCCTTCTTGGCAACAAGGGCACACTGTTGACTCATATCCAGCTTCTCGTCACTGTAACCCACTTGTCCTTTTCTGCAGAACTGCTCTAGTTATCGGTCCCAAGTCTTAACAGTGAGATGGGATTCTTCCGTCCTAAGTGCAGACTCTGCACTTGTCCTGTTGAACCTCATCAGGTTTCTTTGGCCCAATCCTCTAATTTGTCTAGGTCCCTCTGTATCTATCCCTACCCTCCAGCGTATCTACCACTCCTCCCAGTTTATTGTCATCTGCAAACTTGCTAGAGCAGTCCACGCCATCCTCCAGATCATTAATGAAGATATTGAACAAACCGGCCCACGACTGACCCTTGGGCACTCGGCTTGAAACCAGCTGCCAACTAGACTGGAGCCGTTGATCACTACCCATTGAGCCTGACGATCTAGCCAGCTTTCTATCCACCTTACAGTCCATTCATCCAGCCCATATCTTTAACTTGCCGTCAAGAATACTGTGGAGGACCGTATCAAAAGCTTTGCTAAAGTCAAGGAATAACACATCCACTGCTTTCCCTCATCCACAGACCCCAGTTATCTCCTCATAGAAGGCAATTAGTGTAGTCAGGCATGACTTGCCTTGGTGAATCCATGCTGACTTTCCTGATCACTTTCCTCTCCTCTAAATGCTTCAGAATTGATTCCTTGAGGACCTGCTCCATGATTTTCCAGGACTGAGGTGAGGCTGACTGGTCTGTAGTTCTCCGGATCCTCCTCCTTCTCTTTTTTAAAGATGGGCACTACAGTAGCCTTTTTCCAGACATCTGGGACCTCCCCCATTCGCCATGAGTTTTCAAAGATAATGGCCAATGGCTCTGCAATCATCTCCTCCAACTCCTTTAGCACCCTCAGATGCAGCGCATCCAGCCCCATAGACTCGTGCTCATCCAGTTTTTCTAAATAGTCCCGAATCACTTCTTTCTCCACAGAGGGCTGGTCACCACCTCCCCATACTGTGCTGCCCAGTGCAGCAGTCTGGGAGCTGACTTTGTTTGTGAAGACAGAGGCAAAAAAATCATTGAGTACATTAGCATTTTCCACATCCTCTGTCACTAGGTTGCCACCCTCATTCAGTAAAGGGCCCACACTTTCCTTGACTTTCTTCTTGTTGCTAACATAGCTGAAGAAACCCTTCTTGTTACTCTTAACGTCTCTTGCAAGCCGCAGCTCCAAGTGTGATTTGGCCTTCCTGATTTCACTCCTGCATGCCTGAACAATATTTTTATACTCCTCCCTGGTCATTTGTCCAAGCTTCCACTTCTTGTAAACTTCTTTTTTGTGTTTAAGATCAACAAAGATTACACTGTTAACCCAAGCTGGTCGCCTGCCATATTTACTATTCTTTCTACACATCGGAATGGTTTTTTCTTGCAACCTCAATAAGGATTCTTTAAAATACAGCCAGCTCTCCTGGACTCCTTTCCCTCTCACGTTATTTTCCCAAGGGATCCTGCCCATCAGTTCCCTGAGGGAGTCAAAGTCTGCTTTTCTGAAGTCCAGGGTCCATATTCTGCTGCTCTCCTTTCTTCCTTCTGTCAAGATCCTGAACTCGACCATCTCATGGTCACTGCCTCCCAGGTTCCCATCCACGTTTGCTTCTCCTACTAACTAGTATCATTGTGTTTAGCACAATATTTGATTATTTTACACCCTTTAAAGTATATAACTAGTTGTATACAGATGTTACAAAGTGGGAATGTTCTTAATGTTTTCTCTGAATACAGTGTGGGTGCCTCAGTTTCCCCTATGCATTTCTTAACAATCTAGATGGTGGGATAAGGGGGTGTGATTGTTGTAGAGCCCTAGAGGGCCAGTGTAATGCTGTCTGCACAGAGAATGGCCGAAGCCCTGTTTCCGGGCAACTGGTGGCCTGGGCCGCTCTCCTGCAAGGTGCCAACTGAAGGTGTTGCAGAACAAAGAGATCATGTGGCCTCTTAATGCCTGGAAAAGAGACAAAGGCCAGAAGAGGGAGTGTTAGTGCCTGTGCGGACTTCCGGGAAGCGCATGGTGTGGAAGGGGTTGCTGGGATGCTCTGGAACCACTCCTTCAAAGCCAGTCAGGACTCTGTGGGAGCCTCCTCTCTCTGAGCATACTGTCTCCAGGCCAAGAAGCTTACGCCTTCCTGGGTCTGACCTCAGAGCATTCAGCATGTCCTTCCACACTGTGCGCTTTCCGCAGTGAGTCTGCCCAGGCGGAGTCCTGGGGCAGCCAGAGGTCCCTGCACCTCAACTCTGCAGTCAGACGTGACTCTCAGCCAGCTGGTAAAACAGAAGGTTTATTGGGCGACAGGATCACAGTCTAGAACAGAGCTTGTAGGTACAGAAAAAAGGACCCCTCAGTCAGGTCCATCTTGTGGAGTGGGGAGCCCAGACCCAAGTTCTGGGCCTCTCCCCATTTCTTCCGCCAGTTCCAAACTGACACTCCCTCCTCTGGCCTTTGTGTCTCTTCCAGACAAGGAGGCCACCTGATCTCTTTGTCCCCAACACCTTCAGTTGGCACCTTGCAGGGGAAGCTGAGGCACTCACACAGTATTCAGAGAAAACATTAAGAACATTCCCACAAAATACAATATTGTATATTGAAGCAGGCAAGTGCTGCTTCTGACTTTCCACTTTTGACGCTTGTAATCTTGTGGCGCCGACATGTTGTAGATTCATTTTATCCCAGCAACAAATTCTTGATTTGTAGGACCATTAATAATCAACAATGGATTTTTCTGATAGTGATATTGTGCAATAAAAAGAAACTTAAATGCTTACGGCTTCCAGTCCCTGTTTACACTATTTAATAAAATATATATATCGGCTTACAGGGCGGGAGTTGGGGGAAGGCATCACCATTTTGGGCACCACCAAAAATTATACAAACCTGCCACCTATGCCTATGGGGGAAACACCATTTTATAAAAAAGGAATGTAATCACACAGGAAGAAGCTATGATATGTCTTGGGATTAGTGAATGCCTCTTTAACTGAGGTTTAGTAAAAGGCAACAGTTCTGCCATTATTTTTATTCACCTAGTGGAAAATTATCGGAGCATATTTCATATAATTAGGATCGAGGATGGATTTGGCATCATGTACAGCAAATACCCCTGAACACTAATCTGGTTTAGTTGGCATGATTGCCAGTGCTTGTCTTATGAGGAATATAATGGCAACAATTACCCTGGCAAGACAGAACGGAAACTGGAGGTAGCAAAACTGTGTTGTCTTATATCCAAATACAGAGCGACTAGTGATCTCATGCAGTGATACAGCACAACTGTCTCAAACTAATTATGTTTAGCTTCCCTGGGAGTTGGGTCTTTCCCTGATGAGCACTGAACATTCCTTTCATTTTCCACCACCACACTTGAAACCCCACATTTCTTCTGCTATCAAGGAGGACTAAACAAAACTACACTTGGGGCTTGGCTACACTGGAGAGTTGCAGCGCTGGTGGTGGGTTTACAGCGCTGCAACTTAGTAACTGTCCACACCTGCAAGGCACATCCAGCACTGCAACTCCCTGGCTGCAGTGCTGGCTGTACACCTGGTCTGCTTGGGGTATAACGATTGCAGCGCTGGTGATGCAGTGCTGCCGTGTGCAGTGCCTGTTGTTCAAGTGTGGCCACTAAAATGCTGTAATTGGCCTCCAGGGTATTAGGAGGTATTCCAGAATGCCTGTTCACAACAAACCGGAAGAGTGGCTGAACACTGGGCACCCCGGAGCTGCTTATCTAAAAAACAATCACAGTTCCTGTTTGCTCCAGCAACGAGCGGAGGCAGGCAGCACGGGAATTGCTTTGGAATGTTCACAGCTGTTTGCTTGAGGAGAGAAGCCACACGGCGGAGCGGAGGGGGAGTCCGTGTTGAGCAGCTGCTTATTGGTCTGAAGGCTATTTAGGAGTGCATAATTGCATTTAGTGAATAAGACAGGGGTGGAGAAGGGGTCGAAACTTGACGGTAGATGCTGTGTATCTTAGTCCTTAGAACTTGCAAGGCAAGGAGCTGACAAGAGTGTCAGCTCCAAAAATCCACTCTCTCTGTCTCCCCCACGCTCCCTGTCACACTCCACCCGAAAAGCACGTTGCAGCCACTTGAACGCTGGGATAGCTGCCCACAATGCACCACTCCCAACAGCGCTGCAAATGCTGCAAATGTGGCCACACTGCAGCGCTGGTAGCTGTCAGTGTGGCCACACTGCAGCGCTGGTAGCTGTCAGTGTGGCCACACTGCAGAGCTTTCCCTACACAGCTGTACGAAGACAGCTGTAACTCCCAGCGCTGTACAGCTGTAAGTGTAGCCATGGCCTTGGAGACTGTCATCTGAGCTATTTAAGCAATGTGATGCTAAGGGTGCAATCCACAAAGGTACTTAACTGCCTAAGTCCATGTTAACTGCACTGCTGCGATCCACAAAACTCCTGCTTGGCTGCCACCTGATCTGGCAGATGCCTCAACTCACTTAGTGCCTAAATTTTTTTCCTCTGAGCATGTATGCTGCAACCTCATACTAGGCACCCATTTTCTGCCTGAGCATGGGCACTGGTGCTTCATGATAGGTGTCCAGATGCCTCTCTCCTGTCTAAGCCCCAGAGCTATTCACAAACCAGGAAAGAGGGGCATTCAGCCACCTAAAACGCATGCAGGGGCCCAATCTAGTAGTCATGCTCAGAGGGTGCCTACTGAATCAGGCCCTCAGGCAAGTTCACACAAAAAACTGAGGGGGCAGTGGGGAGACCTTCTTTATAATCTTTAGCCTAGTGGATCAAGTAGCTACACAGGATGTGGGAGACCTCCAGTTTAAGGCAGGAGAAGGGGATTTGATCTGGGATCACTCAGGCCACAGCATCCACTAGGCTACAGAATCATTCTAACTCATTCATTGGCCCAATTAACATTTAAGTAGTCCATTGTTTAATCACAGTAAAACAACTTCAGTAGGGGAGATTGCAGGAACCCCACATTAGAGTATTCATAACCTTGGTTAGAGCATGCTCTTTAGTGGTAGCACACCTAGTTCAAATCCCTTCTTCTGCTCAGGAGGGGAGGGCCTTTACCTGAGGTGTCCCCATGTAGGCTAAAGGTTATAAGGGTGCGTCTCCCCATGCCCAAGCTGTTTTTTTTCAAGTCCTGCATGCAGTTTAGCCAGTCTATCTTCTCCCAGTTCATGGAGCACATGCAGAGCTAGGCACCTCTCTGAAGCCTGGACTTAGGTGTCTCTCTCTGAGAGAGGGGTAGGGCTTAGGATGCAGTCCTCTTAGCTAGCTTAGGTGGTTCCCTGCCTTGTGTGCTGGCTTTGGTGGATCTCTTATGCCATGTCTACATTACCTGCCGGATTGGCAGGTCATAATCGATCTATCGGGGATCGATTTATTGTGTCTTGTCTAGATACAATAAATCGATCCCTAAATCGATGCCCGTACTCCACCTCGGCAGGAGGAGTAAGTGGAGTCGATGGGAGAGCCGCGGCGGTCAACTTGCCACCATGAAGATGGCCAGGTAAGTCGAACTAAGATACTTCGACTTCAGCTACGCGAATAGTGTAGCTGAAGTTGCGTATCTTAGATCAATCCCACCTCCTCCCCAGTGTAGACCAGCCCTCAGGTGCCTATCTCTCCCCGTTCATTGTGTAGGAAACTAGGCACCTAACTTGGCTTTGTGTTGTTTCTGTGATTTTCGAGGTACCTAAAAGTTAGGCATCAAAACGCTCATTATTGCAACACCTAAATCTCTTTGCGGATTCCACCCAAAGTTTAGTCAGTTTGAGGGGCTGCTGTTGAGTGGCATTCCTTCCTTTTTCAGAGCTGACCAGTGTACTGACTCAGCAGCACTTTCAGCAACTGTTGGCCTGGGGAATCAGACTGAGACCAAGACCAAGATTTGGGCAGTGAACAGTCTAAGAGATAAATGCTAGTGCTCTAGTTTAGGAGATAAATTTCCTTGTTTTAAAGCAGGTATATATGTTATGTATATGTGCCAGGCTAGAGTGTTTTTTTGTTTGTTGCTAAAAGTAAGAGAGTTGCAACCTTTTGAACAACTGATCAAAGCTTTCTGTTTCCTTTACCCATTCATTATGGAATATAGTAATGGAAATATGCTAATGAGATATATAGGTTCGGTACAATGAAGATTAAGACATCTATATGCTTGGTTTCCTAAGTCATTAGTAAATAATTGCAAAATAACTTCTTATATCGTTTCCTTAGACACAAGCAATAATTTGGGAAGAAAGGATTTAGGCCAAAAATTTCAAAAGTGGACAGTAATTTTTGGTGCCGAAATTCAAATGTTCAAGTAGGTGCTGAACATCTGCAATTCCAGTTAAAGTCAGTGGGAGCTGCATGTACTCAGCACATTGGAAAATGATGTCTTAGGCTGGGCACTCAAAATCAATGGCTACTCTTGAAAACCGTCAGCCCTTATGAACACAAATTGTATAATTTTAGCTGAAAGCCTGGATCAAAGTTCCTGTTCATTTTTTTAACCTGATGCAAACCAAAGAAAATCAAAGGGATGCAGCTATTACACAAGATAATACTGGTAAAGTACATAAATAGAATATGCCTATTGATTGGATAATATACTACTTTTGGATTTTATATATATATACACATACACCTCTGTCGCCACTTTGCTGAGATCTGATTATACATAATATATATCCCATAATATTCATTTCCCCACCTGCCTTTCACAACATGGCTAAGCAGATGATGTACATTAGTCTACACCCATTCAAGCTAATGTGCTGGAACAGGCAACTGTTTTTCTTGGCAACACTCCAAAAATGATATTGGCTAGTGGTTGTTTATCATGTGTATGAACAGCAGCTTCTTGCAACTCAGCCTGGAGTTTAAATCTAACATCACCCATCCCTCATAACAGTACTGTAAGATTTAACAGTAATGGTCAAACTTGTTACAGTATATGATAGTGTTATTCATGCCTTTTTTACTGCTACTGTTGAACAGAGTGATCTATTTTGTTCTAATAGCAATCTAAACTTTGAGGTAACATTACTATAGTCTAGAATCTGATTTTCTAATCTTGGCTCAGATATATCTGACAGTTTGTCTACACATGAAAATTAATCTGGAATATGGCAGGCAGGGTGTGAATTTAAAGTAGATTAAATATTCCTGATTAACTCCAAGTATGGATACTTATTTTGGAATAAGAATGCCCTTGTTTTGAATTAGCTTAATCTGTAAACTAATTTGGAACAAGGCACTCATTGCAGATTAAGAGAGTCCATACATGGAATTAATAGTTATTCCTGACTAACTCCCCATGTAGACCAGCCATTAGTGTAATATATGGATTATAAAAACTTCCCCCAACCTCCATTAACAACTTTAATATTGTAAGGAACATCAGGTAAAAGTTCCTGTCAAATCCTGCTCTCATTTACAACCAGGCAATTCCATTACGGTGTACAAGTGCGTGGGAGCACAGGATTTGGCCTTCTATCACCAAGAAAACTGATCAGAGCTGCTCTTATAATTCAGGTGGAATCTGAGTCCCACTGCTTACGTCTCTCTTCCTATAAATGCATCTGGTAGGGAGGATAAAACCTGTTCATCTAAATCAACACTGACCTGAACACTCACTCACAACTTGAACCAAACTGAATTATTTCTAAGATTCATAAGAGTTTCCTGATGGAAATAAAAGAGCCAAAATACAGTGAAAGGGGATATTCTCATGGTACTTCAGCCTAGTTTCCAGACCCAAAAGTATAAGAACATAAAAACAGCCAGACTAGGTCAGACCAAAGGTCCATCTAGCCCAATATCCAGTCTTCTGACTGCCAATGCCAGGTGCCCCAGAGGGAATGAACAGAACAGGTAATCATCCAGTGATCCATCCCCTGTTCCCCATTCCCAGCTTCTGATGAACAGAGGTTAGGGACGCCATCCCTGTCCATCCTGGCTAACAGCCATTGATGGATCTATCCTCCATGAACTTACCTAGTTCTTTTTTGAAATAGATAAGTGTCTGAATTTTTTTTCAGCTTACGCTGCTCTACAGCCAAAATGCTTCTGAAATAAATGTAGTCAAACTTTACTAATTCTGTGTCACTGAGAACGAAAATGATGCTTAAAATTGTTGATTGGCTCTAGTCTAGCTGTTGGGCTCCAGACTACAGCAGTGGAATCTCCTGGCAGGTGATGTTAGGGTTTCCATGTTCCGTGACCGTCAAAAGGATCTTGTCCCATTCTTCTTCATGGAAGGAGATCTTGTAGCCTGCAACAACATCGATAGTGTGATGGCAGCCCTCAACATCATTCACGATCCAGATGAATAGAGACTGTTCATTGATTCATCAAAGACGAGTCTTAAAGCTGTTTTGCTGCATAATGGCAATGTTTTGCCATCAATTCCAGTTGGTCATGCAGTCCATATGAAGGAAACCTATGACAACATGAAACAACTTTTGAGTGCATAAACTATGACCAACATCAGTGGCAGCTTTGTGGCGATTTGAAGGTTGTTGCTCTCTTGCTTGGTCTGCAGACTGGATACACAAAGTACTGCTGTTTTCTCTGCAAATGGGATAGTCGTGCAAGAGATTCCCACTACATCAAGAAAGATTGGCCACTCCGACAGTCATTGGAGCCTGGGAGGAAAAGTGTTCAGCATCCACCACTTGTTGAATCAAGGAAGATTTTGTTACCACCCTTACACATCAAGCTGGGTCTGATGAAGAACTTTGTCAAGGCCATTGACAAAACACAAGCAGCTTTCAAGTACCTCCGTGGAAAATTTCCAAGGTTAAGTGAAGCTAAGATAAAGGAAGGTGTCTTTGTTGGTCCTCAGATTCGTGAACTTCTTCGAGATGATGCATTTGACCATGCACTGCGTGGCAAAGAAAAGACGGCATGGAAAGCCTTCCAGTTAGTGGCAATAAATTTTCTCGGAAACAACAAGGCAGACAACTACAGGTTGTTGGTGGAAAACCTCCTCAAGGCATACAAAAGCCTTGGTTGCAACATGTCACTAAAGATACATTTTTTGCACTCTCATCTAGATTTTTTTCCACCGAACTGCAGAGCAGTGAGCGACGAGCACGGCGAGCGATTTCACCAGGACATTGCAACAATGGAGAAACGCTATCAGGGCAAATGGAGCCCATCAATGCTTGCAGACTATTGCTGGACAGTGACAAGAGATGCTCCATTTAATGAATACAAGAGACAAGCCAAGAAGCGCCGAGTAGACACTGAATAGGACTAAACTATGTACATAATAGTTTTTTGCCTTTTGTTTCATAATAAATTTTATTTATATAACCCTTTTGCTGATTTTTAAAGTGTTACATAAACAGGACAGGTGAAATATTATCATGTAAAGCAACCATAAACACATGAAAAGACCTAGGTTTACAATTTATGATTAAAACTCTACTATCTACACAATATACATAGACATAAAATGTAAAAACTTAAATATCTTAGAAACAGTAGCCAATCAGTTGTTTTAATTGTCATATTTGAATTCAGCACATCAAAATACATAATAAATACCACATTTTATCTCTGAAGCAGACGACTTCTCAAACATTGTAGACCAGTGTTATCTGAACTGAATCTGTTGGAATTCTGCTGGCACAACATCTACAGCCTGGGCTCGAACTTACACCTCTTGGAACCAATGGGAGATTTACTTTTGCCTTAATGGGAAATGTTTGTTTATTGAAATATGGACTCCACTAAAATGCATGCGTAGATTACATCAAAATATGTGGAAACCTCTGAATGAGCAAAAACAGGTCTTAGAAACGGGTTAGTTGTAGTCAAACAGCAAACCTCAGCAAGGATGTGTTCAGTGATAAACATTTATCTTGCATTGAATCTTGTGCCTAGTCAACACTCCATTTATTGACTGTACAGCTGTTACTGGGATTGCCAAAGCATACACCTGTTAAAAGGCAGTATCAGTGTACTGTGCAATGATCATGATAGAGGTGGCCAAGCAACATTGTTTTGTGCACCCATGATTTGCAAGATGTAGCTTGCCCTCACTGACTATGTCTCCTGCAGGCTATGCTGGAATCAGAGCAGGAGAATTTATGCAGGCCTGAACTGAAGTATTTGCAATAAACACACTTTCCATTTGAGTTAATGCACAAGATTAACAAAGTTCTAAAATTACCTGTGATCATGCGTGAGATCCTTGTCTGTTTCCAGTACCAGACTGCAACATTTTTGTCACTGATAAGGAGTGAATATGTCAATTAATTACCATCTTTCAATTAACTGTAATTGTGACTTACCTTTCCCTAAAGAAATTTTTGTGTAATACAAACAGCAATACCACAGAACTAGATCTGTTACTTCCTTAGGGTTTTGCTGACAGTGTGTTTGATACCAAACAGATGTTCCACTTTTCTTCTGGTAATGGACAGGAGCACCTAATGGGTAATTCAAGACAGACATCTCTACTCCAGCATCTCATTGACTGACACTCAACTTTGTTCTTATTTTGTCAAATTAGCTCAGTGTGATATTGATGGTTTTGTTACCTGATAGTCTCAATGGAGATGGCAAGAACACTCATGTTTTCAAGTGGCTGTGTATATTCAGTGCAAGCAATGACAACTACTGGGATAACTTTTAAAAGGCTTCCTATTATAGTGTGCACTGACCAACACAGCACCCCCTCGTGAAAGGACACAGCATCACAGGAACTCTTCCTCTCTAGCACTGCGTCATGTCCTGGTTCCACATTGGTCTGCCAACTCCATGGTCTAACTTTCCAGTCAGATCAGCTCTCAGTCCAGACCTCTTCCAGGATTAGTGGAAGACAAATGAAATCTCAACTCAAAATAGCCATTTGGGTGTTAAAGTCCATAATAAAAACCTTAGTCCTTCACAGAAACCCAAGGTCAATGTTACCAAGATTAAGAACCTGACTTGGCCAGGTAACTTGGGTTAGGCTCTGCTGCCCTGTCCTGTTTTGGCTTCACCCAGAACTAGGGCTCCTAGTTAAAGGAAACAAACCTTTTTAGCTCGCCTGTTGGGCTCTGATTGCCTCTGCCTACTCTTGGCCCTTCTAGGTGCCAGAGGACCAACTCTCTCTAGTTCTACATTCAGCTGATCCTGGGAGGCCTCTCTAGGCAACCTCTGGAGGTCTGAACTCACTGCTTTTCCCTTTCATCAGGGAACCTTATTAGGGCAAATTTTGCCAAGGTGGTTGGTTCTCTGGCAGGGGACAAGTGACTATGGACAGCTGGTCCATAGTCACTTGTCTTGGTTAAAACCAAGCTAATGGCCAGCTGTTTACACACACTACTGTTCCCAGAGAATAGAACTGTCAAGAATTGAGCACTTTCTGTAGCTTTCTAACTAAATTGGCTAAAAATGTATTGTAGCCACTGAATTAATGTTCATACCCAGAATGAAGGCCTCAGAAGCATCAGATCTGATGCTACATCCTGTAAGGATTTTTTTTGCAAACAGACTTGTCCTATTATATCATTTGGCATATCAATTTAATCTTCATAAACTTTATATTGTATAGGGCAGTGAGGTCCCAGAGGACTGGAGAAAGCAAACATAGTACTTATCTTTAAAAAGAGAAACAAAGAGGACCTGGATAATTAAAGACCAGTCAGCCTATCTTAAACACCTGGAAAGATACTGGAATGAAGTAAGGACCTAGGATAATAAAACATAGCCAACATAGATTTTTCAAGAACAGATCATGCCAAACCACCCTCATTTACTTCCTTGACAGGGTTACTGGACTAGTGGTTGGGGCAAAGCTGCAGACATGATATATCTTGATTTTAGTAAGGCTTTTAATACCATCCCACATGACATTCTCAGAAGCAAACTAGAGAAATATGATCTAACAGAAATTATTATAAGATGGGTGCACAACTGGTTGAAAGACTATATTCAAATAACAGTTATCAATGGTTTGCTGTCAAACTGTGAGGACATATCTAGTGGGATCCCACTGGAGTCAGTCTGGGGTCCAGTACTGGTCAATATTTTCATTAATGACCTGATAATGAAGTGGAGAGTATGCTTATAAAATTTGCAGATGACACAAGGCTGGGAGGGGATGCAGGCACGTCGGAGGACAGGATTAGAATTCAAAATGACCTTGAAAAATTGAAGAATTGATCTGAAATCAACAAGATTAAATTAAATAAAGACAAGGGCAAAGTACTACACTTAGGAAAGAAAAATCAAACGCACAACTACAAAATGGAAAATAACTATCCAGGGGGTAGTACTGCTGAAAAGCATGTGGGGTTCCAGTGGATCACAAATTGATCATGAGTCCGCAATGTGATACAGTTGTGAGAAGGGCCAATATTATTATGAGATGTAGTAACTGGAATATTTTATGTAAGACATGGGACGTGGTAATTGTCCAGCTCTACCTGGCACTGGTGAGGCCTCAGCTGGTGTTCTGTGTCTACACTTTAGGAAGATGTGAACAAATTGGAAAGAGTCCAGAGGAGATCTACAAAAAATGATAAATGGTTTAGAAAACCTGACCTATGAGGAAAAGTTAAAAAAACTGGGCATTTTCAGTCTTGAGAAAAGAAGACTGATGAGGGGAGACCTGATAACAGTCTTCAAATATGTTAAGGGCTGTTTCAGAGAGAATGGTGATCAATTGTTCTTCATGTCAACTGGAGATAGGACCAGCAGTAGTGGGCTTAATCAAGCAAAGGAGACTTCACATGTTAGGAAAAACTTTCCAACTATAAGGGGAATTAAGCTCTGGAATAGGCATCCAAGGGAGGTTGTGGAATCTCCATCACTGGAAATTTTTAAGAACAGGATAGACAAACACTTGTCAGGGATAGTCTAGATTTATCTGGTCCTGCTTCAGCACAGGATGCTGGACTTGATGGCTTCTTGAGCTCCCTTCCAGCTCTACATTTCTACAATTCTGTGAAATGAGGTCTCCGCAGATTGTTTAGGCCTGGATTTTCAAACACTAGCTGTGAAATGTGAACATGAAATTTGTTGTGTGCAACCTATACAAATCCTGTAACTGTGCTTCCACTTACTCTCTCTGGATGTAAAAATGGGTATTACATAAGCTAGGTTTTGGAGGATAGTTAGAAAGTTTGGCACTTAAATGTTTGTAAATCAGAACGCACTCAGTAGGTCAAATTCTCCACGCACTATACAGATGCAGTCCCTGTCATGATCATGGAATTTAGCTCCATATATCGTATTCCACTTAGCAAGGCATCTTTCTGAACAGTGGGAGCTCAGAACTTAAAAGGTTGAAACTCCCAGCATGGTACCTCATAGAAATAACATTTCCCTCCACATTTCTTTCTAATAAGCAGTCAAACTTTGCTGGAAAGAAATTAAAGCCTGTACCATTCTTGTATGATTGCATTCTCAGTGCTTCATGTATTGACTTTTGATTTAAAGAGGCTTTTGTTTGTTATTGTTTTAAACTATTTTCAGATCTCTGCTAATGTGAAAGACTTTTTTTAAAAGAGGGATTCCCTGAAGGGGGCCATCAATTTCACCTGAACAATTGAGGGAAAAGTAGGCAGATAGTTAGATTAGATATTTCCTTAGATCTGGGTTTTACAATCTGTATCCCTGCCTGCAAGCAGCAACATCAGTAGCAACAGCATCTACTGTATACACCCTACGGCGTATTTCCATAACGGAACAAAATAAGGGGTCAAAGTTAAATCTGAGTGGATAGTGTACATGAGCAGTGAAAGGCTATATGACAGCAGAGACTAGACTGGATCTTTTAGTTGTTCATTTCCAGACATTCTACGTTTTTTGTTTTTATTCATTTTTTAAAGATGTAAAGTGTTTTAGAGCAGATGTAATATTGCTTTTGGGTATTAGATGGAGCACACTTCCAACCTTCGCTCTCTTTTAACCAATTTTGTTTATTTGCAGATCTGTCTTTATTGTTAAAACAGATCTGTAACCATTCTGTCTCCGTGGATTGGGTACTGTATAAGCAGACCAATTATCTGAATGCTATTGTTTTACTTAATGTCACTGCACAACTGTGGATGAAATAAAAATACAATATATAAAAAAAAAAGGAGGAACATGGAAGAATCATTTGTTTGTCATCATCGCTTGCACTGCTTGGACCACCAGATGCCGCATAGTCTAATTTATCTTCCATGCAACATACTAGCAAACATTTTTTCTGAACCAAGAGCGAATCCTGAACTTCATGGTTCACAAAAGGGGCTGCCTGGTATCTTGTTTATTGTCTGATGGCAGGATGTCTTGAAATATTGCCTCACACCAACACACTATATTCATAAGGCTTGTAAAAGGCAGGGTTGGGTTGATGGTTAGCCTTTTTAGTTGATGTCAGCATGTTTGTGTCTTACTCACTCTAAACATTATGGTAGGCAATTTTTTTCTTGCCAACCATTGTTTAAAAAATTGACATTGGCATTTTTAAGAAGGTAGGATGTATAACAAATGTTCATGTGTATTTACTATGTGCATAAGCTTTGTTCCATCTTACCTTGTTCCATCATTTCCCAAAACTTGTAGATTGATCAGTTAACGCACAGTGTCCAATCTATAGGAGACAATATAGGGGGCAGCTTTCTTAAATCCAAGTTTTCCTCGATCATTCCCTGGGTATTGCCACGGCATATTTCTTTTGCATTGTCAAAGACCCTTGTTGAAGTTCTAGAAATCCAATATTATTAATTCTCTAATAGGCAGGAACAACAAATAGGAGGAGTTTTTCTATTTACATACTAATTTTAGTTTTCTTGGACTGAGAATTCTTATTGTGGTTCAGTTTCACAACACAATATAAAAAATTGTAAAAAAAAGAAATCTTCTTTGCATGGTTGCCACCACATTGTGTAATGTACCTGGGATTCACAGCTGGGATGAACTAGTAATTTATAAACTCATTATTTTCATTTTATATATAAAGAAAACTTGCCTAAAATATATCTTTCCTAACGAGCAAATTAATTGGTCTTAATCCAATATGTATAGATTGAATTGTTTCTTACTGCAAAGTGAATAAATTAATATATTTTAAGGCCAGAAAGGACCACTATAACCATTTAGTCTCTTCTCCTGCTTAATATAGGCCATAGATTTTCACCCAATAATTCCTGCAGTGACTTAATTACTCTTTGCTATATAATTTTGCCTATCAAATCCAGAATTCTGTTTAGTCCATTTGTAGCCCTTATTTAATAAGGCCCCTGCCATTCCTTGTTAAATAGATAAAGGTCCAGTATAGAGTTTCTTATCATTTAAATGAAACATCATGTTTAGCAAAGCTGTTAAATGATAACTGAAGGCAGACATCTTGATGAATAAATCAATGTTCATAATAAATGATGTATCTGAGTGATAAAATGGTAGTTTAGTTTTTAGTGTTACTTCCATCTTAGACCAACAAATGAGCCCGTTAATGTCCATTGTAATTATGATTATTGTGATGTGGACACTTTGAGTGAGATACACAAAGGGACTAAAGCATTGTAACACTGAATATCACAGCGCCAAAGTTCACAGGAACAACACTGAGATCCACAAAGCCGGAGTTAGGCATCTAGGTGCCCTATGCTATGAATGGGGAGAGACTGGCACCTAAGAATGCGATCCACAAAGCTATTATGCTTGGAGTCTCCCTGCCTAAGTTAGCCATTGGGGGGTGCTGACAACAAGGGTGTGCGCTAAGCCCACCCCCTCTCTTGGAGATAGATGCATAAATCTGGGCTGCAGGGAAGCACCTATCTGTGCTTAATGATCCACAAATGGGAACCCACCACCTGGATTCAGGTGGCTTATTTGCCTAAGCTACTTCTTGAGGGAATGAGTTTGGTCCCTGCCTTGCTGCACACAAAATAGGTGTGGGGGAAGCCCATCTTATAATGTTTAGCTCTGTGGTTAGCACACTAGTCTGGGATGTGGAAGCCCCAGGTTCAATTCCCCTTACTGGCAGAGGGTTGGGGGGAGGATTTGAACAAGGGGTCTCCCACCTCGCAGGAGAGCTTGCTAACTACTGGGCTAATCTAACATTGGGCTTCCCCTCTGGAAGCTGTTTCACTGTGGATAAATAATAAAAGGATGATTTGAGCAGAGGGACTGGACTCAGGGTCTCCCACTTCTCAAGGGGGTGCTCTTAGCACTACAGAGTCATTTTCTCTCATGCTTTCTGGCCTAATGCCTGTTTAAATATTTTTTCACAGTAGAAAAGTCATGGGGCAAGAGTGAGAGACACTGTAGTCCAGTGGTTAGGAAACTCACCTGCCAAGTAGGAGACCCTGGGGCCAGTCCCTCTGCTCCAATGACTCTTTCATTATTTAGTCACAGTGTAGCTGCAAAAGGCGGGACTAAGGGACTCTCCCAACAGACTGTCCCATAGCTCAGTGATTAGAGCACTCAGCTGAGAGGTAGGAAACCCCTGTTCAAATCCTTCTCCCTACCCCCAGTGAGGGAGAGCTGAATCTTAATTTCCCAGGCAAGTGTTCTAACTGCTGGGATAAATGTGGTGGGTGTCACCACCTCCTCCTTGACCTGATTTGGTAGGCTGCCTGTGGGCATACCTCCCAGATTAGCCCCTGTATGTGAGTTAGGTGGCCAAATGCCTAGCGTTCCCTGCTCTGTGGATCTCTCTGAGGATTCAGTGGGAGATAGGTATCTTGACGCCTAGAGTGGGTCAGCAGGACATTTGCCCAGAAGCTGAAACTCAGGCATCTAGGAAATGCCTACTTTGAAAACTTGGGTGCTGAGTGAGTTTAGGCCCATACAGTGTTCAGTGGGAACTCTGTGGATCGCAATGAAACCAATACTGGGACTTAGGTGTCTAAATCTGAGGTTTAGGCACCTAACTACCTTTGTGGGTCGGGGCCTTAGCCTAAAGATACAGATAGGTGTCTAGTGGGATAAACTCCCTTTGATTTCAATGGCTCTTACCCTTTAGGAACTGGAATGAGCCCTAGTAACGTGTTTCATACAGGACATCAGAAGGTGCCTTGCAGTCAGTGCTGCTCTGGGATATTCACACTGTGATCTAGCAGTGTAGGGCTCAGTGTTCTATTTCCAGTCCCTTTAACAAGCCAATCCCCACACCTGTAATTCTACCAGGTACCAACACAACTGGAACTTTCATCAGCCAGTCACTTCCTAGTGAAAATTATTTCCCACTTTGCACTGAGAACTTTAAATAGGTTATCAATCTCTTATACTTTTGCACAAAAGTAAATGAAGTTTATTGAAAATCATCAATATACTTGCAGTCTCTGCCATTATAGGTGGGGAGAGGACATATTAATTTCTAATACTAATCTCTTACAAAAGTATCCCTTGGGAAGAAATCTTTTGCTCTTGCCCTAAGGCTGCAAGATGGCCACCAGAGTGCTCATGCATATGTAAGTGGGGGCATGGTTCCACTATTGTGGTGAATTTTCCTGGCTTCTGCACTACCCCAGTGAAGTAGGTTAGCAGGCTAGCAAAAGGATCTGAGTCCTCACTCCCACTTCCTTTTCCCAGAGGCCTCCTTGCCCTCAAGGACTTCCCTTCCACTCCTCTGTCTGGCAGAGTCCTCGTAACCCCAGCAAGGCTGGGCCCAAGATTCCTAAGGGGGTCGACCCCCAACTTTGCTGTGGTCACCTAGGTCAGGGGCTAGGGTGTCCTCATTCCAGGGTACTCTCTCTGCACTGGATGCTTTCCTGACCCACTGATCATTACATACAATTTAAAGCAATTCAGTTTATTTAATTAACAACTAGTTTAAAAAGGAATAAGGAAAAATTGGAAAGATTGAAGGAAACACATCACTCCACTCTGTGCCAGGGAACATCACAAACATCTCTGGAATGTCAGGGCAGTTCACAGTCTGTTTCTTGTAGATTCCAGGCCTCCTTCTCAGGCCCTGGCTGTGCTGCAGGGATGCTATGGGTTGGACACTTGGGGTATGTCTACACTACCCACCGGATCGGCGAGTAGTGATCGATCTATCGGGGACTGATGTATCGTGTCTTGTCCAGACGCGATACATCGATCCCCGAACGCGCTCCTCATCGACTCCGGAACTCCACCACGGCGAGAGACAGAAGTGGAATCAACGTGGGAGCGGCAGCCGTCAATCCTGCACGGTGAGGATGCGAAGTAAGTCAATCTAAGATACGTCGACTTCAGCTACGCTATTCTCATAGCTGAAGTTACGTATCTTAGATCAATTCTCTCCCCCCCGCCCCAGTGTAGACCAGGCCTTGCTCTGATGGTGGCCACATGCTCTCAGGCTCTAGGTGGCAGGACCCTTCTTCCCAGCATTGCCCCCGCCCTGTCAGGGTTATGGTCCCCCTCTAAGTCTGACCTGCAGGGCCTCTTGGCTGAGGCATCTCCCTGTGCTGGGCCCACTACCCAGGGTCCCCCTCACTCTCTCCAGCTGCTCCCCATACCCGGCTCTGGACTGCTCCACTCTGTCTCAGACGGCTGCTGCTGCTGCTCTGCCTCTAGCTCCCCGGGCTGCTTCTCTGGCCCCTCTGGCTCTGATTGCTACAGCTCTGCTCCCAGAAAAGGTCTGCTCTGCAGGCTGCTTCTGTGACTCTGCTCCCAGAATCTGACCTGCTTCCTGGGCTGCTTTTCTGGCCCCTCTGGCTCTGGTTGCTGCAGCTCTCCTCCCAGGGCAGATCTGCCCTCTCTGGGCTGTGCTCTGGCTTTGGGGCTGCAGCTCTGCTCCCAGCAGTTTAGCTTGGGCCCCTGCTCTCTCCTTAGCTCGGACCCACTCTGTCTGACCCAGGCAATTCCAGCTCATATGAAGGATGGGCCTCCCCCGCATGGCCTCCTGATTCCTTGATTAGCCTGCCCATCCTGTCAATCAGGCTGACCTAGAGCATTGGCCTCTCACCATTGTTCCTGGGGACTGTCAGTCTCAGGGTCCTGATTTCCCATCAACCCTTCCCCTTTTAGTACTGGGAGCTAGCCAACCAAAACACCTGCACTGAATATTAGTAGGGGAGCAACAGTCCCGTTACACATGCTATCTTATGGTCTTAAATATTTAAAATACTTGCGGTTGTGGGAAAATGCCAGTTCTATTATTTTCTTTAATAATACAAGTGGTTTTCAGATGCCTGGGATAAAGATAAGCAGTTGTTGCAAGAGCCAAAAATTGGTTATTCATATATAGTTATTCATATATAGTCCTCAGCAATTATTTTAGGGAAAGTCTATGGCCTGTGTTACACAGGAGGTCAGACTAGATGATCACACAGGTCCTTTCTGGTCTTGGAATCTATGAATTGCACTTCCAGTGATGAGGTTATTATTATTAACTAGATAAAGGTACACAAAATGTCAGAAGTTGGGGTTTGTTGCTTGGTTTTACTGAGCGGATTTTGGCTATGTGTATGTGTGTGTGTGTAGCTCTTTGCTTCCTGAATGCATGAAAATGCGTATTCTTTAAACAATCAGGGTTTCTAGCACACTTCTAGAGGTGAAAGGGCAAGATGATGTCTTGTGAAAAGCTTTGTATGTCTTAGCTCTTGAGACACATGGGCTACATCCTCAGCTCGTGTGAATCAGCAAAGCCCCATTACAGTCAATGTGCATAATCAGGCTGGTCTTAATTTCATTGGCTCAGCTGGCCACTGACTTCATGAGGTTGCAAAAACTGGGACAAAATACTGAGTTTTGTAAAACCATCAAGCACCCTCGCATAGACATTCCTGGAATTCAGGGGCACAGTGTCTCCTGAAGCACATGGTAAGTCAACCTCTCCCTGTATATAAAAACTATCAGTATTGCCCATCTATATGAAATAGGGTTTAATACACAGTTTCCCCATCACATGATACATGGAAAAGTATAAGCAAGTCTCAGTGCTGTGTGGGAAGGAGAAGAAGATAGTTTATGAGGGAACCTCTAAAAGTTCAGAAAATCATTTAGAAGTCTGGCTATTTATCAGAAGAATTATCCAAACCTATGGAAGCCCCCCTCCAAACTCCATGGCCTTCTATCATCTGTGATGGGGTGTACACACCCCACACTGAGCAACAAGGGGTTAAGGGATTATTTGGGGCTCAGCCAGCCCCACTCCGCCACACCTGCAGCAAATGCACCATCTGCTGGTGGAATTAACTCATTTGGGTGGCAGACCTGGAGGTGAGCAGACCTGCACAGCACAGCATCTTTACCAGATGCACTCCAGTAGCACAGCGGCATCAGTGCCGCTGCACCACCGTGGCACTGTGTGTGTAGACAAGCCCTTAGTTTAGGAGACATGCTCCGCTTTTGGAAATCTAAGGCTACGTCTACACTAGCACTTATGTTGGTAAAATGTTTGTCTGTCGGGTGTGAAAAAAAACACACCCGGACCGACATAAGTTTAACTGACTGAAGCAGTGGTATGGACAGCGCAGTGTTGCCATGGTATGGATGCTTTCCCACTGACATAGCTCCTGCCGTTCATTGGGGATGGTTTAATTATGTTGACGGGCTAGCTCTCTCCCATCGGCGTAGAGCGGCTACATGGGAGACCATATAACAGCGCACTTGCAGCACTGTGCTGCTGTAAGATCTGTAGTGTAGTGCAGACATAGGTTTAGTTAAGCTGGTTTAGGCAGGGGCCTGTTTCAGTCTTTCAAGACTGAATTTACTCCGGAAGCCTAGCAGAACTTGCACCTGCCTGAAAAGATTTTCTTAGCCTAGACAAAGTTTTTTTTCTAGCCCCTGGGGTTTTTTTTTTTTTAAATTTATCTGACAACTGTAATGAAGTTGTTTGTGGGAATTTTTGTAACTTATTTAATCTCTTACAGGGCTTATACTTTTAGAAAATTATTTTTTCTCTATATATTAGCTGCCCCTGAGTGGTTTTCTGTCTTTTCCCTTCATGGTAACTGAGCCTGTGACCCCTGGCACACATATCAGACTACAGGGTGACTAATTTCAGCCAGATGATGAAATCCAACATAACCCATCTCAAAAGGTAAAAATGTCCTATAAAAGCTTCATAGACATTTTTGCCAGCATTTAGCTAAGGATAATGTTTTATTGGCATCTTTGAAGAAAATTTGACTGGTACAAAAACTTCTGTGGGAAATATTATTAGCAGTTTGTGGAATCTCTGCAAATTTAAAGGGCAAACTGAGTGCTTTTAATTTTGCAATGGTTTTTTGTTTGGTTTTTAAACACAGATCAATGATTAAGCGCTTGTTGTGATAAAAGATAATAAACTTATACACCAGAGTTTAACATAAAAATAGCTCATTGCAGAGCCTGAACCTACATTTCTTGCACAATTAAAAGAGCCTTTGACTTCACTGGAAGTTTTGACTGCTCAAGGAATGTGAAGTGTTGTATATAACTAATAACATGTTTTCTTCAAGTAATCTCCTTGTCCAGAGATCTTTCTTTGCTGGGTCTGGAATACACGTCATATGTTTTCGAATAACAATCCATAATATTTCTGTTACTGGATGGGTCTCACATAGAACTTTTTTTTATCCCTTTTCAGTAATGATTTTCACTTTCATAACACTTCTAGTCCTAATTCAAAAACCCATTGAAGTCAATGGCAAGACTCCTGTTGACTTTAATAAGCATTGGATCTGGCTGCTACCATAGAAGAAATAAGACAATGAATATAGAATTCAAAGGATTTGACTGGAGGGAGTGACAGATGTGGAGCTTGACTCTGAGATCTGTTGGGGTAGAGTTTTCCAAAAGTAAAAAATAAAATCAGCTGTGTCAAATTTATCAGCCACTTAGATATTTTTCAATATGTACAGCAGGAAATAGCTTAGCAGCAAATCAGTTTCAAATTAATCATATAATTAATACTTGTGTGTTAAGATTTTAAATCCGAGCTTGCTACCTTTGCAGTGATACAAATCCGTCAGTAAGTTATACTTATTGTGCAAAGCACTATAGTAGTTTCATAGAGTGAAATGGAGAATCAATAGCAAAAGGTTAGTATTTCTGTTTTCAGTGGCTGCTCAAAGCACTGCCTCATGCCCCTACATCCAAATTCTGTTCTTATAGCCATATGGCAAATCTTGCCTTGGATAATATGCTCTCCCTAAGGACCTGATCCAAAGCTCACTGAAATCAATAGAAAGTCTCCCATTGACTTCAGTGACTTTGGATCTGGGCTTAAATGCATTGATTCATTCCATTGACATCAGGCAGTCAATTAGAGATGTGCCGTGTGCTTCTGAAAGCAGCATTTTGCCCTGAGGGGTTGGGAGACTCATATTTCAATCTGACTAATATTTTGAGGACAAGTTTATGTTGTTTTTTTCCTGCATTTCTCATTACCCATTGGTTTAAAGTGTTAGCTAGACTCCTCGGAAGCACTTTCAACTTTAACTCTTGATTAACAAAACATTTTGTTTGTGACAACATGTAGGGGTAAGGAAATGGGTGCTTAGAGGGAAATTTTGATTTAAAAAAAAAAATCAAAGGTCTCCCTTTCTGCAACTCAAGCTCTACACAGTACACGCTATGAGTCGAGAAGCATAATACTACAGTTTAATGATTATCAGTAGAAGTTAGAGGGGAATTGTTTGTTCTTCATATAAATGTTTTAATATAAGGAACTGGGGAGGAAGTCAGCCTGGCAGATTGGCTTAAGGACAGGATTAGAAACTCATTCAAATACTAGCTCTGCAATGACTTGCAGGAAGGTCTTGGGTAAGTCATATGGCCTTTCTTGGTCTCAATTTTCCCATCTGTCAAAAGGGAATAATAAAACTGGTACTCACCCCTAATGGATGCTGCAAGGTTTAATTTAGTAGTGAGATAGATTCTGCTCTGGGTTGCCTCTATTCAACCCCATTGATTTCAGTATAGTTGCCTGGTTACTAATGAGAGGAGTCTTTGGGCCACTGAAGGTAAACTGTTTTGGAGATATAAAGTGCTGTGTAAATGCCAGTATTAACTGATTAAATTATGGTGCCTGACACACCTTTGCAAAACCAGTGCTGAGTGCTTTTTGACAAACCAAGTAAAGTGAATGCCTCCCTAAAAATACTGAGTCAAATGCTCCCCTCTGAACTAGCTCTTTTTGGCTACTCTAGAAACACAAAGGAGATGAAATCTGGCCATAGCTGGCCAGCTGAGAATTACTCTGACAGCAGGGAGCTCTCAGCTAACAGCATTCTGGCAAGTCAAAGCTGGAGGATGGTCCTGCAGGGACTGTTGCCAGATGGCTTAGATTAAAGCAGTGGTTTTCAAACTTTTTTTCATTTGCGGACCCCTAAAAATTTTTAAGGGAGGTGTGGACCCCTTTGAAAATCTTAGACATAGTCATAAAAATATAGACATAGAAACCCACTGTTCTATGGTAACTACAAACTTTCACAGGGGTCCACAGACCACAGTTTTAAAACCACTAAATTAGAGCATCCTGCAGGCTCTTCTAACCTATGCCAAAGCTGGAGTTGAAGCTGAAGCCCTGCAGGACAAAGATAGTTCTCCATCTCTACTTAACTGAGCAGATGTCAGGGCAAAAGAGAATCTGGTCCATTATACTTACTATTCATATGGCTTCAGGTTATGTTTATATAAAGACCTTGTTGGTAGGCCACTTAACATAGATAGGGAACGTGCAACTTTTTCTGCAATACATTGAAGTAAATTGTAAATTTGTACTATTTTTTGTGCAAATATTACTTTTGGCATAGATAAAGTAATCAGTTCTGTAGCCTGCTGCTGATTAAATAATCGATTACAATAATTGTAGTTGCATTTACCAGTCCCCAACATAAACTTAGCAGTAAGAAGCTAAAAAGGTACACTGGGATATCTTCTCACCAATATGCACTGTGCTGCTATTCACAATTTTAACAATATTCATTAGGAAAAGTTGAAAACACATGTTGGCATTGTGCTTTGTCTGTAGAGATTATTTGATGTATCCAATGCTTGATTTGTGCCAGGACTTGCTAGGGCTGAGCCCCGATTCCTCTAGGTTTGGCAGTTCATAGACCTGGCACCTCTGGTTGCTGCATCAGTTATGAATGTAAAAATATTACTTGAGCCTTGGCACCTCTTTAATTACAAATTAAGCACTAGATGTATTTCTCCTTTGTTTCACTTCAGAAAGGGTGTTAGCGAGACAAGATTGTTTAGCATAAGCAGTTACACATATTGTAAGGGATTATTATGGATGAACTCACACAGGAAAATAAGACAAAAACACCCCATCGCCTGTGGGTGAACACTTTTCACAAAGCCATCACTCTATATCTGACCTTTTGGTACTCCTCCTCAAAGGAAACTTGCACAACACTTTCAAAAGACAAGCCTGGGAGCTTAAATTAATCTGCAAGGCACCAAAAATCATTCACTGAAGAGAGACACTGAAATTATGGCTTATTACAATCTGTAACCCACTAGCCCCCCCTTTTTTATCCTATAACTGCAGAGGTGTTAACAGGCCCTTGATTTGTGCTAACTACTTGTGCTAAACAGTTTGTTCCACCATGCATGTAGCTTTGACGCTGGGAGTACCTTTCCCAGACCTGAAAAAGAGCTCTATTGGCTTGCAAGCTTGTCTTTCTTTCACCAACAGAAGTTGGTCCAGTAAAAGATATTACCTCGCACACCTTGTCTTTCTAATATCCTGGGACTGACATAGCTCTAACTACACTGCATAATTCAAAAAGGGTGACATTTTTCTCCTGTGCAAAAAGTCAGCACAAGGCTTTAGTGGCACTTCAGTGGTGTGTACACCATGTGATGCCCTTCTGCCCAGATGTGAATTTGTCCTTGAAGGCAAAATTCTACTCTCATATTTGCATGGTGAATCTCAACTCTTGAGGTCTGATCTCCCTATCTGCATAGATCTCCCATTGAGAATGAATAATATCTGAGCTGAAATCCACTGTTCAAATGCGAGACTAGAATTTGCTCCATTTACTATTTTTATTTGATACTGACATTGTGCACGTCGTGCAAAATGTATGGCAAAAATGGTTCCCGTCACAAGATGCTTACAGTCTAACTAGACAAACAATACAGTTCTGACACATCACACTTGGTGGCCAGAAGAGAAAGGCTGGTCTTATGATTAAGGCACTGGAAGGCAAATCAGGAAACTTGGGTCTCTTTCACAGACTTCCTGTTTGACTTTTAGAATTCTGCTTAATCTCTTGGTGCCTCACTTCTCCATCTGTAAAATGGAGCATTGTAAGAATATATTCATTAATAATTGTCAGGAACTCAGCTGCTTGGGACTATTTAAGCTCCTAGATAGAGGGATTTATCACAAAACAATGTGAGATTTTTTTTAACTGCTTGTTGTGAATATTAATACTCTTTGGTGAATTAATGTTGCTTCATTGGGGAAGTGTGTTTAAGAAGAGATTTTGAAGAGGAGGTTATGGATGCCTAGCACACCAAGGAAGGAAAAAGATTCCAGGCAGTATGAAGAAGGTGCAAAAAGTGTGAGGGATCAAATAAGATGGTTAGGAAAGAGGCCCGGGTGTGAGGGAGACTTGGAGGGTTTCTGTAATGTTGCTACAATCTAACAATGGATATGTTTAAACCCAGAGGTGGCTGCATTTCAATGGTGGGGTGTGATGATGTGTGTAGTTTGTACATCAGTTTATGAAGTGCTTTCAAATATTCAGGAAAAATAAGTGCTGTATAAATGTAATATCATTACACAAGCAGCATGTCACCTGCTTACATTTCTTTGAAGACTGGAGATATATTGCCATATCATTAGCCTACACCAAGTGCTGTTCATTTTTAATTATAGCTCACTGAAAATACAGAACTTCACAATGTGTCATCTCCACTGTTCAAACATAGGTATATACATCTTATGGGAAAAAATTAATGCCACAGAGTATTGTACTTATGTAGTGTCTGAAAAAAATGTGCACATATCCCTGTATCCAGCAAAAAAGTAAATCAAGGAGAAATAACAGAAATTTATTCTACAAATATATATTAGCTAACATGAAGCCAATGGGAATTATCTTTGTATATCACTCATGCATCCATATATAAATTGACACTCTCAGGGTGGTATTCATGAATAAAATAAAGTATAGTATTTACCAGTTTACTTTTCCTCCTTCCCCAAATCAATATTTGGAAAAGCAGTTTATAGATAGACTGGGAGCCAGAAAAATGAAATAGTCATGAGTTCTCTCAATAAAGAGATTCATATCACCATGCTGCTTGCTGCGAGAACTGCAGAAGCCGCCATCCTAGGACTTGCAACTTGCATTCTTCTGCTTGTCTGTGGGAAATAATCCTCCTGATTAAATTATTCGTTTTCAATTATTTAATGTGGTACTCTGGGCTACTGGCAAAGCTTTTGGTTGGCTTTCAAATTACTGCCATCTCTGATAGTACAATATTGGAATCTGGCTTCCAGAGAAAGAGGGACCCATTGTCACTTAGTCTGTGTTTTCATTATGACAAATACTGAGGCTCCTTTCAGGTTATCCTATCCTTTAGGTTATCTCCTTTTTCCCACCATTTACTCTGCCAACCCACACCACGGCAACCTTCTCTCTAAGGGCTTGATCCTATTCCCACTGAAGTCAATGGCTCCAGATAAGAAGAGCTGAATCATCTGGAGTCTGTCAGTGCTCTTCTTTTTGTCATCCAAAGGGGCTCCCTACAGAGCAATGCCTGGAGAACATGGCTTGTGCAAACCATTAACCCTTTTTCAGCATGGGGATGAGATGAGGAAGCAAAGCCAGGCCCAGTGTGGCAGCATGTCACATTCTGCTACATTAGTTCACCAGACCAACCTTTGCAGTGATTGCTTCTAGAATTACTGGGGCTGTCCATTAAAAGTGGTCTCCCACTATGAGATGTATTATGGCTAAATCTTGATCAATTTTGGCTCTGCTTTAATGGGCAGTAACATAATTTCAATAGTGCTCTAAGATCCTTGTGTACAATAAAAACATGTTCCTACCGTACATATGAATTAACATATAAGAGTCTGATTCTGCTCTCATTTTCACTGTTTTGTTTTTTTTGGCATAGCTCCATCGACTTCAGTAGAGCTGCTCCTGATTTACACCGATGTAAGCGAAAGCAGAATCCAGCCCTAATAGATATCTTCTTAACAACTTAGAATTAAAATTATTTTTTATTTTAATTAAAAAAAATAAAATCCATCTTACTTTAATTTACAGCGTGTCACTCAGGTATTTGTCATATAATGAACTGCAAACATTAAACTGCTGCTACAGTAAAACCGTACTGTCTATGATTTTACTACTCAGTGTGGAGAACAAAAAAAGAGTACAAAAGGGGTAGAAATTTCTTGATAATATGAGGACATAAACACGTGCTTTAAGCAGCAACTAGACTGCTCTCAAAACAGGAAGTTCCTACATTTACCCAGCTCCCCACTGAAACACATCCTCTCAGGTAATTGTGGAGACCAGGAACTCTATAACCGCTCCACATCTCCTTTTCTTTATAATAAAAGATGAAAACTTAAATTGTAAACCCAGGGCCGGCTCCAGGGTTTTTGCTGCCCCAAGTGGCGGGGAAAAAAAAAAAAGATGTGATCGGCAGCAGCTGCACTGCTTTCTTTTTTGGAGGCAATTCGATGGCAGATCCTTCCCTCCGAGAGCGACAGAGGAACCCGCTGCCGAATTGCCGCCGAAGAACCTGATGTGCCGCCCCTTCCCCTTGGCTGCCCAAGCACCTGCTTGCTGAGCTGGTGCCTGGAGCCGGCCCTGTGTAAACCGATGTATATGCACCCAACAGTTCAAAATAAACTTCAAATTCCTCAAAACCATTTATGCTACTATGTCCCCTGATCAATTGCATTTAAATGATCCTGAGCAGTAGTCTAAAGATCAAGTCTTGGAGGGGGTCTGATCAGTCTTCCAGACTGTGTTCCCTCTTCTGTTGAATATGTGTGTGGAGTTCTCTGTGAAGGGGGCTCGCTTCCTGACAGACTACCTACAGGTCCCAGATTCTCTCTTTGTAGTGCTGGGAACTATTGAAGATGAACCTGGTTCCTCTGAAGAAATCCTTCTGGAGTCTTCAGGAGCCAAGTTCCTAACAGTTACAAATCTCTGCTAGCTTTTCAGCCAAACCTTGTTCCCAGGTCTCAGTTTGCATAGTGCTTTTGTTCTGTGACAAGCAGTGAAGTTTTGTTGCTGCTGAATTTTTATTTCAACATTCTGTTTCTAAAATTGCTTCAGGCTGGGCCACTTAGGATTAATCTGTATCAGTGCAACAGATAAATGTGTCCATAGCTGTCTTTCCATCAGAAGTTCTGCTGGAGATAGTCCAGGTGCAAGCAGTGTTGACCAATATGTCAGGAGTGCTTCATATGGGTCCACTGATATTTACAGAAGTCTTTTACAGTGCTTTGCTCACTCTACCTCCCGTTTGGTTCTGAACAGTGTATTAGCAAGAGCAAAGTCTTGTGCAAACGCTAGGAATATTTCAAAGGTAAATTGATGCCCATTATCAGATATGAGGACTTCAGGAACTGAATGTCTTTCAGATATTGATTTTAGTTTCTGGATGATCTGTTCCAATTAAGTCTGTGTAAATATAGCTGGGGGGGTGGGGTGAGGGTAGTACAGGAGCGGAGAGAGAGAGAGCAGATTGATTTTGTACAAGGAAACCTACATGGCCAAATTTTCAGACTGAGACTTCCATTTGTGTGTATGCATAATGACTTGTGCACACAAACCGTGTAATTTACACACATAAAATCCATTGTCTGTGTACACAAGGGATAGCATGCAAAAATTGCCCAGCAAATAATTTAAGATTTCCAAGTTACACATCTACAGATGGAGCTCTGTTTGAAGCCCTTTTTAAATTGAGCCCTACTGGATTCCCCTGGGTAGATGCTAGCCTGGGTCTTAGGAGACCTGGTTCAATTCCCTGCTTGATTTTATACAAGTCACTAAGGCCTGGTCTACTCTGGAAAATTAGGTTAGTTTAACTATGTCAGACCCCTGCCCCCATTCAACCCCCCTGTTCCCTGCCCTCTGACCATCCCAACTCCTATCCACACTCCAAACTCCCCGCCCTCTATTCAACCCCTCCTATCTCCTGTGCCCTTACCACACTGCCTGGAGCATCGGTGGCTGGCAGCGCTACTGTTACGTCACCTGGCTGGAGCCAGCACACCACAGCACAGCACAGAGCACCGAGTCAGGCTGGGCTCTGCAGCTGCATTGCCTGGCTGCCCAGAGCATTGCGCTGGTGGCACACTGAGGCTGCGGGGGAAGGGAAACAGTGGGGGAGGGTCCGGGGGCTAGTATCCCGGACCAAGAGCTCTGGGGCCGGGCAGGAGGGTCCCGCGGGCCGTAGTTTGCCCACCTCTGATCTACGCCCCTGGGACAGTCCCTCCCATTGGCACAGTAGGTGTCTATGCTGAAGCATTGGAGCAGCACAGCTGTGTCACTGTAGTGTTTTAAGGAGAGACAAGTTCTAAATGTCTTTCTCTACCTCAGTTTCCATCCTTAAATGGGGATAATAACAATTTTCCAATCACAGGGGTGTTGTAAGGATAAATACTTTAAAGAATGTGAAGCTCTCCGATACTGTATTGGTGGGGACCATATCAGTACCACAGACAGTAGAGTTAGATTAAAAGTACTTTTAAGAGGCTATTTTCCTTCAGCTGCAGATGGCTTAATTAAACAATAAAACTTAACAGATGTGATTTTTGGTCCAATAATTTATTCCATCTGTGTCAACACAGCTAGGCACAAATTAGTGCACCAAAATATATCCATTAGTATCTTATTTCAGTTATTATGCATACATATGCATACCTCAGTTTAGTGATGGGGCTAATATATTTTAAGGAGATTATGTTCTTTATTCACTTTAAAGAGCTTGTTTTTTAAAACAGAAAAAAAGAGAGAAGAATATAAAACAATATGAGGATACCTTATATGAAGAGAGAAAGAGGAATTGGTACATTGAGTGTATTGCATAAGTATACATGTGCCCCTACTGTATAGCATCTGTAGCTTTGCTGTATTTAAAATATCAAATATTCTGTGACCTCTTGAGTAAAGACTTTGCCCTGTTATATTTCTATTTTGAAGCATAAATCCTTTCAAATCTGTATGCCAGAGGAAAGAATAATTTACTTGTATCTGAGGGGAGTCTTTCCACTTTCGTAAAATAGTTTTAATAGCAGTTGGTATTGATGTATCCGTATTAATTATTGTTACATATTATTTTAAAGCACTCATAGCTGTGTTAGGTGCTTCACAGAAGCCAGGACTCTGCCTTGAAGAGTTTACAATTTAAGGCCCAATCCTACAGATACTCGTGTGAGTAATTTTGCACACCTGAGTAGTCCCATTGAATTCAGTGGGACTGGGCACATGCAGGATCGGGTTCTTCATTTTCTAATCTCAGCCTTTTTTTAAGGTCACTGCTATGAGTTCTTATGAACCAATTGAGTTGCTTGACTTTACCTAATTTAATTTTGAATAATTTAATTTTAAGCAGTCTCTCTTCTCAGCAGCCTATTAACCTTACAGTGAACTCTTCCTGTAAAGGGAGATTGGGAAAGGAGACTGTCTAAATCTGTTAAAACATTAGTCTGCTTTTATACGTTGTACAGTGTTATATGGCAGAAAAATAGTTGGCAGGCACAGCACTTGTTCAGGGGCACTTGCCCACCTATACCCAGTGGACACTGTACTGGGATAAGGTGTGATCTACTCCCATTGAAGTCAGTAGCAAAACTTACATTGGCTTTGATTAAGACCATTGATCCCAATTCATCCCTGTGCCAATGCAGAAATTAAAGAGAGGTGACTTATGCCTCCCCAGCCTTGAGGCTGCCAGAGGGTGATTTGGCTCCTAATGACTTTGCACCCCTTTTGCAATGGACCCTCTGGGATTAAAGTCAATGGGACACAGGAAATTTGCTTTCTCCCTTTTTTGGCCTGTCCCTGTGTAACCCACACACCTCCTAGGTGTGGTGCTCTGTCCCATCTAGTGGCACCGAGACCACTTAGCAAGAATGAGTCTACTACAGCCTTAGCTAACAGCCAAATGGCTTTTAACGCATGAAGTAGAGGCTCATGCATTTAGCTCCAGAGGTTCCCAGGTTTGATCCCACCTGCCGACAACTGGGATCTGTCAGTGTTACAGCTGCTCTAGAATGGACCCTGTGCAGGGATTTCTGCAGAGATGGCACAGCTGTCAGAGTCAGTTCTGTCCCTGGTGGGGGCCTCTGTTAGGACAGGGAAATTCATCTGGGGCCCATGAGGCAGAATTTCCCTCTAATCATGTTATCAGAATCCTCTGTCCCCTCAAAAAAAAGGTCATTTGGAATAAATCTGGTTATGAACCTCCCTAGGACTGGGTTTACTTTCATTTGGTCAAATGAAAATGCTGCCTGGAGCTCTTATCTAGTAGATTCTCCCAATCAAAAGTGTGGCTCTAGTAGTTATATTATTATAACAGGTTTAGAATTGTTTCTGAGTATTTCCCTTGTTCTGTCATTCAGCTTAATCATATCGCTACAGTCAACTGATTTCTGGGACCAAGGTATGGAATTGTCAAAAGTCACACATGCCCATTTGTAAGCGAAACTTCCTTGTAAATCAGGCACATATTCTTCATAACACTTCGTCAAAGGATGACGATCCTAGAGTATTGAGATTAATAAGGTATTAGCAAGACTCTCCTTTGACAACTTTTTATGTTCTTCCAGTAAAATAAGGCTGATTATAAGAAGGCAATTTGGTTGAGAAAGGTCTGGGGAATATCTGCCTATCGACTGTTGATGATCAATGGATATGAGTCATGCACTACTAATCTTCAGCAGGCTGCGCCATTTTTTCATTCCTGAAGCTGAACATAATGAGTCAAGTCATGCTCACTTCTTACTCAGGGAAAATTCCCAATGACTGCAACTGAGCTTTGTCTGGGTAAGGACTGCAGGATTTGTGGCCTATGCTACTAAACAGTCTTTTTTTTTTCTTTCAGAAATAGACACCTTTTAAGCATATATTGCCCATCAACTATAAATAGTTATAAATAATATAATAAATAAAGCAATAGTTCTCAAACTATGGTCGATGGCATCAGACTCTGCCAGAACAACAGATGCAAAACTTGCAGACATATCTCCACTGCTGTGATGATCAGTACCCCCACAGCACACTTTTCAAGATCCAGGGATCCTACAAATGCCTGTCACAGCATGTGATGTACGTCATCCAGTGCAGTAAATGCCCCAATAACAATTATGTGCGTGAAATGAGACAATTACTACCTGAATGAATAAATGAACAGAAAAATGATAAATGACAAAACCACTCAATCACCTGTGGGTGAACATGTTCATAAAACAATCACTCCATATCTGACCTCTCAGTCATCATCCTCAAAGGAAACCTGCTCAAACCTTCAGAAGATGAGTCTGGGAGCTTAAATTCATAATTTTGCTAGGTACTAAAAATCGTGGACTGAACAGAGACATGGGATTTATGGCTTGTTACAACAATCTATAACCCATTTAACTCCCCATCCAGCTTTTTTTTCCCTTTCCCCACTATGATTGGAGCAGCGTTAATGGGCCACTTCACCTAGAATGGTCCCTGGAAATGTGTTAACTACCTATGCTAAAAAATCTGTTCTACCTTACATTTTGCTGTAACACTCGGAGTACATTTCCCAGACCTGAAGAAGAGCTCTGTGTAAGCTTGAAAGCTCGTTTCTCAAATCAGCACAAGTTGGTCCAAAAAAAACAAATAAAAAAACCCTCACTCACCTTATCCTGGGACCAACACAGCTACAACACGTATCACCCCTGTGAGATGAGAAAGTGTTATCTTCATTTTACAGATACAGAGCTGAGACATAGAATGGTTAAAGTCCAGTAATCAGTAACACAGTCCAGTAATTTTGGGTGCTGAACTTGAAATATTTAGGACCTGATTTTTCAAAGTATGTAGCATTATGCAGCACTTTATATGTTCAAGAAAGAACTCCCATTGACTTCAGTTGCAGCTGTAAGCCCTTCTGCAAATGAGACCCCAGGATCTTAAATCAAGCACCCTGGAAATGAGGAACACACAATTAAGTGACCCCCAGTGAAAAGTTTAGTTTAACTTGTCTGGCATCATATGGGGACTCTGTGCAGAAGCAGGGGTAGAATTCCATTCCACAGGCAGCATTCAACTGTCTTAATCATGAGACCATCCTTACTCTTTCTGCAATTCCTGCCTCATTTACTGCAAACCTTTCAACTCTGCAGCAAATGAAGCAGGAGTCTATAGTAAACAGGCACCTTCTCTACACAACCGTGATACATCCCCAAAGCATGTCCATCCTGGGCACTGAACAAGGCAGGTGTCCTAGGTTTAAAAAAAACAACCAAACAAACTGAAAAAACAGAAATTCCATCATGTGGTATCATATTGACAATTATATGATTCATCATCAGCATTTAAACCTTTAGGCCCACCACACAGAGCTCTACCACAGTAAGCAGATAGCAGTAAGCAGAGGTGATGCACAGGGAGGCATGAGGCCTCAAGTGTCCTCACAGATTGGCCTGTTGAGGGCGGGGGGAAGAGAGGCTCTGTTCTTCTTTCCCCGTGCCTCTCCAAGCCCTGCAGGGAGCAGCAGTACAGAATCGCTTCTGCCTGGCAGAGCTCAGCTGGGAGACAGCAGCGGCCTGCTCCCTGCCTGGGCTTGGCTGCCAGGGACAGGGGCCAAGCATGCTGGGGGTGAGGGGTGCTCCGGCTCAATTGGCTCCTGCAGCAGAACCCGGGTGAGGGGCAGCCTTCTGCCACCCCAGATGCTGGGGACAGGGGTTAAGCGAGCTGGAGCCTCCTCTCGCCCCAGCATGTTTCTGTCTCACTCAGTCCCTGTCCCCAGGAGCTGGGGCAGCACAGACCCAGAAATCAGGGGTTGAGAGTGGGATGTGTGGTGCAGCCTTAATAAGAGGCATTGTTACCAGACTGCCTATAATAATAATAAATAACAATAATAACAGCAATACTGGTTCTAAAATGATACTTTTTGTTCCTCCTGTAAACAAGCCAATTAAAGGATGTTCCTTTAGAATCTCTGTAATATTGGTCAGGGACTCGCTCTTCCTAATATTACCTTGGGGGTATATTCTGTCCATGTATTGTGGGCTCTGAGGCTTCCCTGGAGATGGATGAGGCTGGACAAAAAATCCATTGTTATGTGGATCATCCTGCTCACCATTCTCCATGTGAAAGGATCACATAAGAGCCAGAAGGGTTATGGTTGCCTCAGGGCCGTAGTAATTGCTGTGGAGTAGCTTTACAAATGGGTTGAGGGAAGATTGCTCAAACCTGTCACCTGCACAATGGAGCTTTACCATTATTTTCAGGCTATGTGCTGTGTGGGTGGATTTGTGCTTAATAGAATACTTTCCTGAATCTCTAAGACCTGAGGTTTTAGCTGAAATATTAGTCATAATAAACATCATTTTAAAGAGTGATGGATGATATTTGAGCATCATCATTTGTTTGCAGCTAGCATTAAAAATAGGGCATGATTACTCTCTTTCACCTTAATGACCTACTGCATTTTTATGAGGCATATAACATTCAAAAAGACATAAAAGATGGCACATGAGTATGCGACTATAAAACTATAATGATTTATTTTACAACATGTGAAGATAGCATATTCTGTGCCTGAACAAGTGTTCTTTACACACCCTAACATCTTGAATTCAGTGGGTGACTTGGGTGTGCAAAGATTATAGGACGATGCTCTTTGATCCTAGGGAACAGAGTCAGCTAGCTGGTCCCTAGCAGAGGACATGAGCACCAGAAAGTCTGCTGGGGGGAAGTACTGAATTGGAAATGATTGCAATCTTTCTTCCATGAGGTGGTGGAAGTTGGAGGTAATCATCCCTACACAAAATGTGAGTGGCACTGGGTGAGGAGGCAACATAGCCCAATTTTTAAACAATCTGTAGAGTATAGGAATTGGGTAATATCCTTTTAAATAGTTTGTGAGCCTTCTGGTAGCTCTGACTGTTTTCAGAAGCCATCAGAAGCTTGGCAGAGCTCCAGTGCATATATAGATAGGTAGGCCTTGCATGTTGTATGTTAAACATGCTTAGTAAACACAGTTATTTGGATTCCACTATTTCCGTGAGGTTCCTTCATATTATGTATAATATGTAAAGAGCAGAAGACACAATAGGTTCCAAAACTGTTTCCTGCACAGTGCTTTCTGTAGTGTAGACAAAGTCACAGAAATTCTCCTCAGTTTCTGTCCCCACTAATATGAAAAAACAAATGTCGAATCTGTTACTGTTCATGTGATCACGTTACTGGCCCCAGTCTAAAAGAGAACTGAGTAGTATCTCTCTCTCTATTACTTTGAATCTTAACCTTATTCTCCAATACCATACTTAAGTAGATAATATCAGAGTGGTGTCTGTTTATTAATAGAACTGTGTAGAAACTGGAATTCCCATTTAGTGGGAAATTTGGGGATTTCTAAATTTGCTCTTTCTGAATGCTAAATTAACCCCATCCGCTGCAGAAGTGAACAAAGGATTCAGTATCAGAGGCATTGCATTTGATTAGTGAAACTCTAACCACCTGTTCCTACAGACAGTTTTGCATTCAACTTTTCTATAAAGTTATGCCTCTTTATTTTGAGAAAAATGAAATTAATATTGCAGAAGATAATACTCTAGTGTCTTGTAGGGACTTATCTGGAGAGATGCTGAGCACCCACAATTCCCATTGATCTTAACAGGAGTAGTTGTTGCTCAACAGACTTTCAGAATCACATGCCTTGAATGTAGTGTATTTTACATTTTATTTAGGGCTTTTGTGCTGCTATTGCTGCTACAGCTTCTATAGCAGAGCAAAATATTCTATTTTAATACTTTATTTTTAAAGGCATTTGTGGCACATCTCTCTGTCTGGGTATTTTGCTGCAGAATGCAAAGTCTACTGTCCTTATAATGAACATTAGGACCTCCAAGTAAGAAAAAAGCTATGTATGTTGTGAAAGATTTCGGATTCCTTTTTCTAAAGAGAAGCACTGATTTCATTGAAGGTTTATCAAATTATCGCTTAGTCTGATATTCTGAACAATTTATCTCCTTGACAACAGACAACATCTGGTGTGGAATGTCCCATTGTAACCATATGCAGGAGTTGCTCCTACTAAGTAACTGGCAGTCAGTAGAGATTAGCCCAGATCATGAGGTCAGAAGGCTATTAGGACAACATCTGGCAAACCAGGGAAGCAGCTCCTAGTCACAACATCTGAATAAGTCTGAAAATCCATGAACCAGAACAAAATTAAGTTTCCTGCTTTTCATCAATATAAAATTCATTGCAATGGAATCAGTAATGCAGAAGATTAAAGAAAAAAGATTATACATTAACAAAGGAAGATAAGCAATTAATTTCTAACATTATTACATTTCAGACCTGAATATTAGTTCCAAAGGTGATGGAAAACATGTTTGCTTTTCAAGATATATAAGCGATTACAATCTATCCCTCTGCTTTAATAATAATATACTTAATTGTTTCACTGCCACATCTCATACTGGTCAAATTTGCTTCACAGGGAGAAAATCATTTTCTGTTGTCCTTTAGCAAATAAATTGCCTGTCATCCTTAATCTGGGTAGTAAAGCAGGCTGCATCAGCTGGCTACTACTGCAGGTCTGCATATTACGCTGGCTCCGGTACAAAGTATTAATGACAGCTATTTTCTTTGTGCCATCAGGAGCAAATTGGGTGCATAATGTGAAATGTAAAGCCAATAGATTCGTTGGGGTTGTTTTCATTGTCTCCTATTATTGTTGTTGTGACACTAACTAAATTATCTGCCTATGACATTTGCATTGCACACTAAGTCTGGGATGCATTTTTATAATTTTGCCATGGAATATAGGAGATAATAAATACATAGCAATCCTCCCCCTATACACAGCCACCCATACACACAGAAAAAAAATTAGAACACTTTCCTACATGATATTTTTCTTTAGAGCAGAGGACTGGGAGGGAGGACTTATGGGGCCCAATAAAGCCCTGCATTCTGGCCTCTTTACACTGACAAAGTTGCAGTAAAGGGGCTATAGTCCTGTGGATTCAGTCATCAGGGAATTTTCCTGACCAGGAGGCTTCCTGGTTGCGTTGGCTCTAAGATACCCTATGCACATGAGCCTGTCACAGGGAGCATGCAGGGGCACTATTAGGGGCAGGAGCAGCTCTAGGTATTTTGCCACCCCAAGCACGGCAGTAGGCTGCCTTTGGCGGTTTGCCTGCGGGAGGTCCCCGGTCCCACAGATTCGGCAGCATGCCTGTGGGAGGTCCGCTGAAGCCGCTGGACCAGCGGACCCTCTGCAGGCATGCCACCAAAGGCAACCTGCCTGCTGCCCTGGCGGCAACCGGCAGAGCACCCCCGTGGCTTGCCGCCTCAGACACGCGCTTGGCGTGCTGGTGCCTGGAGCCGCCCCTGATTAGAGGCATGGAGTGACCTTGAGTACTCTAACCTGCTTTGGCAGCTGAAGCTGTCCCCCAGCCAGCCCTGGATAGGGAAGGGGTAAAGGTGGTGTAAAACACAGCTCCAGCGCAGGGATTAATGTGGTTCATAGGTTCTGTTCTTGGTTTTTGTCAACAGGTTGCTGTGTAATCTGGAGGAAGACATTTGCAGCTATACAAGAGCTATAACACCTACACCAAAGGCTATAGTGAGAGTTAATTTCTTAGGGTCTGAGGCCTTTACACGGTCCTTTCTTGGGCAATAATCCCATTGACTTCAGTGGGAGTTTTACCTGAGTGAGGTCTGAAAAGGCCAGAGGATTTGACCTCTTCATTATACATATATATCTGCAAAGTCTATTGAGATCTTTACATGAAAGGAGCAGAGCCCTGATTCAGGAAAACATCCCTATTCAGGGTAGCCTTCAGCATGTGCTTAACTTTAAGCATGTGCTTAAATGCCACCAAAGCCACCAATGTACATGGAACTTAAGCAGAAGTTTAAAGTTAAGGACATGCTCAACTGCCTTCCTGACTCAATATTCAGGACTGAGTGTTCAATGTTATTGTAACTGGAAATTGCCAAAACAAAATTTAGATCAACATGCATTTATATTTTTTTAAAGACCTGAAAGAGGAAGACTTTGTCAATTATGTGAGAAGAACTTTTTGTGTTTTGTTTTTCTACTACAATACACCAAGGCAGAGATTGGAGTGTAATCAGGCCACCTGACACAACAGAACTAGAAAGGGTTAAAGCACTCATACTCAGACTGTGGCTTGCAAGCCACATATGGCTCTTTATAGTGTTTCCTGCTGCTCTTTGCAGCACATGATATTTAAACATTGTGGGATTTAATTATTAACCAATCTAAGTTATTACCAATCAGGATGCTTTTACTATGTTATTAACCAATTAAGTTATCAATTTTCACTAAGTTAACTTATTTCCTGTAAAAATTATATATATACAAACTAAATATTTCCCCTGTCATTCACACTGCTGTGGCTCTTTTGGGTGGTGTTGAGGCTAATTTGGCTCCTCAGCCACTGAGGTCTGAGTTCCACTGGGCTAAAGTCACACAAAGAAGGGGAAGATTTAATACTAGTGCACACACAGATTATTTAAAATAATCAAAAGAGGGGACATTGCTGAAAATGCCTTAATGTGTTCCTTAGATTACGTGCTTCACATTTGCTAAGGAATCTATTCTGTTATTCATGAACCTAATGGAGTCAATGTAGATATAATGCACCTAAATATAATGCACCTGGCTGTTTGTTTTTTTTTCTGGGGTGAGGGAGGAAGTGCCATTTTTCTAGGAACATCAGACACATTTTACATTTGACTTATCAGGAAATAAGGATAATTCCAGAAAATGTGTGTGCAAATTTTGCTGTAGTCCCTTCTCTGACAGACTGATAGTATCCTATAATAGCCTGAACAAACCTTGCAAAATTCAGATAAACTTTACTGATTTAAATTAAAACCTATTGAATTAGGATTAATATCTTTGGAGTACATTGCATTAAAAATGAAATTATGTATGTAGCATTGTATGTACTATCTCCAGTAGGAGGGGATGCTAATGTACTTCCTCTATCATCAAAAGCCTTTGAAACCATCCCCTTGGGATAAATTCATATACTAGTTCAACCTGGATTCTCCAGAGACAAAGAAAATACTTTTGCATAAAAGCCTGGAGTTTAACCTGACTCATGGCTTTCTTCCTGATCCAGGAAACGGACAGGACCTCTGGTCCATGAAGGGCCCCAATGCTTTGGGAAGGGTTGAAAGGATATGAGTCTATTGAGGCCCCATAAGACTGGGTGCTTGCTCTGAGCTGAAGCTCTAATGAATTTATATCCAGAAAGAAACCCTAAGAGTGAGGTAATACCTGGTAAGCTTGTTAGCATGGGTGTAGGTTCTTTTATTGTTTTTAATGTTTTCTCTTTAGTGCTTGTGATGGGGTCCCTGTGGTACAATCTGGAACTGTGGGATGCTGTGCCCCCTTAACACTCTAGCCTGGGCAATCTCTCACAAAGCTATGCCTGTGACAAACAGCAAACCCCTGCAGGCCCTGTTATCACTCAGACATCAGCATGTGGAGCCTTACACCCAGCTAAACTGCAGGAAGGCTCTCTAAGCCACTCTTGAATTATACAGAGAGGTGCACCAGCCAGTCAGCCAGCCCCTAGCCTTGCAGCCCATATGACTTGATGTATTCTCAACTCAGGCAAGGATGCTGCTCACCTGGTTTTCTTCAGCCATTCAATCCACAACTTGTGTAGTTATACCCCCATGATGAGCATATGTCTCTATCAACAGTTCTTGGCACACTTATGGATCTGGATCCTATCCTCATAATGTTAGTTTTGTGTGTGGGAGTAATACTTTCCATTAAGTGCATCCAAAGAAAATGTGATATGCAGGACCTACAAATGAGCAGGTGTTACTGCTGCTCCTTTGTGCAGTGGTGTGTGATTGCCCTTTAGAAAAAGAAAATGGTCCTTGTTGCTCGGGGATGAAGATCGCAAAAGGTTTTTTTGACTCCTGTTTAATACACATTTTAATTCCTCTTTAATACACAAGGGAAAGTTAGTCACAGTGTTTTATGAAATTATAAGATACGTGATATGGAACAAGGTTGGAAAAAACATTTTTGGCTTTTCCCTTCTGCTCCCAGGGCCAAATCCTCAGCTGCTATAGAAAGGCCCAAATCTGTCAGCTTGAATGGGGTCACGCTGACTTACTGCAACTGAGGAGCTAGCCCTTATTTGATCATTCATGTACTTCACAGAGGGACCACCATGATCATTTAGTTTGACCTCCTGCATATCACAGGCCACAGAACCTCCCACACCCACTCCTGTAATAGGCCCATAACCTCTGGCTTAATTACTGAAGTCCTTGATTTAAAGACTGTAAGTTACAGAGAATCCACCCTTTACTCTAATTCAAACTCATTAGGTGGTATGGACTTTTAGGTTATAAATACACATGACACTGTCTTCACTCTCCCTTTTCACAGCAAGCCTGCTCCCTGCCATAAACATCAGTGATACTTGCAGCCTGCATGGCTCCAACACGAAGGGTAGACAACAGCAAGGTAGACAACAGCCTCGTTTGCTGCTCTGAACTCTCTGGCTCCCAATTTAGCTATAGGGAATCTGGTAGCCACTCTTTTGGAGACAGAGGCAATAGGGAGAGATTTTAGTTTGTTTGTCTTAGGGTATGGCTACACTCACGCTTTACAGCTCTGCAACTTTCGCGCTCAGGGGTGTGAAAAACACCCCCCTGAGCGCTGCAAGATACAGTGCTGTAAAGTGTCAGTGTAATCAGCGCTGCATTCTACACCCGTAAAGGATGTGGTTTATGTGCAGCACTGGGAGAGCTCTCTCCCAGCGCTGCTGCTCCGACCACACTCACATTTCAAAGCGCTGCCGTGGCAGCGCTCCGAAATTCCAGGTGTAGCCATACTCTTAGTGTCCCAACTATTAAGGTGGGAGTGGGACAATGTAGTTGCGCATTTTGTCATGCTGATGGAGATATCAATAAGAGATCATAGAATATCAGAGTTGGAAGGGACCTCAGGAAGTCATTTAGTCCAACCCCAGACAGATTTTTGCCTCAGATACCTAAATAGACCCCTCAAGGATTAAACTCACAACCCTAGGTTTGGTGGGGTGGGACTAGTGCTCAAACCCCTGAGCTATCCCTTCCCCCTCTCTGTCCCTGTCTGCAGGAAGTGAGGCAGGGCTGAGGAAACAGTAAATTCAGTCTCAGAATAAACTGTATTTTAAGGCAAAAATAAAAACAAAAATCAGTTGGTTTTATTCCTGACCTTAAAAGGTTTGGTTGAAGGGAGCACTGTGATAGCAGTACTTCTAAAACTGGCACTGGGCTGCCCTGACTCTTCAAAGGTTTGTCCCATTGCCATTGTACATTTAGAAGCCCTAGTCTGGGTTCAGTGGAGTTTTCCAAACTGCCACCTCGGCTTTAGGTAGGAGATATGGCCAGGTGGCACCAGCCCAAATAAACAATGGGCCTGCTAAGGCAGAAAACTGCAGTGTCTGCAAATATGCCAGAGATTTGCTCATTATTATTTTTTTGGAAGTCTTATCTAGAATCCTATTTAATTCAGTCTTTTGCCATTGACCTCAGCAAGTACCTGATCCTGCCTCAGTTAAGTCAATGGGAGCTTTACCATTGACATTGGTAGGTGAGGGATCCCGATAGACTTGGAACACATCAAGCAGTTTCATAAGAGATTCATTCTTAGTACCAAGGGTAAAAGTAGAAACTTAAATGTTAAGAAGGAACTTGAAGTAAGTAATACAAGTTTCACCGTTGCACAAGTAGATTTATTATCACACACTAGCCCAACAATAACTAAGGGTGTTTTGTGTTTGTGTGGTACCTCATTATGGTATCATTTTACAAGGACAAGGAGACAGTCAATGAAACTGAAAGGCAGCAAATTTAAAACTTATAAAAGAAAAAGGGGCTAAACACATTTCACAATGAATCAGTTGAACTCATGGCCTCAGGATATCAATGGAACCAAAAGCTTATAAATGTCCAGTCCTTTTTGTGAATTCTTCTATGGATGAAACATCCAGACTTACAGTGGTAAGGATTTCTTAAAAATGCAAAAGTTTTGGCAGGGCTATAACTCTTCATGCTTTGGAACATAAGCCACACTCAGACTAATGATAGTTCGGAGGAAACTATCCCTGGGGATGATTGATTTCATAACTGCCTTGTGAAGCATTCCTTGCACCTTCCTGGCCACTGTCAGGCAGGATACTGGCTTAGGTGGACCTCGAGTCTGATCCACTCTGGCAATTCCTATGCAGCACATACGAAGCATGAAAGCAGGTGGTGGTATTATAATGCTGCTCAATGTACAGTAGCTGTGGTAGTTAGTGGTATTACTTATGAGAGTAATGCCTAATTTTCATGCTGGGTATACATATGCAAAAAGCTACAGCAGTCAGACTTGCCATGTCACTCTTAGGCCCTCATGCTGCCCACAGGACCAAAAAAAAAAAAAAAAAAGAGTAATTTGAAGACAGTGTCATGAGACAACACTATCTCTAAAATAATACTGCTGGCTACCAGCTACTGTACTTCCAACTTTATTTATAATTCCCTTGTTATAGTACCACCACTTACTTTTGCTTGCCCAGTGCAGATTGGTATTATAATGAGGAAGGAACATTTATGTAAATAGAACTAGTTGGCATGTGTGATGTTTTTGTTCGTTTTGATTATAAAATCTGCCTATCCCTTGGTCTAGGCATAAGTACAATCTTGTATGAAACAGTTCCAAATTAGACCAGTACAAAAGGTAAAACCTGCCCTAAGCATTATTCACCCGGCCCAGTGGAACTAATAATGCTTCTATTTCTTCAGATCATTCCCAAAAACATGCCCTGCTACGTTAACCTGGACAAACAGATGAGCCTTCCACATAACCTGAAAGTCAACCACCTGGGGCTGAGGAGGGATTTTGCCAAAGTCTCATAGGAGTCTAGTAAGGAAACTAAGATCCTGACTCTCATAGGAAGTGAGAAGCCTTGACTGCTATCATGTCATGTCCAATCATGAAAGATAAAGTATCATCATGTCATGGGATGTAATCCAAAGTACTCTGGATGAGAAACTAAGACGGATAATGAAGAGTAGAAATCTTTTTCATCATGGTAAAAGGCTAACCATGGGAATGACCCAAGTAGGACCAGCTTTAGGGTGATTCCACCGATTCCTGGGAATTGGGCCCCGCAGTGTCCGGAAGAGGGGCCCCACACCCTCCACCGAAGTGCTGCCGGAAATAGCGGCAACCAAGTGAGCTGCCGCCGAATTGATGCCGCTATCTTCAGTGGCAGCTCAATCGCTGCTGCTGTCTTTGGCGTCATTTTGGTGGCAGCTCTTTCGAATCTGGCTCTCCATGTCCTAAAGACGGCCCTGGACTCAAGAACCAGTGGAAGGGCAGGTGGTGATCAACATATCTATTAACAATCTGGAAAAGGAGGTGAGCAATGAGGTGACAAACTTGCACAGAGCTCAAAATTAGGTTAGTCAAGACTGTGAATAGTGTATGTGACTGGGACACTGTTCCCTGATTTACAGTAACTAGTTCCAAAATCCAGAACTTGAGGATTGCAGTACTGCACTTAGAGAAGATCAAAGTTGTCTGTTGTTGTTGAAATACGAATTGTGCAAGGGCAGTTCAACGCCTTTCTTTTCATTTAGCCCTAGAATATAGTTTACAAGCAAAACTTTCAAAAATGCTTAAAAGTAGGTCTCCACTGCATGCCAGAAAACCCCTCAAAGCCTTACAGTAGCAAGTCTCTGAGCCTGGGACAACTTACTTGGGCTCACACTATGAGGCTAAAAATAGCAGTGTAGATGTCTGGGTTTGGGCTGAAGCCTGGAGTTTGAAACCTGGCCATGGGGTTGGCTCTCAGAGCCCAGGCTCCAGTCTGAGCCCAAACATCTACATTGCTATTTTTAGCCTCATAGCGTGAGCCCTTCAAACCCAAGTCAGTTGACCCAGGGTCTGAGACTCGCTGCTGCAGGTGTGTTTTTTGGATTGCAGACCTATCTAAGTCCCACTTTCAAAAGAGACTGGGGAGCTTAACTGTCCTCTTGTCACTTAGGTGCTTTTGAAATGTTACCCTGCAGCCTGTTCTATAGCTACATTTTTACACCTTTGAGTTAATGAAGAAAGCAATAAAGAATCAGTTTTAGATTTAAATTTCCACAGAGGAATTGACTTTGGCTTCAATCCTGCAAATACTTATGTATGTGCTACCTTTTGTCAGGATTGGGGCCTCTCTTTGCAACTAGCAATGGACTCAAATTGATACTCTTGAATCTAAATATCTTCTGAAAATTTGGTGGAGGAGTTTTGGATTCTGCATCTCAATCCAGATCTGATTTTCCCAAAGCTGTCCCCTGTCCTCATGTGGGAACAAGCCAACCCCCCCGAACCAACACCTCCAGCCTTTGGGATGTTTGGAATCCAGGTTTGAAATGTGTACTTCAGAGCCAGCTCTATTTGCAACCTAGAAAAGAAGGCACAGCTAAATCCAGCATACCCACTTTGAGGTGCCCCCCACTCAGTCACTGAGAATGCTTAAAAAGATAATCATATTAGGCAAAGCCAACACTTTAAATCAGTAAGAGGACCTTTTTTCCCTCCTCTACAATACATCATAATGCCCAGTGCTTTCTCTCTGCTCTTCTTCCCTCACCTCTTTATGGAGAAAGTGCACCAGACACTGTATGGGATCATCCACTCAAAGAGCCACACAAAAAGGGGATTCCCCACATACCAATCTCCACCTGAGAGTTCATCTGCCTCCATAGCACTGTCCTCTGCCCTCTCTTCTGGAACCAGTGAACACCTCTCTGGGGATCTGCATAGGGAGCGGGGCTTGAGGTCAGGGGGGAGAGGGGAGGATATGGTTTCCTTTCTGAGGGAATTGAGGCTGAGAAGAAAATATAACTGAGGCCAAGGACCTGCTGAGGGCCAGAGTGGAGGAATATGGCCTCTAAAAAAATGGCCCTAAGCCTATCCACAGGGGAGGCAACCCCTGACCATTGATAGGAGGTGGAACTCTGTGAATGGGTCTTCATAAGAATTTCCTCCCCAGACCCTCTCCTTGCATGCAGAGGATGATCTAGGCCTTTAGCACTATATTTGAGTTCCAAAAGCTGCTCTCAAGAGCACTGCCAACCAAGGTTCAGAATGTCCTTTATGTGCTGCTGACCATTGATGAATTGCGTTGTGCAAAGACAAGCAGTGATGCAGCAGTGGCGAAGGAGATCCAGGAGGAGATGCTAATGTAAGCAGTCAAGATGAGCTCTATCCTTACATCTGGTGGTGAACTGTGGCAAGTTGTGGAAAGGAACTTCAGGGAATGATCTTGTTTGCATAGGCACACCCACCCCACCTACCATGAACCCACAGCAGCCCAAATGGTTACTTTGGCTGCTGTGGGATCCCCAGTTTCTCTGTTATTGGGGCAGGAAGAATAAAGTGGTGTTACCCTGATTATGTGAATCAAGACAGCTGCAGCAGCACAGGAGCCAGCAATCAGAACTGTAAACAGGGGAGTTTGAGTGGGAGTTTACAGGGGAAGTTTGGGGGAAGACTAAGAGAGGCAGGCAGAGGAACACACAGGATACTGAAGGGAGCATGCAGTGTTCTAGCAGTGTCTTGGTGCTTGTTGGGGGTTTGTTTTGCTGTGGGTGGTTGTGTTTTTGGGTTGGCTTGTGTTTCCCAGATTTACAGGATTTGGGTGGGAAGCCTATGACAAATACAGAGGCAGCAGTTGTAGTGACCCAAGCAGTGGAAGACACAATGAAGATGACTGGATGTGGAAGCTGTGGCATGTACATGATCTTGGAGGGGGTACCTGAAAAGAGTTTTGTCTGCATGAAGTGCTGCCTGATAGAGCTGATGGAAGAAAAGATCCAAGGATTGGAGATGCAGGTGGAAACTCTGAGTTTAGAAGGCGGTTCAGCAGATGATGGAGCAAAGACATGATGATGCTGAAGGGAAAAGCTCAGACTTGCAAATGGAAGCAGGACCAAAGAACTCTGAGGGGAGACTGCTGGGTGAGGAAAGTAGATGTTGGAAGCACGTGACTAAGTGAACCAGGCAGAGGAAAAGATGGGCTAGTGAAAGAACAATAGACCTCAGGAACAGGTTTGCGGAGTTGGAAAATGAAGAAGGGGCACAGCAGGTGTCACTGAAGCTGAGAGGGCAAGGAAGAAGAGAAGAGCAGCTAGCCCTATAAGGAGAGGGGATGAGTCAATGGAGACAACACCAAACATGAGCCCCAGGAGAATACAGGATGGGTTGCAGAGGATTGCAAGGTGAATAGGAATCAAGAGGACATGCAGCCAGAGGGAACAGGAGATGGACCAGAGAATCGCACTGTCACCAGGAAAAGACAAGTCTAAGTGATTGGGGACTCCTTACTGAGAAGAATAGACAGGCCTGTAACCAGAGCTGATCCAGAGAACAGAAGGGTGTGCTGTCTGCCCAATGCTAAGATACAGGATGTGGACCTGAGGCTGAAGAGGATCCTAACGGGAGCGGGAAGAATCCGCTGATTGTCCTTCATGTGGAACAAATGATATGGCTAGATTTTCGCTCGAACGTATCAAGGGAGACTATGACAGGCTGGGGAAGACACTTAAGGAAATTGAGGCTCAGGTGATCTTCAGTGGGATTCTTCCTGTTCCTAGAGAAGGGCAACAAAGATGTGACGAGATTATGGAGATCAACAGATGGCTCAGGCAGTGGTGCTATAAGGAGGGCTTTGGGATGTATGTTCACTGGGAGGAATTCATGGACAGAGGAGTAGGGAGGGAAATAGACTTCTACGATAGAGGCTGGCACAACTGATTAAGAGCTTTAAACTAGGAATTGGGGGGAAATGGTTGGGAATGTGCAGGTAATCTCCACGCCAGATTTTAACATTGAGAGGGAAGAAAACGAAGCAAGAATGGATACTGTCATGGGTAGGAGAATGGACATACGGAGGAAGGGTACTGTAGATGCAATTCTAATAGGTGATACTGGTGGTAGAACGTCTGGGCCTAATTGGGTAAAGAATGTGAGTGAAGCCAAACAGCAACAATTAAGATGTTTGTACACCAATGTGAGGAGCCTAGGTAACAAAATGGAGGAACTAGAGTTACTGGTGCAGGAAGTGAAACCAGATATTACAGGGATAACAGAAACATGGTCGAATAGTAGTCATGACGGGAATACAGGTATTGAAGGGTATGTGCTATTTAAGAAAGACAGAAATAAAGGCAAAGGTGGTGGACTAGCATTGTATATCAATGATGAGGTAGACTGTAAAGAAATAAGAAGGGATGGAATGGATAAGACAGTCTATCTGGGCAAAAATCACATTGGGGAAGAAAGCTACTAGAGCCTCCCCTGAGATAGTGCTTGGGGTGTGCTACAGACCGCCAGGATCTGATTTGGATATGGATAGAGACCTTTTTAATGTTTTTAATGAAGTAAATACTAATGGGAATTGTGTGATCATGGGAGACTTTAACTTCCCAGATATAGACTGGAGGACAAGTGCTAGTAATAATAATAGGGCTCAGATTTTCCTGGATGTGATAGCTGATGGATTCCTTCACCAAGTAGTTGCTGAACCAACAAGAGGGGATGCCATTTTAGATTTGGTTTTGGTGAGTAGTGAGGACCTCATAGAAGAAATGGTTGTAGGGGACAACCTTGGTTCGAGCGATCATGAGCTAATTCAGTTTAAACTAAATGGAAGGATAAACAAAAAATAGATCTGTGACTAGGGTTTTTTATTTCAAAGGGCTAACTTTAAAGAATTAAGGAAATTAGTTAGGGAATGGATTGGACTGAAGAACTTGTGGATCTAAAGGTGGAGGAAGCCTGGAATTACTTCAAGTCAAAGTTGCAGAAACTATCAGAAGCCTGCATCCCAAGAAAGGGGAAAAATTCATAGGCAGGAGTTGTAGACCAAGCTGGATGAGCAAGCATCTCAGAGAGGTGATTAAGAAAAAGCAGAAAGCCTACAAGGAATGGAAGATGGGAGTGATCAGCAGGAAAGCTACCTTATTGAGGTCAGAACATGTAGGGATAAAGTGAGAAAGGCCAAAAAGCCATGTAGAGTTGGACCTTGCAAAGGGAATTAAAACCAATAGTAAAAAAGGTTCTATAGCCATATAAATAAGAAGAAAACAAAAGAAAGAAGAAGTGGGACTGCTAAACACTGAGGATGGAGTGGAGGTTAAGGATAATCTAGGCATGGCCCAATATCTAAACAAATACTTTGCCTCAGTCTTTAATGAGAGCTAATGAGGAGCTTAGGGATAATGGTAGGATGACAAATGGAATGAGGATATGGAGGTAGATATTACCACATCCGAGGTAGAAGCCAAACTTCAACAGCCTTAATGGGACTAAATCAGGGGGCCCAGATAATCTTCATCCAAGAATATTAAAGGAACTGGCACATGAAATTGCAAGCCCATTAGCAAGAATTTTTAATGAATCTGTAAACTCAGGGGTTGTACCGTATGACTGGAGAATTGCTAACATAGTTCCTATCTTTAAGAAAGGGAGGAAAAGTGATCCGGGGCAACTACAGGCCTGTCAGTTTGACATCTGTAGTATGCAAGGTCTTGGAAAAAATTTTGAAGGAAAAAGTAGTCAAGGACATTGAGGTCATGGTAATTGGGACAAAAATACAACATGGTTTTACAAAAGGTAGATCGTGCCAAACCAACCTGATCTCTTCTTTGAGAAGGTAACAGATTTTTTAGACAAAGGAAATGCAGCAGTGGATCTAATTTACCTCAATTTCAGTAAGGCATTTGATACGGTTCCACATGGGGAATTATTAGTTAAATTGGAAAAGATGGGGATCAATATGAAAATTGAAAGGTGGGATAAGGAACTGGTTAAAGGGGAGACTACAATGGTCGTACTGAAAGGTGAACTGTCAGGCTGGAGGGAGGTTACTAGTGGAGTTCCTCAGGGATCAGTTTTGGGACCAATCTTATTTATCTTTTTATTACTGACCTTGGCACAAAAAAGTGGGAATGTGCTAATAAAGTTTTGCGGATGACACAAAGCTGGGAGGTATTGCCAATACAGAGAAGGACCGGGATATCATACAGGAAGATCTGGATGACCTTGTAAACTGGAGTAATAGTAATAGGATGAAATTTAATAGTGAAAAGTGCAAGGTCATGCATTTAGGGATTAATAACAAGAACTATTGTTATAAGCTGGGGATGCATCAGTTGGAAGTAACAGAGGAGGAGAAGGACCTCGGGTATTGGTTGATCACAGATGACTATGAGCCGCCAATGTGATATGGCTGTGAAAAAAGCTAATGCGGTCTTTGGATGCATCAGGTGAGGTATTTCCAGTAGAGATAAGGAGGTGTTAGTACCGTTATACAAGGCACTGGTGAGACCTCATCTGGAATACTGTGTGCAGTTCTGGTCTCCCATGTTTAAGAAGGATGAATTCAAACTGGAACAGGTACAGAGAAGGGCTACTAGGATGATCCGAGGAATGGAAAACCTGTCTTATGAAAGGAGACTCAAAGAGCTTGGCTTGTTTAGCCTAACCAAAAGAAGGCTGAGGGGAGATATGATTGCTCTCTATAAATATATCAGAGGAATAAATACCAGGGAGGGAGAGGAATTATTTAAGCTCAGTACCAATGTGGACACAAGAACAAATGGATATAAACTGGCCTTTCAGGAAGTTTAGACTTGAAATTAGATGAAGGTTTCTAACCATCAGAGGAGTGAAGTTCTGGAACAGCCTTCCAAGGGAGTAGTGGGGGCAAAAGACATATCTGGCTTCAAGACTAAACTTGTTAAGTTTATGGAGAGATGGTATGATGGGATAGCCTAATTTTGGCAATTCATTCATCTTTTACTACTAGCGGTAAATATGCTCAATGGCTTGTGATGGGATATTAGATGGGGTGGGATCTGAGTTGCTACAGATAATTCTTTCCTTAGTGTCTGGCTGGTGAGTCTTGCCCACATGCTCAGGGTTTAGCTGATCACCATATTTGGGATTGGGAAGGAATTTTCCTCCAGGGAAGATTGGCAGAAACCCTGTGAGTTTTTCGCCTTCCTCTGCAGCCTTGGGCATGGGTCACTTTCTGGAAGGTTCTCTGCACCTTGAAGTCTTTAAACCATGATCTAAGGACTTCAATGGCTCAGACACAGGTTTGATACAGGAGTAGGGGGGTGAGATTCTTGGCCCTGCATTGTGCAGGAGGTCAGACTAGATTATCATAATGGTCCCTTCTGACCTTATAGTCTATGATTCTGTGATTCTATTAAACTGTTTTATGACAGAGGAACTCACCATCAACTAATTAGCACTCACTAGACAAAGGACATGGGTTCCAAAACCTAGTGAATTGAGAGAGGCTGGGGACAGGCATTTGTACCTGATAGTATGGGCTCCTTTTGAGGGCCTGAAATACCAGCTGCACCTCCTCCTTTCTCTACTGGAATATCAGAGCTAATTTTAATTCCATTAGGAGTTTAGTTACAGGCTGCTGAGCTGAATTCACTTTGAGCCAATGGTGCACCAGCACTGAGGCTCCCCTACTACAAGCTGAAATCACTAAAGAGCTGAAATCACTGAGTGCTGCGGGGGGCCTGAAACTATATTGCTGAGTAGCTGGCAGAGCAGAGCAGTTTGCGGGATGACTGGAGTGGCTTGTGGGACAGCTGGTGGAGTGGACCAGCTAGTGGAGCACAGCAGTTTGTGGAATTGCTGGAGTAGCTCACGGGATGGCTGGTGGAGCAGCTTGCGGTGAAGGCTGCAGAAGAATCCCATGGAGAGGTGGGGCAGTCAGCCTGGGACCATGTAAGGTGCCCCTTAGCATTGCTGCCCCTCCCACACCCAGCTGGGAGGTAAAACTCTGCAGACAAACTTTTGAACTCTGGGGCTGCACTGACCAGGGACAGAGACTTCTGGGATGTTGGACTTTTGGGACTCTGGGTGATTTTTTGTGTTGCTGGACTTAAGGCCCTGAGAGGAAAAGGATACTGCCAAACTTACATGGGAGTGGGTCTTTTGCTCATGGTTTGTGTTATGAATACTGTTTGTGGTGTTTCCCCAACGTAATGCCACATTGTTTCCCTTCTTTATTAAAAGGATTTGCTACACTCAGTCTCCATGACTGTGAGAGGGGAAATATTGCCTCTTAGAGGCGCCCGGGGGGTAGTATGTAATTGTTCTAGGTCACTGGGTGGGGGCTTGAGACAGTTTTATATTGTGTTATTGAAACGGGACCCCTATATACTGAACCTGGCCCTTGTTGCTGCCAACTCAGACGAGCAGAAGGATTACACTTATTAGCAGCATTTATTTAAAACCCGCAAGATCATTGGTGCTATTTCCTAATAATCAATAACTCTCTCTCTCGACAGAGGTTGAAATAAAATATCTTGTGGTATCACTCTCACTGAATTTGAGGATCTCTGATCTATGCAGAGATTCCCTCAGGGCATGAAAATAAATATGCAGTGACCCATGAATGTGGACTGGATGAATAAGAATAAATGCAACCTGGATCTTTCAAAACACTGGGCCCTAGTTGTGATGGCTTATTTCTTGTTCTCCAACACATACACACGTTAATCTCTGCTTAAAAATGCAGACAGTTGGAGCATGTAGCATCCAGCCAAGGCCAAGGAAGGAAAAACTTATATTTATAATACAACATAGTGTGTGCAGAAAGTGTAGCCAGAGATATGCTTTGTGGGCCTAAGATGCATAGGAAGCTATATATAAATCCAACATATTTGTATTTTAAATACATATGTTTTTTCAAAGCAGCTTTCATTGATTTTAACAGGATTTGGAGCTGGTCCGTATCTCTGAAATTTGGGCCATACTAAGCTCTGTGCTTGAGTTCCCCATGTATGAAGTGAAGATGACACTTCCCTAAATGGCAGGGGTGATGTTCTTTAATGGTGGTGAGGTGCTGACCCTATGGTGATAGGAACTGTAGAAGCAGATGGAAGAATGTCAGTATGCCACCTTTCACAAACAATGTTAATTGTGGGGAAAAAAATCTGAAGTTTGCTAGGAATGCAAATAACTAGAATGTGTTGCCTCTGCTAGGGGCCTGTTCTAGAAGCATTACTGTCTGTTATAGCCACAATCTTGAAAATCTCATGACATAACCCCCTGCCTAGTGCTTGGGCTGACAGCATGTGCCACTCCAAGTTGGACCATATAATGGTAACAAAACATACACATGCCATGTTTGAACTGTCACTTCATATATGCTCAATATTTTCACATTTGTAACAGTTTTGGTAGCAGCAAATGATAAAGCAGCTTTTGGAGGCAGCTCAGCAGGGTTTAATAAATCTTCATAACTGACAGCCAATAATAATAATAAATACAGGAAGAGTTTATTTCTCTCTGTGCAATTAGAAACTCACTACATGGGAATCCTCACCAGCTACTGGGACTCTTTTAATGGTTACCAAGTCAATTAATTCTGTGGCCTGTGCCAAGTTCGGCATCTTACTTATTAAAAGCTTCCACCTGTAGTTTATATTAGGGAAGACTGGTGTTTCAATACACACAGATTATATTACCTATATCCATATTGTTTCTGTGTATCTTTCAGCTGCATAGGAATGTATGTTCCCTTATGTTTTATAGGCATATCCATGCACAGTACTGCACAATTAGCCAGATGCATTAAGGATTTCCCCCCACCTATCTCTGAAGCATCACACGCTGGCTGCTGCCAGAGGCAGGACAGGGGACTTGATGGACCCATGAACCAATTCAGTGTGGCAAATCCCATGTTTCTATAGGGCATGCACACTTCATCATACATAGGATATGTGCAAGAAATGACAGGTTGTAGCAGGGTCAGTCACCTCCTGTTGCACGAAAGTGATGTAATGCACTGGAGTGGAATCTGGGCTCTGTCTCAGTCATCATGCAACACAAGCCATTCAAATGCTCTGTGCCCCCATCTCTGTTTGTAAAAGAGGGGAGAATAAGTTATCTTTCACACTTCACAGGTGGATTCATTCAAGTTTGCCAAACGCTTTGGGATCCTTAGCTACAGAACTGCAAAATAGTATTACAAATCCAGTCCAGCTAGTGACTGATAATGACATTACGCTAATGCAATATAGATTTTTTTTAACACTGTATCCTTTGCTCTGCTGCAGCAGTTCTCAAACTGTGGGTCAGGACCCCAAAGTGAGTCGTGACCCTGTTTTCATGGGGTTGCCAAGGCTGGTTTAGACTTGCTGGGGCCCAGGGCCAAAGCCCAAGCCCCAGTGCCTGGGCCTGAAGCTGAAACCCTTGGGTTTCAAACCTGGGTGGCAGGGCTCAGGTTACAGGTTCCCTGGCTGGGGCTGAAGCCCTTGGGCTTGCCCCCAACCCGAGGGGGCAGGGCTTGTGTGGGCTCAGGCTTCAGTCCCCCGTCTTGGGGTCATGTAGTATTTTTTTTTTGTCAGAAGGGGGTCACAGTGCAATGCCATTTGAGAATCCCTGACCTACTGTATTGTTTTACATGTCTCTGTTGGGATGAGAGCTGATACAGTGTCTGGCCTGTCTAGATAGTGAGCACCACACAATATATTATTGTTACTTAATAATTCCAGGACTGAACATGGTGGAGTCATCTTGAAGTAAGGTGCATTTTTTTGAATGGCACCATGGACTTGTGGTTAGTGGATGGTCAATCTGTAACCACCTCTCTGAATGTGACACATATTTCAGTCTGAACAGCCTCATTGTTTTAACGCTTTATTTGCACTGTGACACCGTACTGTTGCTGGCTGTCTTATCCACAGCTCATTTGAGTCAGTTATTAAAGATCAGTAACCTGGAATTTGATAGCTCTAATGATAGAATGTTACAGGTCACAAGAGGATGTTGGCAACAAAGTATCAGAATATTTGCTAACTTTAAAAGGATTCTTTATGTGCCAAATGTAAGATTTATGATACCGCAACACCCAGGACTTTCCCAGAGAATAGATGGAGTCACTTTCTTCTGATCTCAGTTATTAATGCTCGCTCTGTCCTTGTGTGTCACATGGCAGCATAGTAGTACCATTAAAATAGTTTCATGCCCTGTTTGATCACCACTTTGTGGGTCTGATTGCTCCTTCATGCACAGTGCACAAAGGGTGGGAGAAAGGTTGAAGTGGCCTGTCTGCTCCTCTTCTTGGGAAACATGAATAGATGTGACTTTACACCATATAAAATGCGTGGAATGCTGGGCACCATATAAATCCCTGTAATAAATTAAAAGACCAGACTGATGGAAGTCAGTGTAGCTATGCTGATTTAACCCAGTTGAGGATCTGGTCCAAAATGTGCAAGCTGTTGGCAGTTACATCAAAAGTCCTGTGATGCTATATTCCTCAATTACGCACTGGATGCTGGGCACTGAGGGGATGCACAGAATGTCAAGGTGGGAGTGACCCAATGAAAAGGAGGCACGGCCCTGTGAAAAACCTAATGTTATATCCTCTACCCAACAGTGTATGTTTACCAAATGCACAACCAGTGGGTAAAGTAGAGCAGGGTCTGGATGCTTTAGCTTATGCAGAGGCCAAGTGCACAGTTATGTGGTAATGAGGTAGGCAGCAGGGCCCAGCAGAGAATGAAGTGAGCAGAGCACAAGGTTAACAGATAGAATACATTAAGTAGGAATGTGTAGTGGATGTAAGGAGGTGCTAGAAGAGAGGATTGAAACAGAGGAGCTAGCAGGATAATCCATTACTAATGCCAATAATTCATGGGGCCATCCTGTGGTTTATATGCCTTCCTTTCAATGAACACTGTTCCTGTGACATTTGTGTTCCTGTTCCTCACATTGCCTTCTGCCAGCCTTCTGCCGTTCCAGCTAACGTAGTTTTCTCTGCTGCTTCCTTGCCTAACCACAGATCAAACATGTTTCCCAGAATGTGTCATCGATGAGCAATGTTGTGTTGTGCCCATTGCGTCACTCTGCTGTTTCTCTTGCCTCACGTACCAGGTTCCTGTGTGATCTGCAAATCTGCCATGCATCCCACACTTCCCACCAAACCACTGCCATGCCAGATTGCCTGTGTGATTGCTCCAGGCCAATTTGTTGCTGATGTGTGGTCACGTTCTGGTTAAATGCTGCCTGTAAGCAGGCTGGGTGCTGTGGTGGACCTGTCTGTCAGGTCTTGGTAACCATTGATGCCTCCTTTTGCTTTGCCTGTTTGTTCTTCCTGGCCATATTAAATGGCCGTTTTCACAGCACATCAACAAACTACACCTGTTCTCCTATTGACAGACTGGGCACCAGTTTACCCCTCCCTTGGCAGGCTGTGTGTGTAGGGGAAACTTAGTGTGTGTGTGTGTGTGTGAGGGGAAAACAATCAAGTGTGTACTGCATATTATATTTTCCATGCAGTTCTAATCATGTATGTGGGGCTAAAATGTTTCATTCAATGTCCCTTATACTAACAGGTCTCCCTCCCTCTCCTAAATGCAATGTTCACAGAAGAAAATTTTAGGACGTGTCCGAGAGATACCTATACCACACCTCAGCTAGAGAAGAAAAAGGAAAGGTTATTCTCCTGTATCTTTACAGTTGCTCTTAATAGTGTGTGAGAGAAATTTATAAAACAAATTCCAAGCTGGCTTAAGTAGCAGGAGAAATGTGTTTAGCCAGCAAAGTTTAGATCTATTTTAACTTGCAAGCATTGGGACGCGTTGCCTACGTTACAGCATCATGTACGTCCATGTACAAAGAATGGAGGGAGGGGCAACATCTTGAAGATGTGTGTCATATTTAGTTGTTGTTGGGGAAGGGGCCAACTTGTACCCTAAGGGCACGATTCACAGGTGCTCTGCGGCCACTTCATACCGACCACACTGGTGTAGAGTGGCTGCAAAGCAACAATAAGTTTCCTCCAGAGAGTACACCCAGCTCTGAGAGCTTCCCCAAAAGGTGCAGAGCCTGATATGCTGCTCCTGCACAAGAACCCCAGTCCAGGTCCCATGGCAGAGTGTTCTGGGAGCGGGAGGGAGGGTAGCTCCATGCACCTCAACTATTCCCTGGCTTTTGCAAGGTCCATCCCAGCCAGAGCATAGGTGCTGCCCTAACTTCCACTGGGGAGCTGTATTGGCTTTTGGCAACCTGAGGACAGGGGAGGCACCAGCAGCACAGGGATGAATCTGGCCATTTATGTATTAATCACGCTTATGACAGTAGTGTGAAAGTAGCAGCCAAAAGTGGGCCCCACTCTGCTAGGCACTGTGCAAACCCAGGAGAGTAGACAGTCCCTGCCCTCAAGAGCTTATAGTCTCAATAGACAAGACAGGCACAAGGTCATGGGTAGGTGTAGAACACAGGGAGAAAAATGCGATGGCAGCAAATGGCATGTTAGTTCCTTTTTTTGTGGCAAGGGAAAGGAGATAGTTCTCATTGGGAGAGGATCAAGAAAGAAAAGGAAAGGGGCAAGAAGGACAGGGAAGGGGAAGAGAAGGTAATGGGCAGATGCAGAATGAAATTGAGGTGGAGGGAGGGAGAGGAAGAACACTGGAGCAAACAGCCAGTCCGCACAGGGCAGAAAACTCCAGTCAAAACTGGATGTCGTTCCCGCTGATGTTAATAGAATATGGGCGCATGGATCATGGGATGATGTGACCCTTCAAACTGACTTGTTAATAAAATTTCAAATACATTGGCATCCCTCATGAAGAATGAGGCATGTTGATAGGAATATCCTCCCTTCTCATTGGTTGGCTGAATGCCCTGTTGTCTTTGAGTTTTACAATGCTTATGAGACATGGTGGGTATATCCATGTAGATCAGATGGTTGCTATCTTCTGAATTCATTGCTTAAGGTCAGCGTAATATTTTCAAAGGCAACCTGAGTGATTTAAGAGCACAGATCTCATTGAAAGTCAATGGGATTTAGGCATCTATGTCACTGTTGAAATGGGACTTAGACTCCTTTTGAAAATTTTACTGTATGTGACTAAAGGCCTTTAAAATATTATTTTTAAGCAATGCAAGGGAATACAAGTATTTCAGCACAGTCGGCCATGTTTTTAGATAAATAAAACAACCCTCAATGACTTTCAAAGGTGCCTCTAATCAGTCTAGGACTGATATCACCTCTGAAACTGTGTGTGTTAGCTTTGTTTGTTTAATCAGCTTGATGTTTTTGGTGGTTTTGATACCCTCTTCAGTCCCCGAAGAGAAATAAGGTGTCAGAATTCATAGACAGACTTCCGGATATTTGAATATTTCCAGCTAGCTACCTCACTTACCATGTGCTCACCACCAAGAAAAGATTAAAGAATGATCTCTTTTCTCTATTATTGTGTTGTCTGCTTTTTAATTCATTCTTGTGCAGGGCGCAGCATTAAGCGCCTTAAAGAATGAATGCATTTAAATGAGACAATGCAATAATGAAGTAAGAAGCAATCCTTTTGAAATTTACTGATGAAAAAGCTCACTGGGAGCTGGGATCCATTGCAATTAACATACATGCATGTATGTTGTTTAGGGATTACTCAAAGATACTGAAGCCCACTTCATTTGGGAGCATTTGTTTAAAGTTATATTTTAAATATACTTGTCCCACTGAAAAACAGTAAGCTGTGGGTTTCTACATTGTTTTGCCAGGTCACTGCAATCCACCACTTCTGTTGCAGGTAGAGGACCCCTGTATTGAAACACCCCAAAACTTCAGGAAAATTGAGATCCAGACACTGATCTGAATTTTGTACTTCAGGACGACCTCTAACTATAAAGCACGCCATTCAGTTATTAAAAGAAATGATTCCCGTGTTTCCAGAAAAGAGATCTGGGTACTTAAGGAAGATAGACTGTCTAATCTCTAATAAAGAACCCAGTCCAGTTATAATCTTCCTACAGAATTTATAGCTTTTATTAACTGGGAGCAAGCCAAGCCCCACCATTGTTATGCTGCCTTGTGATCTCTTTTTAAAACCTTCCTTTTATGTTATCGATGTTCACTGTGACCAAATATCTCTCAAATCTCCTTCCCTCCCTCTCTCTGCCAGTAAACAAACAGATACACAAAGACAGCCTGGGGAACAGAGCCCGAGCACTGAGTAATGGATTTTAGTACACAAAGGATAAGACAGACTCATAAAAATGGATTGAGAACATTTTTGTGTTATTACTTTTAATAAAAACCCTGAGTGAATTCAATGGTCTTGAAAGATAGTAACTCAAAGCCCTGGTGTAAATGTAGAGGAGGGCAGGGGGTTTTGCACAATGCAAGCTTAGCCACATGAGGGCCAGTCCTGACCTGGCACAGCCCTTTTATTCTAGTCCAGGGACTATCTGAAGAAAGGCTGCTATTCTTGCTGAACTATGCCAGCCCCCATACCTCCAGCACAGTTCTTTTAAGAGACTCTTGGTCCAGCAGGATGTCTCCACTCCCAATTTGACTTTTACTCCCCTGCGTGTCCCTTTAGGTCATTATGCTGCATCAATTTTTCCACTGCTCTGATTGTATAATGCTGGCTATAGTAACCTCTAGAGTCCATTGATGACGTTCTTGAAATGGCCAGAGGGAGCATCACTTAGAGAATGACACAGAGTACTCTCTCGGGCCCCTATAATCCTCTGTTCCCCATGGCCTCTGACAGCTGGGGAACAAAGGAGTAAGTCTGAGTGTCAAATTCAGATTCTTCTTAGGTAGTCATTCAGAGTGGGTCAGGTGGTAGCATCTACCGCTAGGTGTATTTATCTCTTGGCCTGAATGAAAGAGCTGCTAAATGTCTTCTGTGTAGAGAGCACCAGAAAATAGTATTTTCTGTGGAAAATTTTCAAAAGAAAGCAAAACATTTAAGTAAATCTGAACTTTTCAGGTTTTGGTAAAATTTTGGTTTTTGAAAAACTTTTAGTTTTCATTGGAAAATGTCTGATGAGCTAAACCTTTGCTGTGAAAACTTGTATTATGAGAGGAGAAAAAAAAGGTCATTTTGTTTGGAAAAAGTTTATCTAGAAGGAGAACTGGCTGAAGATTTTCTGTTAGGTGCTGAACACCCTTAACTCTGCTCAGCACCACACAGGAGGGACTCAATATCTCCCAGGATGAGTCCTGTGTCTGTACAATGTCAATTTACATGGCTGCATGAATGGCTTATTAAAAATATTGCTTGAAATGAGATCTGTAGTGGTGAGACACTGAGCCCAGTATATGGGATACTGGGGGCTGAACAGTAAACATTGGTATGTGAATACCATGCATTTATTATGGCAGTGGTCCCATTGTGCTAGGCATTACTTATCATGAAGGAAGAGGGAAAGGGAGAGGGAGGGGGGGATCTGGAACTTGGGAAGGGTGGTGGGAGAAACCTGGGCAGCGAGTGGGAACAGACAGGAGGAAGAACTCGGGTGTGTGTGAAAAGGAATGTGAGAAGGAATGGGCTAACAGATGGAAATGAGCTAGCTACTCAGATGGACTTAGAAGTGGGAAGAAAATGGTCTGGAACCCATGGAACAGAGCAGTCCATGGGGAAACTGGCTGGAGGGATCTGGAAGCAGTGAGGGTTCATGAGAGAGAGCTGTCTAGGTGATGGGTGCAGGGAATGGGAATAGAAGGTCTGGATTCAGAGGAGGGGATGGGAGGAATCTGATTTGTGTGTGGGGTGGGGTGGGGATGCACCAATGTTCTTGTCAGCCAGTTATCAGTTCATTGTCCAAGCCATTTTATTTTCATTGGATCTACTGTAAAAGTATTGAAATCTTTCTATTCTATCCCAAACAAGAAACAGAACAAACCCAGGAAATCTATCCACAGGCTGTGCTTAATGTGGTTATGGACTGAAGAGCAACTTCTTAATATCAGTCGTCCTGCCAAGAATGAGATTTATTGCACAGTGGGTGGTAGCGAGGCCATGCAGGGAAATTGGCAAATTGAACCCAGAAGTTTGACATGCTGTAGGATTCATTTTGCCAACATGCACAAAGTTTCCTATAATTTCACTTTCAAGAGCCAACATTTCTGATGTCAATAATTTACAGTAATGCACAGTGAGCTAATGCCAGGCTTGCGTGGGTTGGAGTAAATTTTGCATCTAAAATGAGCGATGAAATGTTTTATGCTTCATCTATTACCACAGCAGCACCATGACACAGCTCTGCCTATGTGTGTGTGCTGAGCTGACTGTGGAAGCCACAGTTTAACTGCTCTCATGGCTGGCACATATCCCCTTCTCTGCCCCTGAGCACATATATCTGGCCTGGGGTGTACAACCCTCACACCTGTTGTAGGCTCAAGGAGGCCACTCGCTTGCATCCTACATCCAAACAACTCTCCAGTCTAAGGTAGGGAGCAGAGAGAATAGCTTTACATTGACTTAGTAATCAGTTTAATGAGTTTCAAAATAAAACATCATCTCACTGGCTGTTGACGTGTGATTTACAATTGAATGGGGCTCACATGTATTTAAATATGGGCCTATCCTGCAAGGTCCAGAGTGCTTTCTGGGCTGATCCAGTACTCACTGAAATCCATGGAAAGTCACCCATTGACTTCAGTGAGCTTCAGATCTGGTCCTCTGTGAGGTGCTCTCGTAATTCCCTGCGAGTCAACAGTAATTAAGAGCACTCTGGACCTCGCAGCAGATGCTCAGTATCTTGCAGAATCAAACCTCGTATTAGCTTTGCAAAACTGATAGTAGTAAAACAGCAACAGAATAACCCTTTGTTTATTCTGTTAACTAAGAAGCTATTACTGGAGTACAGGCTGGGCACTGATCCATGAGTTAATAAAGTGATGTTCTTACAATACTGCTTTTTTGACCAGAATTATACTTTAAAGACCTTGGACTTGATTCTGTGCCTGTTGAAGACCAAGACAAAATTGTTACTAATTTTACTGGGAACACAAAGCACATTTTCACAGCTGAGTAACTAATCTCTATTGAACAGAATTTAGCATGGAAATACCGCTCCCCCACTTTAACTATAGTGGCAGCCTTGCTTTGTGGGCACTGTTGGCAACAAATAATGATTGCAATATAAATGTTGCTTCTATCATGATTAAAATCCCTGTTTCAATTTCATTCTGAAATGCATAATCATTAAGAGCTCAGAAACACTTTCTGCTGTGATAAAAGACTAAATACTGCCCTCTGTCAGAAATCTAGCAGTACTGCTCTTAAGTAATTTTTGTCTAATACTGTGTATAAATTACTTGTATTCTCTTTACAATAATGTATCAAATTACTGCATTATTTTTTTAACTGCTGAGCACTCCTCATCTCATATTCAAGCACATAAAACCTATGGACAGGCTTAAAATTCTTATAGAGCATTTCCTGCAGCACCCCCTCCACCCCCAGTATAAACACTTAAGGGGAGCTGCTCCAGACAGCTCCAGCTGAATTTTAAGCCCTAGCTATTGGACTATTGTTTGGATGCTTCCAATTTTCTCATTTGCTTGTGTTGGCGGTATAATGGATCTGTCTGTGGTTAATAAAGTGCTTCAGTTGCACAGCCATTTACAGTGGGCTTCTAAGTTACAGAAGGTTTAGAGACTCTAAGAAAGTATCACTACCTAGGAAAACTATGTGATGCAGTCATGCTTTATTCCTTTCAAATTAATTGGGAAGAATGAATGAGAACATGCATTAGCTTCTGTTCTTAATGAAATAACTGGCAATTTAATTTTCTTTATCAAAATTCAGATATTCAGGATAACTGCGCTCTTATCTCACAGAGGCTAAATTCAGGCTGGCCCTCCTCAGTATGTGGGGAAACAGGCAAAACCCCCATAGCTATGATGTTAATGTAACATACTGGTATCTGGGCAGAGTGCTGGGGCAAGGCCTGTGCACTGCTGAAGTCCCACTTGACTGACTCTTGCTGGTTAGTGTAGCATAGGTCTTGTGCTGTCTGACCCTCTGCATAGAGAACTTAACACAACAGGAAAAATTATTTCCTTTGGAGGAAATTAAGGATGGCTCTTAGCCCTGTATCCATGAAGTAAAGGGCTAAACCCTGGTCTCTGCTGTGCCAGTGCACAAGAGCAGGCTGTAATTTCTTATAGTGATCAAAAGAGACGGTTCCTGTGGCTAATTCACCAGTCCCCAGGACACATCCCCAGAGAGCCATGCTTTGTAGCTTAGGAGTTGTCCAGGTCCTGCTCAGTTCAACTTGCATATCTCCGTCTGCGGCAAGCACTAATTGAGTGAACGTTGTGCTCATGCTCAGAGGAGCAGCAAAGAGTGCTCCTCATAGCCTGCCTTGTGGAATCCTGTCCAAACAGCAGGATTCCTGTTGTGCAGCCTGGGTGGGGAGTTGCCCAATGTGTTCTGAGAGGCTTTGAAACATATATGAATGTTTCCCTTCCACTGAATGACTGCAAGTGTCTGTCAAATATCTGGGGAAAACCCCACTTCTTTCATGATGACTATGCAGAAGTCACTGAGGCAAGACTTTCTGAGAGAGGAAGAGATTCTCCCCAGTGCAGACAGAGGGGCTGCACAAGGCCCTTCATGCTAGCTTCCTCCTTAATGTGAGGTTTAAAGTGAAGAGCTACTTTGAAAAATGACTGTGTATAATAGCACTCCCTGACTCAACAGATCTGGGCGCTGGGGGCTAGCCCCTGACACTGCTTCTAGCTCAGGGTAAGGGAGGACACCACAGAAACTTACTGGGGAAGGAATTGTCACAGTTCCCTCTCTGGCTCTCACAGTGCTCCAAGGGGAAATAATCTGCCCCTGCCTTAGACTTAGAGCAGCAAAAGATAACTTTCTCGGGCTCACCTCTGCTGGTCAATTGAGACAGGACAGGAGAGGTCAAGACTCAATCTCATTCCCCACCAATCTCTCTCTCTCTCTCTCTCTCTCCCTGTTCCATGCCCAGCTCTGAGGGAAAAGGGGAAAAGCACCTTTGCAGAGCCTACTTTGCCCTCATGCTCAGACCAGTAATATGGGTAGCATGCTTTATACCCGCTGGTTTACACCCCCATATTAACCTGCACAGTCTGGCAGAACAAGTGACAATCGTGCCTTGAGTGAATTCAGAGTCATATCTGATCATTTTAATGACACAAATAAGTTTTTACTGCCTTTGATTCCTAGCTAATCCTGCAGAAACAAAACATCTGAAAGTTTGAGCTGGATTCTAGTCTTTGTGCATCATCAGTAAAATTCTTTACTAAGTTTGAATCAGTCACACCTGTAGAAACCCATTAAAGGCTATATGATTGCACAAGTGTCTGTGGGTATAACTGGAAGACAGTGGTCAATTGGAAGATGATGGTCAATAAGGGCAGAATTTGGATTGAGGATAAGGGAGCAATGCTAGAGGAGGAAAAACTCTTGGCTGAGTGTGCAGGGCTGACAATCAGATAAAAGAAAAATCTTACTTGCGAAGCAAGCATGTTTGATCTGGAGTCACTGAGGGATAAGAAATATGAAGCCTTGTGATGACATTTTTCAGAATACAACCCCTCTTGAAGTGGTGCTAGTGGTGGTGGGTGTGTAATGCTTGGAGCTTCTGCTGGGACAAATTCCAGTGAAAGAGAATAAAAGCCTAAAGAAGCAACTGATTTGTCTTGGTTTCATAATAAGCCACTCAAGCTACAGAAAAGCATCTCTCCAGGGAAATCAAAAAGAGTAATTAAGTGAACATGGTAATTAAAATGTATCCTAAGAGATCCCATATGTGACATCCCCACCAGACAGTGAAGTGCACTTGGTGCTAGTTTTTATTTTACCCATCCCAGGTTAAATTAAGTCTCAGGCAAACTGCAGCCACAATGTTGCCATGGTTACAGATGCACAGAAAGGAGAGCTGTGACCTTACTGTGTGTCTTATAAGCACAACTATTTAGCTGACTTTGGATTAAGAAGAAAAGGAATTTTAAAATGAAAGTACAAAAATGTGTTAATATTTTAAGGGTTATACACACACAAAGGAGAACCTTATAATATATACACACATTCTGTATACACACAATGATGTACATTCTAGTATGGATTTGTAAATTAAAGTGCTCATTATGTAGTCTTCATCTCTTGTCTAAAATGTCTGCATAGATTTGCATATATCACCTTCTCCTCCACAGATGCCTTTGTTTAGTGAAAGAGGGAAATATTACTAATGTATATGCATGCATATGTATAAAGGTACTGAGTATTTATATATACTAAATACATTATATACTAATTACTAATAATTAGCAGGATTTTACTCTTCACTGAAATGCAGACATCCCTGCCATGGGTGATAGATACAAATCTATGCAGAAATTTTGGACAGGAAATGAAGAAAACATTATGATCATTTAAATCTTTTAATCTCATCTAAAGACACAGATTCAACTACTATCTCAATGCTGACGACTCACAGACCTACCACTCTGCTCCAGATCTGTCTCCGTCTTGTGCCCAAACTAAAATCTTGGACTGTCTCTCTGACATCTCCTCATGGATGTCTAGCCAACATGGCTAAAACAGAGCTTTTAATCTTCCTTCTCAAGCTCTTCCCACTACCTTCTTCCTCGATCACTGAGCACAATACCACCCTCCTGCTTGTCACTCTGGCCCATAAACTTGGCGTATCTTTGACTCAGATCTTCAACTCAGACTTCTCTCTAGTTCCTCACATCCAGGCTATGTATAAATCTTGCAAATTCATTCTATGTAACAGCTCTAAGATACAGCTTTTCTGATCCATCCACACAACTAAAAATCTTGCCCAAGCTCTCATCATCTCACCTCTTGATTACTGCAACAGCCTTCTCGCTGGCCTTGGCAAATGCAGGCTTATCCCATTCATATCCATTCAGAATGTGGCTGCAAAAATTCACTTTCAAGTCTCTTTACAACCTATCTCCACTCTACCTATCATATTTCATTCTCTGTTGAGCTGGTGACACTCGCTTCTGATCAGCCCATAAAGCCAGCCTCAATCACCCACTTGTTAAACTTTCAAACAAGCATCTTTGTGCTGTCTCCCATGCCGTCCCTCACACCTGGAAGGTGCTCCTTGTAAACATCTGCATCTCTATCTCATTATCCACCATCAAATTCCCCTTCAAATATCTCCTTTGCCCTGATGCCTTCCAAAATCTTAACAACGATTAGATCATTGGCAGGGCCGTCCTTAGGATTTATGGTGCCCTAGGTGGGATTATTAAACTGGTGCCCCTGTGCCTGTCTTGCTCTTAGCAACACAAACATAAGCTTACACTATTGGAAAACTTGCCACATGCATGTTATTAAAACCAGTTTAACTTAATGAAGCACACTGTAATGCTGATGGACTAGCACTAAAGAGGTGGCACTATAGAAAAAATTCTGATTTGACAGAATGATGCAAATAATATAATTTTTTTAATTTGTCAACATTTTATTGGAAATTTATATGAAGAGGTATAGAAACGAGGATTTGTTTTTAATTAAAAGCAATCCTTCTGGCTTTTTGAGCTGCAAAATCACTAATAATGTCATTGTATGACAAAGACAAAGTGACGTCTTGTTTGATTGCAAGAATAGGAGGACCAATCAAATGTTCCTGACTCATTGTAGAGTGGAGATAGTTTTTAATGAGCTTTAGTTTTGAGAAACTCCGTTCTCCCGATGCTACTGTTACAGGAATTGTCAGTAGAATACAAATGACAATGTACACGTTTGCTAGTATGAGTAAACTGTACAATGTCCATCATCGATTTTGCATGTGGCAACAACTCAATTCTTCATACAGTTCAAGTCCATTTAAATCAAAATGATTAGCGTGCTTCAGGAGGCTCTCTAGGTCAGGGGTCCCCAACGCGGTGCCCGAGGGTGCCATGGCGCTCACAGGGGCCTCTCAGTGCACCTGCGTACTGGCCAGCAGATGAGCATCCACCGAAATGCCACCGAAATTCGGCATTTCGGCAGTGGCACCTCTGGATGATGCTACTTGCTCCTGATAAGCAGCGTCATCCAAAGGCATCGCCGCTGAAATGCTGCCGAATTTCGCTGGCATTTCGGCGGATGCTTGTCCACTGCCACGGTCCTTTATCTGGTGATCGCCAGACGAAAAAGGTTGGGGACCACTGCTCTAGGTTCTTGCACTTTGTCATTAGTTGCTCTTGTTTTCCTATTTCGTTGAATTTAGTCCTGCTCAGCCCACCTACCAGCTGAGTGAATGGAACCCCAGGCCGACAGTGGGTTGAGTGGCTCAGCCAGGGTATCAGCCGCCGGCCTGCTCAGCCCGCTGCCAGCCTGGGGTTCCTTGGGGGTCCCCAGGCCAACAGTGGATGCTGAGTGGGGCTGGTGGCCGGGACCTCGGGTGGCAATGGGGCAGCAGCCAGAATCCCAGAGCAGTGGCAGGCTGAGCCGCTCAGCCCACCGCTGCATGCCATCAAAAATCAGCTTGCATGCCACCTTTGGCACATGTGACGGGTTGCCAATCCCTGCTCTATACACTAGTAAGAAGATGAGCATATTACAGTTGTTGGAGGGCTCTATTTAGCAGTAACAGGGCTAGAGGAAAGTCAGTCAATATTTTTTGTTTCTTGGATGAAAACTGGCCTACTCCCTTCCCCATACCAAACTTGTCATAAATAATTGTCCACAACTTAATTTTCTGTTTTTGGCTAAGATATTGATTTTTTAAAAAAAAATATTGAAATTGAATTCAGGATTGTTAGCAAGCATTTTTGGCGAACAAATTTGTTAAATGACAATCTAAATGGCAACACAGTACTG
>NC_133770.1:81470563-81679397 GCF_003597395.2 Chelonoidis abingdonii
AGGTGGGGCTTTTGCTTATGGTTTGTGTTAGAATTCTGTTTGTGGTGTTTCTCCAACGTGATGCTGCATTGTTTCCCTCCTTTTTTAAGAGGATTTTGCTACACTCAGACTCTGTGCTTGCGAGAGGGGAAGTATTGCCTCCTAGAGGCACCAGGAGGGTGTGGTATGTAAGTGTCCCAGGTCACTGGGTGGGGGCTCGAGCCGGTTATGCATGGTGTTATTGAAACGGAACCCCTGGATACTGAACCTGGCCCTTGTTGCTGCCAACTCAGAGGGGCAGAAGGGTTACAGATTACTACTACTGTTAACCTATAGGGTAGTGTGATGGTTTTGTGAACGAGACCCTTACTCGAGAGGGGACAGAAGCAGCACTTCTTGTATGGGGCCCCTGGAGACATTAAGGCCTCAGTTCAGCAAGATTCCTAAGCAAGTGCCTAACTTTCAACTTGGGAGTAGCCTCACTTCAATCTAATTCTTTAGGTGTTGCCCGTGTTCTCTCTTTCCCTTGCTACAGCCTTAGGCCAGATGTCAAAGAGACTCAGGCTGGGCCAGACTCCTATTCCACCTTGATGCTTCCACAGTTAATGAGGTTTGGAGAGCTAGCAACTAAATGATGGATGCTTCCTTTATGGGTAGGCCAACAGGAGGAAAGCAGCCTCTCCTTCCTCTAGTACATCCACACAAGGGTACCACTTCATGGTAAATTACATTCCCAACAAAACAGTTCCCTTGTATGGATGTAGCCTCTAGTCAAGATTTTGGTGCACCCTGAAGTTCATCTACACATAGCTCCTGCTGAAGAGATTTGGGAACCAACTTGCATTACATTACCTGGTTAGCTGTATACCATCTCCTGTTGTCTGTCAGGATTATTCTCCAAGGTGAGGAGAGGTCTCCAGTGGATGCATCAGAAATGGATGATAGGCTGAGAGGTTTTTAATGACCCAAGCACATAGTGCCTACGGGGGCTGGGGAAGTGGGCAGCCTAATAACCATTTGCTGAGAAATCTGACTTTTCTTTGATAATTAATGGGTTTAAAAAATTTGTGTAGTGTGAAAGAACAGCATAAAAGATTATATATGTACGTTTATTTTTTCCCTGGGAAGCACTATAAACACCTATTGCACCATAATAAATCATAACAAATAATACCTAAGAGCCAAAGGCCTTCTTAGTTAGTACAGTGCAAATCTACTGAAAATCAGTGAGTTGCACCAGTGTATTCATGAGCAGGATTTGGCTGTCAATGATTAGTCACAGTGCGGCAGTAGGTTTTAGGTAATATACAACAAAAACTAGAGAGTATAGCTGTCTGTTTACCTATATACGACCACACTGTAGGCGAAATGTAGGGTTGTGGTGATTGGGGACTCGATGCTGAGGGGGATGGAAGCACCCATCTGTTGCCCTGACAGGGCCTCTCGGGAGGTATGCTGCCTGCCGGGGGGCCGTATCCGAGACATTACGGAGCGATTGTCCAGAATCGTCTGCCCCACTGACTACTACCCCATGCTACTCATCCATGTGGGAACCAATGAGACTGCGAGAGGTGATCCTCAGCAGATCAAAGGTGGCTACAGGGCTCTGGGAGCACGGATGAAGGAGTTCGGTGCTCAGGTGGTCTTCTCCTCGATTCTTCTGGTCAAGGGTAGGGGCCTAGGCAGAGACAGATGCATCCTAGAGGTGAATGCCTGGTTGCAGAGATGGTGTCGTCAGGAGGGCTTTGGCTTCCTCGATCCACGGACTATCTGGTTTCCACGTGGAACGAGGACATGAGCCTAGGATCGAGAATAGACTCCACCTGCTCAAATGGAGGAAGAGAACAAGCATTTTTTGGGACGTCGCCACTGGCCTACCCATGAAGTGAGGAGGCTTAAAACCTAGGTGGCGCGCGGGGCACACGATGACCAAAGCCCAGGTAAGTCAAAGAGGGAACCTGGAAGGAAGGGTATGGAAACTTGGGGAAAGTGGGGGTTGTAATGGCAAGGCAGAAAAGAGAAGTAGGAGGGCGGGATACTGAGGGAGGATGGGGAAATCCTAAATAATTTGAGCCTTAGTGTCCTAATGAAGCCCTTACATAAATTGAGGTGTGTAGGAAAAAGAGAACATCCAGAAGAACAATTAGCAAGGTAGGAGTGATAGCAACACGGAGGAAATAAGACAGCAGAAGAAAGTTAGTGCAGTTGCTGAATTGTTAAAAGTGCCATGTAACACAAAATGCGAAGAAAGCCTAGTAAGACTCATTGAAACAAGAGGAAGAAATTTAAGTAGTACTGGCACAGACAATGGAAATTTACGACTGACTTGGCATAAAAGAGACATGGGTGAGATCAGCTTGCGCGATACTCTGATAATGGTGTCGCGACACACGGCGCGAAGAATATCAGATCTCTGTAGAGCAGCCAAGACTCACAACAACACAAAAATATTCAACCTCAAGATTTACATTACTCTAAGTTCAACGCTCACCCCCCCCAACTCACTCTGAAGTTCTACTTGTTCACATCACAACATGTAGTGCATCACTGGTTGTGGACTGGGGATCAGTCACTTGGCACCAAATCCTATTCAAACCCTATGACCTCCCAACCACTCATGTATTCTAGCCAACACCCCTACCTGCTAAATCATCTCACATCCTTTCCCTTGGTTAGAAACGTAATGTTATACCCAGGATTCCAGCATAGTACACTGAAGGAATAACTTCACTGGCATCTCTGGAAGCCTGTTCAGCTACTCCCCTTTTCTGTTAACAAGCAAGAGAAAGTAAGCAATTATTTCGTAATAGAAACCCTGATTTGGAGCAGGCATAGCTCTTGGATCGAAGATAAACTGAGGTATATATTAGACAATAAGTTAGAGCCACACATAGATATTAAAATAAATGACAACCAATTGGGTAGTACAATAAGTGAAAAGCTGAATTTATCGAATAGTTAGCATTTTTACTACATTGGTCGTGGAAAGATGGTCTGGTCCAACTATTAAGTAAGTACCAATAACCTACAATTCAACAAGTCATGTCCTGCTGCATCTCATACTCACACTGAAATAGTCCTGTGTGTTGCTGAATGGTTTAAACATGCTTATACGCAGACAAATAGAGCCAGCCTTTCTATTTTGGACACTTATAACCCAATTCAAAAGGAACACACGCCCCAGTACAACGACTCTTTGAAAATCTTGCTTATAGTCCTAAAATAGGGAGTTGCAGCCTCCTGAAATTTGCCCTAATGTTAGCCAGCAATACGCTCTGCTGCACCTTGAGTATATTCCAAAGCACTAGTGTCCAGTTTTCAATGAAGTTAGATGAACTTGATAATGATTTTGTAACGTTGTTTAAACTTTCAATAGATTGATTTTATTTGTTAGCTCTGTGGTTAGCATTGGTCTGCTAAACCAGTTGATTCAGTTCCTTGAGGGCCCTAGAACTGGGTACTGTCCTGGGGATCGGTCCCTTGCTTAGCGGTTGACAAATGACTCTGAGTCCCTTCCAACCCTGAATCTAAGAATTCATGATTGTTACTTAAATGGAAGAGATTGCAACAAATTCTTTCTAATACCGTAGAAATAATTGGGATAGGGAGTCGGAGAAGATCACAGACGGCGAGTTTACCATGCTTACTAAAAACATGTTATTGTCTTGGTTTTTATTAAAACTTCAGTTAAAGCTAAACATGGTGCCTAAAACCCATGAAAAATGGGAGGCTGGTGCTCGCTCGTAGCAAATGCCAACTGCTGTTCTCACTTACCTGGAAGTTGACGTGACTTCTAATTAGAAGAGAATTAAGACTTGAAGTATCAGTGTAACTCCAGGTGGCACATCAGATGTGAAAACCTGATTGCTTCTATGATGAGATGACTGGACTTGTGGATGGGGGCAAAGCTGTTGATGTTGTATATACCTTGACTTTAGTAAGGCTTTTGACACGGTTTCCCACAGCATTCTCATCAGCAAACTAAGGAAGTATGGGTTGGAGGAATGGACTGTGAAGTGGATAGAAAACTGGTTGAATCAACGGGCTCAGCGGGTAGGTATCAATGGCACACTCTCTAGTTGGCAACCTGGTAACAAGTAGTGTGCCCCAGGGGTCTGTCTTAGGGCCCGTTCTATTCAATGTCTTCATTAATGATCTTGATGATGGATAGCTTGCACATTAAGTAAATTTGCAGATGACACCAAGTGGGGGAGTGGTGGACACGCTGGAGGGCAGGGATAGGATTCAGGGAGACTTAGACAAATTGGAGAAGTGAGCACAAGAAACCTCATGAAGTTCAACAAGGACAAGTGCAAAGTCCTGCACTTAGGACAGAAAAACCCCATGCACTGCTACAGGCTGGGGACTGTTTGGCTAAGTAGCAGTGCTGAAGAAAAGGATCTTGGGGTTACGGTAGATGGAAAGTTGAACATGAGCCTACAGTGTGCTCTTGTAGCCAAAAAGGCTAATAGCATACTGGGCTGTATTAGTAGGAGTGTTGCCAGCAGATTCGAGGATGTGATTATTCCCCTCTATTCGGCACTGGTGAGGCCGCATCTGGAATATTGTGTCCAGTTTTGGGCGCCACCCTACAAAAAGGACGTGGACAATTGGAGAGAGTCCAGCGGAGGGCAACAAAAATGATTAGAGGACTAGAGCACATGACTTATGAAGAGAGACTGAAGGAACTAGGCTTATTTAGCCTGCAGAGAGAGAAGACTAAGGGGGGATTTGATAGCAACCTCAACTACTTGAAGGGTGCTCCAAGGAGGAGGAGCTAGGCTGTTCTCAGTGGTGAGGAGGACAGAACAAGGAGCAATGGTTTGAAGTTGCAGTTGCGGAAGTCGAGGCTGATATTAGAAAAAAACTTTCTGACTAGGAGAGTGGTGAAGTATTGGAATGGGTTACCTAGGGGAGTGGTAGAATCTCCATCTTTAGAGCTATTTAAGGTCCGGCTAGACGCACCCTGGCTGGGATTATTTAGGGAAAGTGGTCCTGCCTTTAGCAGGGGGTTGGACTAGATGACCTCATGAGGTCCCTTCCAACCTTTCGATTCTATGATTCTATGATTCTATGTCACATAACCTCTTGCCTCAGTTTCTCTGTATGTAAAGTAAGGGTACTAATATCTACCACAAAATGGTGGTATGAGGATTAGATTCTAGTCTGGGACTTTAATGTAAGCTCTTGCTACATGGCCCTGATCCAACTCCTATTTTAATCAGCGCAGAGGCTCCCATTGACTTGAATGGGAGTTGAGTCAGGCCCTACAAGTGCAAAGGATTATATTCTTCAGTTACTAGTCATGCTTACCCATGCAGTCCTAGGAATCAAGATCACATAACATGGCATGTCTCAAAACCACCTTATACCTGAGACATAATTTTTCTGTCAGTTACCATGTCATTTAATTGTCTGGCCCACTCTGCAATATTAAGCTTTCTACAGCATTTTCCTTGTAAGTGTTTCCATAGTGCTGATGTTGGCTTCTTTGCCTCTGCAATCTATTTGAGACAATTGTTTGAATACCAGTAGGGGGCATTATTGTCTATGGCTGCCTTGTCGAGGATGCTGTTTGTTTCAGGCAGATGTTTATGTAGCATTACCCCCTGTGTGGCTTATCCTCTACCCATATGAGTAATCCCAATTGGATTCAATGGGACTGCTACAGGACTATGGGTCAAGAGACTGTGTCCATCATGTCTACTGTCTATTTGTGGAGGATGGGGAGTGATATCTATAAAGTAAATATATCATCTGTAAAATTCCAGTCATCAGAATTTATGTATGGATCAATTTTACTAGCAAATGAGTCCTGAGTGCATCTCTCATTATATGAAGTATTTATGCAACAGTCAAACAAAAATCCCCCATGGCGCAGTGCAAGGCTAGATCAGTGGCAAGATTGATGGGGCCATGTCCCCACTACAATGCATATCAGGGCCTCTAAACAGATGAAAGGCATCTTGTAATATTATTCTTGTAACTTATACATCTGGTTGTGTAAGAGCTCAGCTCCCAGTTAGGCGTAGATAAGGGCCAGATTTTCAAAAGTGCTCAGTACTCAGCAGCTCCCATTGTGACACTTCTGGCCAGATTTTTTAAAAAAAAAATCACTGTATTTTGGTGTCTAAATAGAAGTGGAGTTCTGAAAATGTGGCCCCAGTTGTGGGTATTGAGCAACTTTGAAATACTGGCCCATAGTGGTATTGTAATGACACCCCACACTACGAGTGGAATTCATTCTTGTACAGAGGACCTAGCACAAGGAGTAGGCACCGTATAAGCCCCCCAAATAGGATGTAAGTGGTGAATAAGCCTGGTGAGGGCTCTTTGAACAGGGGTGAATTTCACCCCATGATTTTAACCCTTTGAGGTTACACCTGAATTTTGTGACTTTGGCTTAATTCCTAAACTAAGATTTCTGCTACCAAGGTAGTCAGCCATGAGGGCAAAAAGCCTGATCTAATACCTTGCACCTTCTTTCTAGGGTCTGAGACCACATAGCATAGTTTCCCCGGTATTTTTTGTTTGTTTCAGATAGACAGATGTGTTTAGAGTGACCAAATCTCCCGATTTGATGGGACAGTCCCAATTTTGGGGTCTTTTTCTTATATTGGCTCCTATTACCCCCCATCCCCTGTCCCGATTTTCCACACTTGCTGTCTGGTCACCTAGTTGTGCTGCAGAAAAGATCAGACCAAACCCTGGTATTTTATTGTATAATAGTATATTTTACCACAAACTACTCACAAAGGGCTAGACTTGTCTTTTATTAGACTCAATCTTGTGTGCGGGGCAGCACATAACTGTACTGCCCTAGGAAAAGATACAGCCAAAGAACTGAGACTCAGTCACAATTTCTTCTCTGATCCTCCCTTTTTCTGGGAAGAGAATAAGTTAATTTGCCCCCTCTTCTGTTCTGCTCTCTGGAGCATAGCTATAGCTCTGCTCGTAGTGTTGGGGAGGAGTACCAGATGTGCACAACATATAGTGGGATTCAGAGAGAGGTGAAAGTAAGCTGGTACGGGCCGGTACGGAGGACTGGTAAGAAAAGGAGACTGGCTGAGGGAGGGAGAAGCCTGCCCCCTGCATAAGAATAGTTTAAACTCAGCTGTTCCCTGAGTGGTTCAGCCCCAGGGGTTAGGAGTGGTATCTGGCATCCTTGTTAATTTCACTCACAGTACCGGGGGGAGGGTATGTTTGACCATGGCAGGGGTAGTCCTTTTCTGCTCCCAGGATGAGGGGATCTCTCCAAGACTAATATACACAACAAATACAAGCATTTGGCTACACAGCTTAAATCCAGAGCTAATAAAAGCAAATGGAAGGGGAAAACTCACTGTCACATTGGTTTCTCATCTCGTCCCTCCCCCTCCTCCAGCCAGGTTGCAGAAAAGGCTCTCCATTCCTCCTCCTACCACCCCCCAGCAGGGTTCTCCTCTAGGCTCTAGCTTGCAGTAGGGAGACTGGCTGAAATGCCTGCTGCTGCTGCCCGCATAAGAACAGTTTAAACTCAGCTGTTCCCTGCGCAGTTCAATCCCCAGGGTTAGGAGGGAAGGATGTGTATGACCATGGCAGGGGCAGTTCTTTTCCGGGATGAGGGGGATCTCCTATATACAAAAAACACAATCAAAATCAGGAACCATTTCCAAGTTCAAATCTATCCCATTCCCTCCCCAGCAGAGGATCATGGTTGCGATGTCCAAACTGCTTGCAGATCCTCTTTGAAATGTTACTGAACCGTGCAGGTAACAGCTGAGTTTAAACTGATCTTATGTAGGAGACAGGCTTTTCCCTCCCTCAGCCAGTCTCCCTGCTCCCTGCTGCAAGCTAGAGGGAAGCCCCTGCAGCTGCTGAGTGCCAGGCAGGGAGAAAGCACAGAGTCTAGTGTCTGCAGCCTGGCTGGAGAGGAGGGAAGACACGGAGAAAAATGTGACAGTGATTTTTCACTTTTTCAGGCTTATTCCAATAGTAAAGTTTTATTACAGACAGTACTGGTTGTAGTAAATATGGCTTTATTTTCTCTATCTATGTCACCAATGGAGGGATCCATTGAATAACGTAGGAGAGGTGGGTTGCTGCGATTGGACCAATGGGTAAGACATGTAAATTATTCCGCCCGCCCAAAACCCCAGGGCTCCCAGTCACCTCTGCACTGTACTCCGGGGTGATGTAAAAGGCCCAGCTCGTAGCTCAGACAAAATCCCTGAGCCTTAAATCAAGATTTCAAAAAGCCTGGATTTAAAGGCCCTCTCTTTCCGATAGACGGCACTCCTCTGTTGAAGGCCCCTCCCCCCCGCAGGACTCTGGAGTAAGGTACAAGTCTTTAAATTACTTTCACCCTGATTCAGAGGGGCAATTCTGCCCTTTAAGCTGGAAAGTAGAAGTTGGAAAACACCAGGTGCACATGGGAGACATAGGAAATGCCAACCGAATAGACCATTGTCATCCGTACCAGTGTCCACTGCAGAGGTGAAAGTAAGGCCAGTGTGGTCGGTACAGTGTACCCAGCTTCCCTCAGGCTGGCAATTTTAAAGGCGTCCAGGGCTCCTGCGCGCTGAGCCCAGCGGCCCTTTAAATCCCTTTCCCGGATGCCCTGCTGCCGGAGCCCAGGGTAGCGGCAGCAGGGCTCCGGTGGTGATTTAAAGGGCCCAGGGCTCTGCTGCGGTAGGGGCAGCCAGAGCCCTGGGCCCTTTAAATTGCTCCTGAGCCCCGGGGTTCCCAGCCGCCTCTGCAGCTGGTAGCTCGGGGGGTGACTTACAGGTCCCAGGGCCCCCAGCTGCAGCCAGAGACCCGGGGCCTTTAAATCTTGATTGTAAAGGTCCTGCCTCTTCCTGTCCCACCTCTTCTGGTTGAGGCCATGCCCCTGCCCAGGACTCTGGCATACCAGTAAGTCCTTTAACTTACTTTTACACTTGTCTATCTGTGACAGTGGCCAGCACCAGCAGCTTCTGAGGATGGTTCAAAATATTCTGAAATGGATTATTATTAGGACTGTTGATTAATTGCAGTTAACTCATGCGATTAACTCAAAAAAATTAATCATAATTTAAAAAATTAATTGTGATTAATCAGTTTTAATTGCACTGTTACACAATAGAATATCAATTGAAATTTATTAAATATTTTGGATGTTTTTCTGCATTTTCATATATATTGTATTCTGTGTTGTAAGTGAAATCAAAGTGTATATTATTCTTGATTACAAATATTACAAATATTTGCACTGTAAAAGATAAACAGAAGAAATAGTGTTTTTCAATTCACCTCATACAAGTACTGTAATGCAATCTCTGTGTGGTGAAAGTGCAACTTACAAATGTAGATTTTTTTTTTTTGTTACATAACTGCATTCAAAAATAAAACAATGTAAAGCGCAGAGCCTGCAAGTCCACTCACTCCTACTTCTTGTTCAGCCAATTGTTAAGACAAACAAGACAAACAGGAGATAATGCCGCCCACTTGTTATTTACATTGTCACCTGAAAGTGAGAACAGGCAATTGCATGGCACTTTTGTAGCTGGCATTGCAAGGTATTTATGCGCCAGGTATGCTAAACATTCGTATGTCCCTTAATGCTTCAGCCACCATTCCAGAGGACATGCTTCCATGGTGATGACGCTTGTTAAAAAAATGTGTTAATTAAATTTGTGACTGAACTTCTTGGGGGAGAATTGTATGTCCCCTGCTCTGTTTTACCTGCATTCTGCCATATATTTCATGTTATAGCAGTCTCAGGTGATGGCCCAGCACATATTATTTGTCTTAAGAACCCTTTCACTGCAGATTTGACAAAACACAAAGAAGGTACCAATGTGAGATTTCGCAAGATAGCTACAGCATTCGACCCAAGGTTTAAGAATCTGAAGTGCCTTCCAAAGTCTGAAAGGGACAAGGTGTGGAGCATGCTTTCAGAAGTCTTAAAACAGCAACACACCGATGAGGAAACTACAGAACCCAAATCACCAAAAAAAAAAATCAACCTTCTGCTGGTGGCATCTGACTCAGATGATGAAAATGAACATGCATCAGTCCACACTGCTTTGGATTATTATCGAGCAGAACCCGTTATCAGCATGAATGCATCTCCCCTGAAATGATGGTTGAAGTATGAAGGGACATATGAATCTTTAGCGCATCTGGCATGCAAATATCTTGTGGTGCCGGCTACAACAGTGCCATGAGAATGTCTATTCTCATTTTCAGGTGACATTGTAAAAAAGAAGCAGGCAGCATTATCTCCTGCAAATGTAAACAAACTTGTTTGTCTGAGCAATTGGCTGAACAAGAAGTAGGACTGAATGGACTTGCAGGCTCTAAAGCTTTACTTTGTTTTATTTTTGAATGCAGTTATTTTTTGTACATTATTCTGCATTTGTAAATTCAACTTTCATGCTAAGGAGATTGAACTACAGTACTTGTATTAGGTGAATTGAAAAATACTATTTCTTTTGTTTTTTTACAGAGCAAGTACTTATAATCAAAAATAAATATAAAGTGAGCACTGTACACTTTGTATTCTGTGTTGTAATTGAAATCAATATATTTGAAAATGTATAAAACATCAAAAAATATTTAAATAAATGGTATTCTATTGTTAACAGTGCTATTAATCACACAATCGTGGTTAATTTTTTTAATCGCTTGACAGCCCTAATTATTACAGAACAACCTGCCTATAGAGAAATTTATAAATAACCCTTGTCTGTTAGTGGTTGGCTTATGCCTTGATGTCTGAGGGATTATACAGCTTCTCAACTTTTTTTTAAAAAATCTTGTTTAATGTAACTGTGGATGTTCTAATTGACATTGACTTGGTTCAGCCTTGCTGAAAGGAAGGCCACTGTTGAAGTAATCAAGTAATTTTACTGAGATGTAGTAAATTCATATATTTAAAACACAGTCATATCAAAGGAATCCTTGTAAAATAACTGTTCATGTAGTTACTATATTGTTTGTACCCCAGAGTGGTAAACAGTAGTTTCTGCCAGCATTGTACCTTGGGAAGTACAATAACTGGAGTAACACTTTTAAAATAAATCCAACGCTTAAACATTCATTACACATTTTGCAAAAACTCATCTGCAATGAAGGATTTTTGATTAAATGTCTGGAATGCCAAAGAAACTGTCAAGTGTAACTCCCTAGTGTCAATGTAAGGATCCTTTATGTGATGCATCGCTTTTGTATATGGAAATATTAAAGCTGCTTCCACACTACGTGCTACTGTATGTGCTAATTGCTACACTAATCTGCAGATGTTCTTTTGAAATAACCTTTTTTGTACTCTGCACAGCAGGTTGTTTAGGTTGTCCTTGAAAAAAATGGAAAAAGGCCCAGTGGGGGCCAGAAGTACTGGATGTTTATTATCACTCATCAGAACATTGTCTGGATAGACATGCCTGTAATTTATATATATAATACAGGCACAGGAGTTGCTGCTGCAGTAGAGCAGTCCATTTAAAACAAAGGAATATCCAAGTGTCAAAATGAAAGAGAACTTAAATTGCTTGTAAGATTTCAGGAGTGATGCAGAAGGACTGTGTTAAAATAAGTGATCCCTTGGAAACCATTGTAATAATATGAATGAGATAGGATGCATAGACCTGAGTAAGGGATGAAGGGTCACTTTTGTGTGCCTTGATTCCTGTTTGCAGTGGGACCTACCTGGAAGGAAATGGGGGGAGATTCAGCTGGGAATGATTTTCCTCTTGGATAGGAGCATCGATAGGCAGCGTTTGGGGGGTGTTCACCTACAATAGGTAACAGATGAGAGAAGAGAAGCTGATGCTGTGTGAAGGCTGCTCTGCCTTTCAGTGGACTGGCTGCAAGGAGACAAATGCTGTACCCGAAAGACATTGTCTGACAAAAATGTTGCTGGTTTTGGCCACAGGAAGCCAAAGTCTGTGCCCAGAAAACAGCTGAGGCGGAAAGCTCTCATTTCAGTCTGTAAATTCTTTCATGAGTGTTCAAATGCTGAACTCAGGCTTCAGCTTCAGCATGCTGTTTTCTGAGAAGAGGAAAACCATGTTCCTTTTATTTTTTCCACTCAAGAATTGTCCATGATTTCATTCTTGCCTTAGAATAAATAAAGCTGATGTCAAAGTTCAAGTGATTCCCCTAAATTCCTACGCGAGTTCACATATTTTAAACACACTCATGTAAATTCAATGCTATACTAGAATTACTTGATCTTTAACCCTGGACATCCTCACAGAAAGCCTGAGACAAGTTAATATCACTTGAATAATTAGAACACTCCCAGTTACCTGAATCATTATTATTGTTTAATGTGTTTAAAACATGAGGCAGAAGTGCAAAGCAAGTATCTATTTTGGAATGACATCTACAGTATTTAAGGTCCAGCAACAAAAGCAAAGTCTGCAGTAATACCACTTTGTTCTGTGAGCCCACCAGATCTCCCAGGCTAAGCTGGTTGTTGGATATAGAAAAACTGATGTGCTGCAGAAGGCAGTGGTGGTGATCTGGCAGCTGGCACTCTTCTCTCCGAATAAGTACTGAGTCAAATCCCCAGGAGGAATTTGCTGCTGGAGGTGATCTCTTTTCAGTGAGACATAAACCATGGTCTTGACCACTTGAAGCAATTAAAGGTACAGTGGCACTTTCCTCAAGATCAGGGATGTTTATTCCAGGATCCTGCCCATTCCCAAACCAGTCGGCAGATTTAACAATCTGGGGTCAGGTACCCTCAATGGATGGGATTGTTATGAAAGAAAAAAGCTCATGAAGATGCCTCCCCTTTCTCACAAGCACCTGTCATAAACAGATAGCTAAGGGTTAATGTTTCTTTTACCTGTAAAGGGTTAACAAAGGGAACCAAACACCTGACAAGAGGACCAATCAGGAAACAGGATTTTTCAAAGCTTAAGGGAGGGGGATAACTTTGTGGGGGTTTCTTTGTTCTTGGGTCTGTCTGATTCGTGCTCTCCAAGCTATGAGGGGGGCTATTTCCAGTCTCTAAATCTTCTGTGTTACGTATCAGATATATATATATAATATATATATCGAGCGTTGAGATATCACTGACGAGTATTTGCCGAGGTTCTGGCTGGTGGAGTCTTATGTGTATTGCTATAAGTACTTTAAATCATTGTTTTTGGGTAAGGCTGTTTGATCCTTTTCTATTGTTTATTCATTTCTATAAGTTGAAAACCCTGTTATCATACCATCTAGTTACAGAGAACAGTTATTTATTCTTTCTTTTTTTTTTATTAAAAGTTTGCTTTTTAAGAACGGTTGATTTTTTTTAGTTGACCCACCAGGAAATTGGTGGGAGAAAGGAGAGACAGGGGGGAAGGGGAAAAGCTGCTCTCTGTGTAATAACTCTCCTAGTGTCCCAGGGCTGGAAGAAGCTAAGGCGGGAAGAGAAGGTAAACTTTCTGTTTCCTTGTCTTGGATTGTCTCTTTGTGGAAGAGAGGAGACACCTTCTTGGTATTGTGTAAGTAAAAAGATTTGCATCAGTAAACTCTCAGGTTAGCCCAGAGAGGAAATCTGGGGAGAAGGTGGCGGCGGAAATGGTTTGTTTCCCTTGTGTGAGACTCAGAGCCTCGGATCTTGGGGTTCCCCCAGGGAAGGTTGGGCGACCAAGGACAAAACCCTGGAATTTTTGGCTGGTGGCAGCGAGATCAAATCTAAGCTGGTAATTAAGCTTAGAGGGGTTCATGCTAGCTTCTCAGGTTATGAACGCTAAGGTTCAAATCTGAGTGGGAAAGCTATGTCAGCACCACCTCAACCTTGTCAAGGTTCAGTTTTAGTCACGCCCTCTTTATTTCAGGGGCTGGGCTCAGAAAAACAGCCAAAGCTTGGAGGTAATGTTGTGTTCATTTGTCTTTTGCATACAATTGACACTTCAGCCTCTGCTATCTCACTAGCTGTGCCAATGTCTTCATGGAGACATTAAAAAGGATGGGAGAAATAAAATGAGTCTTACAGGATCCTGCATGAGAGGGATCTGGAATCAGAGGAGCAGTTGCCCATGATGTCTCTTCTAGTTCAGTCTGAGAAGAAAGACCTGCACCGTTATAGAGTGGTTCTATCCATGCTGCCACCTCTTGGGGTGGAAAGAGAAGTGGTATCAAATGCCAAAGGGAGGGTCATCAGAATTAGTATGGACACACTGATACTTCCCTTGTTAATGGACAGAAGGAAGACATCCACCAGTGCAATCAGCAGCATCTAGTTCCTGTGCCCAGGCCTGGAAACTGGATTGGGAGAGATCCAGGATGTTGGCAGCAGAGAGGTGGCATTGAAGAGAATGCTTCTCAATTGGATTGCTTAGACATGGAAATCTGGAAACAAGGGAGTAGTTTGCAAGGCTGCTGACATCAAGTGAGGGCTTCTCTAAAACTGGAAGTACATTGAATGAATTCCATCTTAAAATGAAATATTGACAATATCCATTAGGATTGGTCCTAGATGTTCCCCTCTCTCTTTCAGAAGCCAAGAAGGAAACAGATCAGACAGGCTGTAGCTGCTTCTATCACTTTTTCTGGAACGAGGTTCTGTCATAAGCTGTAAAAGCAGCAAAGAGTTCTGTGGCACCTTATAGACTAACAGACGTACTGGAGCATGAGCTTTCGTGGGTGAATACCCACTTCGTCGGATGCATAAGCTGGAGAGGACAAGAATATGGCTGTTCTGCACACTGGCACAGCTGTAGACTGGGTTCCCATGAGAGCACTGCTGTTAGTGGAACTGGGAGGGCTCACGTTCCCTGGGGTTCGTAAAGGTGGCCTGGAGCAGGTGGAGTGCTTCCCTTATCTCTAAAATGACTTCTTGAGGCTGTATCTCTTCATGGACACCACTCACTCAATGGAAAAATCAGCTGATGGATCTTGAAATTGAAATTTTCAGTTTTCAGTCCCCTCATTTTTTCCATCTATGGGAATAAATTGGGCTAGTAGGGATGTTACATTTACATCGCTATTTTAATGCTGGAGAACCCCAAAATGCTTCATGTGTGTATACAATTAAGGGTGCTGGAACATTTGTACAATGGGGGAGCTAACAGCCATTGAACCAAACTGTAAACTCTATATGAAATGGAAACTACTTCAAGCCAGGGGGTGCAGTAGCATTCCCCACACTCCTAGTTCCAACACCTGTGTATACAATAATAATAAAGATATACCTATCTCATAGAGCTGGAAGGGACCCTTTGCAACACTGAGTCCAGCCCCCTGCCTTTACTAGCAAGACTATGTACTGACTTTGCCCCAGATCCCTAAGTGGCCCCCTCAGGGATTGAATTTACAACCCTGGGTTTAGCAGGCAACTGCTCAAACCATTGAGCTATCCCTTCCCCTGGTAGTACTGTATGTAACTGTAATTTCTACTGCAACCAAAAGGTAGGGCTGTCTGGCTAGAATGAAGCAGCAGTTTAACAATGCACAACAAATTGACATGAGTGAAGGATATCATAGTCAGCTGGAATTGCAGGGGGAATTCAGAGAAGTAGAATGTGCTGCAGTAGAAATACTTTTAATAGAATAAAAATGAAATTCTCTCTAATGTTTTGGTTCTATCATCTTCAGTGTTCACTCAGAATTACAAGTGGGTGATCTTAAAGTGATGGCTGGAAACAATGTCGTCAGTATTGCATCCATCTGTACTGACCTGTTTAGCTAAAAGTGAAATGGTAAATGCATGTGGTATATTTCTTCTGTGGTTACCTTTCTATTAGTTTGCATTTAAAGCACAGGCAGAATATTATATTTTTTAAAGTTAAATATAGTCAAAATAAACAAAGTATTTATTCTGTAATACCACTGAGATCTCTACATCTTATATCCCCAAGCTGTCTTGCTAACCCTGAATTGTCTATATTTAGTAGTATAGTTTAAAGAGCTTTTTGTGTCTTGATGTGCTGCAATATTTAATGTCATGCAGCAGCAGTCAGCCCCAGATGGTTCTAAACCATTCTTATTAGAATTCCCACAGAAGCTCAAAAATCAAAGTCACTATCACCTATTAAAATTAGGTTTCCATAAATATAGTTTTGCCTGCAAGCTGTACAGAATTTTACCAAAGGATTCAGCTGGGTAGGTAGAAGCTACAGCACAATCATGAGAATTTTGGAAGAAAAATATTTTTCCACACAAGTTGGCAGAAAATCAGTTGTAAAATCCTGTGCTTGGGGATCTCATGAATAAACTAAAGACATTCTTACAAAGGAGACAAAAGGTGGAGTGCATGAAAGCAGGATTGTACCACACCTTCTTTACTTGTTATCACTATGCAGAAGATCTACCACCCCTTTTCTTTTGTTAGAAAGTCTCTTTTACAAAAGAGAAATTGGTTTGTCTTCTTTGTGAAGATTTTATTAAAAAAAAAACAAAAACCCAACCCTCCCAAACAAGCGCCATTTCTGGTTTCTTGACTATCACCCACTGATGTTGTTAATCCTGTTGCTCAAGTAGTAGCAGCCTCTGAGGCAGTAATGAATGTTCAGGGTTCAAAGTCTCCTGGTAACGGGAAAGGGATTTTTACAGTTGCAAATAATGGAAGTTATTTTTACCCTTTTCCTTTACAAAAAACTCTAGAAAATTATTCACAAAAAATTGTTAAAAGAATATTATTTAGGTTGCAAAGTCAAACACTTGAAAGTGAATTCTATATTTATGGTATCCCCTTGTACATTTGTAGTATCTAATTACATGTTCAGGTTCTATTTTTTCCTCTCAGGACTCCTGTCTCATTCAGTGCACAAGATGAACTGTGCACACTGGATGACTGACTTTTTCTTCTGGACATAAAGATAGCTAAACAACTTGCAATACATGATGGAGAGAATGGAAGGGATGTATTATACAAAAGGACAATAGGCGATTCCTTGGCTGTACCTGTGTCCGTAAGTTGTTACTCTTAATATACTCATGAGTCATGACACAGAGTGCAGGTGGCAGTGAAGTCCTGCAATTTGTCCTGGGGGCTTAAAAAGAGTTTATCCATTGTTAAAGGGGAGTCAGGATTTTTTCAGTGCATCCCAGTGCAGCTGGAGGAGTGCATCGCTTCCAGGTTCAAGCAACTAGTTTTTGGGCTGTAAGAGTCAAGTGACTCTATACAATAATTATATATGTTAACAAGCCTCATTGCCCCCTAGGAATCCTGACTGAAAGACTGGTGCTGGATCCTGCAAAGGGCTCAGCTGTGTCAATTCAATAACATCCAGGGCCCCTGGCAGACCAGTAGGTTGGTTTCTTGTATAATCGTTCCCCCACTTGACACAGGAGCGGGGGGCTTATTATTAAAACCGTGTGTGAGGAGAGGCTCAGAGGATAGGGGATCCAGGGACAGGCAGGCTTGGATGTGGGGGAGAATAATGGTGGAGAGAGGCAGATGGGCTTAGTCAGACAGAGAGTAGGTCAGACAGTCTGGGACCGTAGCAGGTTTGGGAAGCGGGAGCAGGAGTCACAACTTCAAGGGTCACAACTGGTGCAAATGGCTGAGGTATGGAGAGGCAGCTCCTGCCAGGGAGAATAGGAGATTGAGAGACCTTGATCCAGGTGTGGGGTGATGGGACAAGACAGAAAAGGGTTGAAGAACCCTCCAGTGAGATAGATGGTGAGAGGCAGGAACACCACGGGACAAGATGATGGAGCTGGAACTTGGAAAGAAAGAACACCTTCACCCATGAATATCCCATTCGTCCATGTCTCACCAAGGGCTGTTGACAGTGATGGGGGACTTGTTCAACCCTAGCATGCTTTGGCATAACAAGGCAGGTGGCGAATGCAGCTCATATCATTTCCAATGCGGTGTGCAAAGCAGAGCATGTGCAGAACTATGAGAACTGACCTTGGGAGTTGAGGGTGCTCAGCACATCACAGGACAGGCCTTGAGAGGCTATATTTCATGGAATCCACTGCGTCCTGAATCAACATATCCCTATTTTTGTGGTACCACAAATTCTACTGGACTGTTTCCCTCCTCTGTTACTAAATCTATCATTGTGTCATCCTTTTAAATGAACACAAAAAATAGCAAAGAAACATCTACTAAGTCACTGTATGAGGTGACGTGCTAAGAGTAGATGAGAAAGGATTGATTTGTGTGATTGCCTGAGAATATTCACATGACATTAAATCATAGTTATTGTCATGATCACCAGTGTCTGCTCCTTACAGCAAGTCTATAATTGACATGAATGTCTCAGATAATTTATGTAGCAACAAGACTTTCACACTTTCCTACTTCTGAATAATTGCTAATATATCATAAGACAATCACTTCATCACACAGTGGAGCTTCTTCTAATACTGTCTATCACAGGGTTATGGAACATCTGTTGATGCAGACTGTCACTGAGTCCTTCAGTTTTGCTGTCTTTTTAACTTATTGTCATTACCATCCACCTACTCATTCTTTTAGGTTGTGGAAAGTTTTACTTAGTCATGGTATTAAATCCATATAAGCCTCTTTCTGTATCCAAAAGAAGCATCTGCTTAGGGTTCAGCGTGTAAATCTCTGAGCGATTTTGTGACAGGGGATTCTTTTTTCTTATGTCTCTTTATTGATTGCATATACAATAGAGTTTAATGCACTTACAGCAGAACCTCACAGTTAGGAACATTTCCTTCCTGAGGTGTTCATAACTCTGAACAAAACATTATGGTTGTTCTTTCAAAAGTTTACAGCTGAACATTGACTTAATACAGCTTCGAAACTCTACTATAAAGAAGAAAAATCCCGCTTTTAACCATCTTAATTTAAATGAAACAAGCACAGAAACAGTTTCCTTACCTTGTTAAATCTTTATTTTATAAATATTCCCTTTATTTTTTTAGTAGTTTACATTTAACACAATACTGTGCTGTACAGTATTTGTTTGTTTGTTTTTATCTCTGCAGCCTGATTGCATATTTCTGGTTCCAAATGAGATGTGTGGTTGACCAGTCAGTTCGTAACTCTGAGGTCCTACTGTATTTTGTTTTTTGTTTTTTTGTTGGGGGGGGATGCCATTTTAAGCACCATATGGAGATAACTGTTCTGCATTAGAGGAATCTGAACCATAGGTTATCACTTACTGTTGATGGCAGTTGAAGAGGTATCTTTGATATATCTCTTACATTTATTTCCATGTGAAATTGACTTCTATAGCCCATTGAACCAGAACAAATTGTCATACATAGGCAACATGGTTTAGTGGATTGAATATGGAGCTAAGTGGATTTCTTCTGTCACCTTCACCTTCACATCTTGCTATGTGACCTTTACTAATTCACTTACGCTCTCTATCTCAGTATTTCCATCTCTAAAATTGGGATAAAAATATTTATATACCCCTTCTCATAGAGGTGTTTGAAGGGTTGGATTTCAAATACCATACCAGTGAGAGGGGTATAAACACCTTAGCAGATAGTTAATATAAGTGCTTTGGGCTCTGTATCAAGCCTTTAGAAGACCCAGCCTTGCAATGCAGGTGCAGAGGCAAAATTGATCAGTGGCAGTCTCAGGAAGTATTCTACCTGCAGATCACGCGGGAGGCAGAGTGCTGATGGTAGAGCTCAGAGGCAGCTCTTGCATTTCATTTTGGAAGTGTAGTGTGAACTCACTCTCTATCAATTGGTTTTCACCAGCCAGCAGGGAGGTGGACAGGGACGTACTCATACTCCTTGGCAGCACTAACACTTCCTCAGTCCTTGTGCTCAGGGAGTGGAAATACTGGGATCATGGTTGCCCCCTGCATTGGTGCATATAGCACCTTGTGTACACTCCCCTTCCTAGCACGTGTACACAGGGCCAGCTGCAATCTGACCCTTAGTGTAAGTCTACACTTGGAGATGGGGGTGTGATTCCTAGCTTGAGGAGACATATTTGCATGAGCGCTCATCAAGCTAACATGCTAAAAACAGTAGTATAGCCCTGGTGGCATGGGCAGCAGCGAGCAGTGGGAGGCGCTAGCTTCCCTGAGTACAAACCTGCCTGGGCCTCATTAGTACATAGTTGGGCAGTTAGCAGGTTTTAGCAGACTGGCTCAATAAGTGTTAGCACAGTTTGTCTCCTCAAGTTGGGAATCCCTTGAAGTATGTCTACACAGCTAGCTGAGTTCAAACTAGCTCAGACTGGCTAACTCATGCACAGCTCTTGCTGTGTTGACATACCTTGAGTAGTGGTGTTACTGAGCAACAAATGTAGATTTAATCTCACATGCATCTGGCCTCATGTTTTGCAGAAACTAGAACAGGTCAGTATTCTATAATCCATAAACTCTAGTGCAGGTTTTCTGGATGACACAACTATGATTGGATGTCCATAATCCAGCAGTCGGTATGGTTGATGCTGGCCTTCTATTGCAGGGCACTGTACCCATTACGTTGTCAACCAAAAGTTTGGAGAATTCTGTTGTTTCTCAGAATGCATGTATCCAATATATGCCCATTGGAACCAACTCATCCACATCTGGCAAAGTGAATCTAAATCTATGCACAGCACATTTATAAAGACCCTCATTCTAAGGCTTTGTCTTTATTTACAGTTGAGTACATTATGTATTTGTCTGACTTAGTGTTTTTGGTAGTCTTATCAAAGAGTTGCAGAGTCCTGGGACTTTTGTTTATTGCCTTTCACAAGACTCGACTCACTCTCGTGCTTGTCCTGAATGTTTACAGTTTATATGTATTGATTGGTTGGCTTCAAACCTCTAATAGTATGGGTGTGGTGTAGTACAGTTTATCGCATACCTTGATTTTTTTCCATCCAACAAATGTAGAAGACTGATACTTTAGATAGCCATTGGTTCAATCTCTGAGACATATTTGCAGCTATCACTTGCTTCAGATGATAGATTTGCTCCTTGTATAGAAAGGTTAACAGAATACTTAACATAAATGCCCATAGAACGGTTAGTCATGCAACAGACACAAAAATGATGAAAACTGAGAGCACTATGGGGGTATGGCAACACTTGGAAATGTGCAGCGCTGGGAGTTACAGCTGTGGTGGTACAGCTGTGTAGGGACAGCGCTGCAGTGTGGCCACACTGACAGCTACCAGTGCTGCAGTGTGGCCACATTTGCACGCTGTTGGAAGTGGTGAATTGTGGGCAGCTATCCCACAGAGCACCTCGTCCCATTTTGGCGCTGTGGGTTGTGGGAAGGGGACGGAAGGGTGCGGGTCATTCCGCTTCCTGTTCCAATGCCCCGTGGTGCATCGCTCCACATTCCAGCAGTTTGGTGCCATTGTGAGTCTGCAGCGCAATTTCTGTTAGAAATGGAGCCCGAGCTGCTGAGGACTTTGAAGTAACTCTTAGAAAGTTTATTTTAAGTCATGCTGGTCTATAAGTTTCGATTAATTTAGTACTTTTACAACTAACGTATTGCCAATTCGTATCGTAACGAACATTTTAATCGTGTAACAATCTTATTGCCTTATCTAGTGTTCTCGTGATACCATCCACCGCAGTTCATAGTAACGCATGAGAATTTCGAATCACTACTCTCGTGTAAAATCCTACTGGCTAAAGTAGTAGAAGCTTATGTATTGGTGCTATAATCATCTACTTACTCTCACTTATTTTGGTTTTCACCAATTCCTGTACTCTACCAAAATCATTCAGTGGATTATGTAAAACATTGTTAGACGCTACCTAAGCCTTCTAGTAGATCTGCGCGCATGGCTACAGTGACTTGCATACTCAGTCCGTTGGCGCGCCAGGAGGCTTATCCTGCTTTGCTTTTCCATGCTTAGCTAATTCCTTTCCTCCGGCCTGTTCTGTTCCTACTGCTGATTTTTCTCCAGTCCTTGCAACCCTTTCCCACTCTCTTTCTGGCATCACTGATTCTAAACTGCTTTCACCAAATCTTCTTTGCTCCTTGGTTTCTCTCATAGTCTGTATCATAACATCAGTCTGTTGATATGCGAGGATTCAGGAATTAAAAAATATTAAATAGAAACATTTATCTAGGGCTTATGTTTCTAATCACAGTGAAGATTGTAGAAGTATTGTGCTCATTTACAATAGCAAACATAGCAGCAGAGGGCCCAGCAGTGGACATCGTGAGTAATGCGAAAGATGATTAATGAATCCATGTTCTGCTGCCGGAACTCACCTGCGAGGGAGCTGCTGATCAGGCTCGGGGTTTCTGTGCATTGGGAAGCAGTAGACAGCTGGGAAAGTGAGCTGACAGTATCCTCATTTTCCACGGATTTATTCTGCAATATATTTCGCGTCTGCGTTCACCTGGAGGAGCTGGAGGGTCTTCTCGCATGTGAGATTCCCCTGGTCCATATGCAGCTTGCCTGTGTGCCAGCAATGGTTCCCCCCACGCTCACGGCACAGTGCGCGGTGGTTGCCTGAATGGGACAAGACCACGGTCTCTCCCTATAAACTGCGCAGACCATTTGGTCCAGCTCTGGCTGAACTTTTCAATGAGATTCCAGAGACCGATTACGTCGACGTGATAGACCAAATCAATGGCTATTCCCATCTGCATGCATGCAGTCAGCCCATCACTGCCCCCCTTTCCTCACAAACATTTCCCTCCTTATAAATAAAGTGCTTACGGGAACACGCTCCTCGTTCTTCTTTCACCAACAGTTCCAGCTGCTGCGCATTCTGGCTAGCTTCCCTCCTGGCTTGAGAAGACTCCTGACTGCATGCCTCTTGGGACTCCGGGGTTCTCCTCCCCACCCCATACCCCTCACCTCTCGGTTTCCGCTTCAACCCCTCCTCCTTTCCGGCTCTAACGTCCATCTGGTCTCGTAATGACAGTGGGGGTCACACCCAAGTATCGCCCCGATCATTGTAAAATGGCAGTCTGGGGGCAGCACTGAGCGGCGGTTTCCCTCACGGTTTGCAATAGCACTCCGAGCTCCTTACTTTAAGCCCTGCACTGCACGTGTCCGTTCCATGCCCTTTGCAGCACGACTTTGATATCTTGCCCATAGTATCATAATTTCTATGGCTGGTAGCACAGCTGTCCTGCACTTCCTCACCAACACTGATGAGGTCCTACAGACTCACATGCTCATGCTGGGGCTCGTTTGGGCATGAGATGATCCGGTGATTGATGAGTGATTCCACTCCACACCTGCACTGAGCAAACAGAGAGGGGATTTTTCAAATCCGGGGCATTGAAAGGGGGTACTGGAGCCAGGCAGTGGAGTGTGAAACCGATGCAGCAGAGTGGCCCAAAGTTATGCTGGGATACTCTAATTACCCTGGAGGCCAATAACCGCTTTTGTTCCACACTGATGACGTGCTGCATCACCGCGCTGGAATCGTCACCCCAAGTGTCCTAAACAGATAGCTACGGTGTTAATGGTTCTTTACCTGTAAAGTTAACAAGACCAAACACCTGACCAAGGACCAATCAGAACTGGATGTTTTAAGCTCACAGGGGAATTTTGGGTGCGTGTCTTTTCCTGTGCTCTGTGCTCTTCTCCAGGCTGAGAGTATCTGTCTATCTCTCAGTTCTGTTTCCCAGTTGAAAGTACATATGAGACATCGATATGGTTTTTATTATTGTTTCTTATTTTACATGTTGTAGTTGCTCGGAATGTTTTCATTATCATTTCTTTTTGACCATAAGGCTGTTATTCATTCTTGTTCTTTTAAGCCAATGACCCTGTAATACTTCCACCTGATACCAGAGATCATTTATGCTCTACTTTCTTTATTTTATAAGCTATTCTTTTAAAATTTGTGGATATTTCTTCGTTTCTGTGAGGCTCAAGGGGATAGAAAATCTCTGTGCCCAATTACTGAGTCTCTCTAGGAAAGATGTCGAGGGAAAAATGAAGGAGGGGAAGTAATGGTCCTTTCATGTGTTGTGTTTCAAGACCTTGAACAGCGGTACCTCCTAGTGTACCGGGCAGGAGATCTGATTGAGACCGTTAAAGAGGGGAGGGAATGGGGTTATTTCCTTTGTCGGACTCAGGATCTGCTTGGGGTCCCCAGGGAAGGTTTTGGGGGAGACCAGAGTGAGTCAGACACTGGAATTTCTGGCTGGTGGCAGCGCTATCAGATCCAAGCTGGTAATTAAGCTTGGAAGGTTCATACAGGCACCCACATTTTGGACACTAAGGTTCAGAATTGGGACTTATGCTTATGACATCCCAGGGCATTGAAAGGGCGGGTCACCTGAGCCCAAGGCAGTGGAGTGTGAAACGATGAGCAGAATGGCCAAAAAGGTATGCTGGGATACCTCCTAATATCCTGGAGGCCAATAACAGCGCTTTTGGTGTCCACACCTGATGAGCAGCGCTGCATCACCAGCACTGGAATCGCTACACCCCAAGCAGACCAGGTGTACAGCCAGCGCTGCAGCCAGGGAGTTGCAGCGCTGGCTGGGCTTTCCAAGTGTGTACACAGAGTGAGTTGCAGCGCTGTAACCCCATCACCAGCGCTGCAACTCTCCAGTGTAGCCAAGCCCTGGGTCGCTCACTGCATAGCTAAACCTAACTGCGATTGTATAAAATCTCGTACAAGGCTACAGTATAGGAAATCAGTTGGAATGGCTGGATAAGTATCTACAGAGAGAGAGCTGTGAATGGATACTGCTTTTTTTTTCCTACTAGAGCACTAATAGCAAACTGGAATGTTTCCTGTACTTGCTGCTGTATGTTACTGCAGAACTTGGTAATGTAACTTTTCTGCCAGGTGGTCAATGGTAGCAAAAAGGGCCAGGTTCAATATAGCTAGGATCCTTCTTGGCAAATAACTAAACTGGCTCAAGCCACTTCCCAGAAACCTGGGGAAACTAAACGCCCCCTTCCTGAGTGCCCTTAGCAGGCAGATCTTTCCCACTCACAAGCAACCTGAGATGGTGTACAAACAAGAAAATCTTTATTAAGAGGAACAGTCATGGACTTGAGGAAACGTGGCAACTGTACATGCAAATAAAGAGTAGAATACCCTCCCCCAGTAACTTTGGTCATTAGTCATTCATCTAACTCCCTTGGCCACTGGAGGTAATAAATAGTCCCTTGGCTGCATCACCTCACTCCTCCAACAAAACCCACTGACTGCTGGGTCAGTAGGTAGCACTAGTGTCTTTGCGGGTCTGTGTCCGGCCCCAGGGGACCTGCTTGCCTGGAAGCACTGCCCCGTAACCCAACTTACTGCTTCAGTTTTACTAAGATGCTGCAGAAGTAGGGCCCCATCAGAGTCCACTCAGCTCTGCTGTTAGCCTCTGCATTTCTCTTGACACAAAAAGGGATCCAAGCCCTGGTCTACACTAGGGGGGGATCGATCTAAGTTACACAACTTCAGCTACATGAATAACGTAGCTGAAGTTGACATACCTAGATCTACTCACCGCGGTGTCTTCACTACGGTGAGTCAACTGCTGACGCTCCCTCATTGACTCCGCCTGTGCCTCTTGCTCAGGTGGAGTACAGGAGTCGACGGGAGAGCACTCGGGGAGCAATTTATTTATCGCATCTAGACCAGATGAGATAAATGGACCCCCCGGTGGATTGATTGCTGCCTGCCGATCTGGCGGGTAGTATACACATACCCTGAGAGCACTTAGGACCCTTGATTAGACTCCTGGCTGTCTGAAACCCAGTCGTTTGTCACAAAATAGAGCCTCTTCCCCCTCTTTGAGGCTTTCTGGGAGCCCACTATTTCCCCAAATCCAAGTTCATGTATAGGTATGGCAGTTCTCCAAGTGTCACTGCAGGAATTGTGGGTAGGTAGTTTAAGCAAATGAAGCTCTCTATGGCAGCATTTTTCCCTTTTCATCAACAGAGGGAGTAGAGAGCTGTTTTGTCTCTGGAGCATCTACTCATACATGGTTCCTTTGTTGGTGCAGATCTTCAAAATATTGTTCAGTGATATCCTTTTGGAATGGATCCATATCTAAATATGCCTGGGTTTTTTTCCAGAATGGTTTGACTTTAAGTATGGTGTTTTGATATATGGTTCTGTTTTTCTTCTGATGCCACACTTCCGAATTGACTAACTCATAGCTGAAGACAAACAAAAATTGTTTCCCAGTCACAAAAAGCTACAGTATTCAGGGATACCTCCCAGGATTTTTGACTCGGGCCAAAGAGACAGCTTTAAGGCATCTTTAAGGTAGGCAACAATGTGGAATCAAAGCTGTGCTTTGTGCCTCACAAACGTGGTTTGCAGAGTCAACAAGAACCACTTCTGAATGATAGGCTCGATTCTGTAAGGTGCTGAGCACTCTGGCCCCTATCCAGCAGAGCAATTAAACACATTAACTATAAGCACATGAATAACCCCACTGATTTATATACTTTACTGGATTGAGGCCACCTTGCACGACCAAGCTCTATTTTCCTGCTCTCTTCAGGACAGGATGTACGCAACTAGCAAGGGTGAAATAAACACATGTAAGAGATAGAGACGTGAACTAGAAACTGTTTTTGTATTCATTTAAGACTGGAAACAAATCCCATGGCTTGCCAGTTCTCTTTCTGCATCGGTGCTGTGGACCCATCCAGCCAGTGTCTTAAGAAGCTGGAGCTCAGACTCTGAAGCTTAGGGAAGGGGGTAGGCTTCAGACCTTGAGCTTCAGCCTGAACCTAAATATCTATACAGCTATTTTTAGCACCAGAGTGCGAGCCCTTGGAGCATGAGTCTGTAGAATCAGTTTCTGAGATTTGTTGCTGTAAGAACCTACTGGTTGTGTAGACATGCCTACAGAGGTCACCTACCGGCAAACTCATACTATCTCATCTAGGTAACCAGAACGTTATCAAGTAGTAAGGAAAATGCTTCCCTGACCCTTAATGGCAATATACCTTTACTGTCAATGCCCTAAAACATTGTTACAATCATGATATTCCTTTTTTGGGTGATGACTGGAGATGGATGAACTGTTTTGCAGTGAAAAAATTGATGTGCTTTTATTTTCTATTTGCAAGTTACGCTCACAGACATTGACTGTTAATCATAATGGATCTATGAACACTTCATGCAAACACATTTCAACCTTCATAAACTATTATTTCTATGTCTTTGGCTATTAACTATTTGTGGTGTGCAGTTGGCCACCTAATTAACATATATATTTTCTGCTTCTTGGTTGGACCACTGAAACTTTTTTGAAAAGAATGGTTTTGAGAACATTGCTGTTGTGAATATTCAAACAAGTATTCATAAAACCTCAGTTTTCAGCAAACATTCTTGGGGACAAAAATTCCACTTATGAATATTTGTGGAAAATTAACAAAGTGACAGGATCATCAAAATAAATGTGTGTTTTATTCATTAAAATGCTGATTCAAGTTTTATTGTATTGTTCCAGTTATAGGGATGACAGACCTAGCACTTTTTAAAGATCTTTATAAGACTGAACTATAACTCACAATGCTGATAAGAAATTTGGTAGATGAGACCTCTTCCAGTTGGTCAAATCACAAGCCAATATTTCATTAAGTTTATAGTTATTTTAGTCATTCTTATAGCTTTTGTGCTAATCTAGGATGAGATTTTTCAAAAGTGCTCAGCATTGGCCTAACTGTTCCCAGGAAAGTCAATGCTAAAATTCAGATGGATTCAAGGGAAGTAGGTTTTTTAGACCCACACTGAGTACTCTTGAAAAATCCCACCCTTTGTGTATCTCTCTTTTTACAGAAGATAGCTCTTTGGATCATTAGTTACATAATCTATAACAAAACACAGATTGGGGGAGGGTGTGTTGTTATTAAATTGATAGTCATTTGCGGAAAATCAAGTTTAGCAGGGGCAAATGTTTCAACAGTTAAAGCCTTACATTAATTAATGGAAAGCATGTTTAACAGTTGTCGCTCTGGGAGTATTTAATTATACATACAAACATGAGAATTACTACCATACTATTAACTGCTGAGTACTACATGGGTGTGGAAATAGGAAGTTCCCATGACAGAGGGCCTGAATGAAGTTAATGGCAAACCATCCATTAACTGCAGAAAAAGCAGGATCAGGCACAGACTTTGTAATATTGCATGCTCACTGATGGCTGGTTCAATCCTAAAACATACAGAGGAGCCACCTCTCTTTGTTAGCCTCATGATTTTAGTGTGTTGTTTTAAAAGCTGATGATGATCTCAGGATAACCTTGGGCTGTCCTGTGAGTTCTGTCTGTTTAAAATCACCACATGCCCCATGGGTACCCTCACCCTAATGGCCATCACTTCCTTAGATCCTTTGGTGTTGGAAATGAGCCTGCCTCTATAAAAGATGGCTACTATCGTCCATTGTCTCCAGTGGGTCTGAAGCCAGACTCTCTTTAATGGAAGTTCCTGCTCCCTTTTACAGAGTATAGTCCAGGCAGGAGACAGTGAGGGGACAATGGAGTGTGGACGACAGATAGGGACTGTGGGGGCAGACAGACCGAGGAGCAAGGGAATGTCAGGATAGAGAGACTGGGAAGAGGGGACAAGAAACTAAAGAAGAAAGGGAGGGAGCATGGGGGGGAAGAGATGGAGACCATGGGAAGTTGAAGAATGTAGGTAAGCAAAAGACTGGAAGGAACAGAGGATGTTAGGGGCATATGAATGCCTGGGAGGGGGATGAGAATGAGATGGCAGGGAGACGGAGTCATAGGAAAAAAGCTATGAAGGGAAGTGGCTATAAGGTTGGGGAAAAGATGGGATGGGGTGGGGTGGTGCAGGACAGCGAGGTGGTGGTAGAAAGGATAGAATGGAAAATTCACCCACCTAGTGGTGCAGAAAGAGTAATTGGAGTGTCCCTGAAAACACTTGGGGTGAGGCCTTCATTTTTCAACCTTAAAGTGATCTCAAAACCCCACTCCCCCCCAGCATTAGAGCTTACCCTTAAAGGTTCAAAAAAAATCAGGAGACTGGCCAAAAACTCTATTAACCTCCCCAAACAAAAAAACAAACCAGGAAAAACAAACAAACAAACCTCATGAGAAATGACCTTAGTTCTAACTCCAGAAGTTCAAAAATTTAGCCACACTCCAAAAATCTTAATGTTTAAAAAAATTCTGAACTCCCCTTGCCCATTCCCAGTGTGTGTGAGACAATTAGTGCTGCCTGTAATTGATTGATTTAATTATGTGTCCTCCCCGCCCCTAATTACATAACCCTCACATTGGTCTGTCTCTCCATCTTCTCCCATGCTCCTGTGGTTCTTCACAAACCTACAACCCAGTCATGGTGGGAAACTGCTGCACTGGGTCACTTCTGCTGCTTCCCAGGACCACTACTCCAATGTCCTGAGGGGAGGGGGAAGCTGCCGGTTTCCTTTAGTAGCCCTGATTGGTGGCTTTTCTGAGGAGGTGGGAAGGTGGGGAATACAGCAAAGCAAAGGGTATTTCCCCAGGCAGGGATGAAATTCAGAAGAGGTCAGGAGCTTCTGGCTTCACAGGGAGACTAGCTTTAGCTTCCAGTGCCAACCAAACTCATGTAACTCCCCAAGAAATCCTGAGAGTTGGCAATATTGGCATGAGAAGCATCCTCAGCTTCCAGTGATTTCTTTTTAAAATAGCAAGGTGTACTGGTGAAAGTGAAAGATGTAATGGTGCTTTTGTTTGTTTATGTTTAAAATGCAGCCTCTGATCTTCTTTATGTTACACTGTGGATTCTTGATATTTGTGAATCTCCTGAGCCTTGTGCTTGGCTTTAGGAAATCTGCAGAAGCCAGGGCCCATCTGCACAGCTCTCAGCTGAATGGCTTTTGCAGGGTGTAAACGAGGTTGTTGCCGGGGCTCGACCCTCCCTGGTGAGGAGGGGAGCCACACCGGCCTCAACCTGTCATTTGAGGGCCTCGGAACTGCAGTCCACTGTCTGGGTAGCTTGGTCCCTGTGGATAGGACCAACCAACAGCACAGTCAAAGGAAGCCCAGCCCTTGGTTCGGGCGGGGCATCAAACACACAGTTATCTCAGCTCCAGGCCTCTTGATTCAGGGGGAGCTGTCAATAGTTCAGGTAGCTCGGGCCCTTTGGGGCAGGACCGAGCAGTGGCAAAGTCAAAGGGGGCCCAGGCCTTGGTTTGGGCAGGGCATCAAACACACAGTTATAGCAGCTCCATTTAAATAGTCTTCTTAGGACGGGGAGAGGGGAATTCTGCCACCCGGGTACAGGTGGCAGGGGGAACGCAGGCCCACCCACTCCACTGCGTTCCAGCCCGGGGCCCTGGTAGCGGTGGTCACCGCTGCAGGTGGTCAGTAGGGATCCTGACCGCAACACACTGCCATGAGTACCGGAAAGTCTGCAGCCTGACTAGGGTTGGCTGCCCCCCGGGCTACTTCCACTATCCCCCTCCATGCCTACCTGGTCCGTGGTGTCAGCTTCAGGGAAGTCCCACAACATAGGTTCCTCGCAGCTAGGGCTGGGCGGCAGGTCCGGCAGCTCTTCCGGGAAGTCCGGCCAGGCCTGCTCTGGGGTTTTCTCGGGGCCGTAGCAGGGCGGGGAGGCTCTGGCAGCTCCTCGTCGTAGCGAGTGCGGGGAAGCTCTGGCAGCTCCTTGTCGTAGCGAGCACGGGGAAGCTCTTGCCAGTCCGGGCACCAGCCCCCAGCCTCAGCAGCTTCCCAGTCAGGAGCACCTGCTGGCAAGTCTGCTCCTGTCAGCGGCTGGACTCCAACTGAGGGCTGAGGGCCGGCTTTTATCCTTCCGGGTCGCCGCCTAACCCTCTGAGGGGCGGGACTTCCGCGCAGAGGCCCCGCCCCTATGGGTGATTGACGGGGCTTGACCCTCCCTGGTGAGGAGGGGAGCCATACCGCCTTGTTACAAGGGAAATGAGAGCTGGCACTTCCCACTTCTATGCCCCTTCATTCCAGATCCTCTCTTTTTACTTCCATCTACTTTAAAAATGTAATTGGCCATTAAGCAGTGCCAGTTACAACTAGTAGTGGTTTCATATTTAAGGAAACAAAAGAATGCTAATTTTTGTTTGGTAGGAAGGCAGTGAACCCAAAGAACATTAATCCCTGCTGCACATTGCTTCTATCTAATCTATCTGTGTAAGTGTTTCTATCCTTGTTTTCTATGTCCTGAAGGGTAGCCCTGCATTTAAAGCACTTGGAGGAGAGGAAGGTGATCAGGAACAGTGAACATGGATTCACCAAGGGCAAGTCATGCCTGACCAATCTGATTGCCTTCTATGATGAAATAACTGGCTCGTGGATATGGGGAAAGTGGTGGATGTGATATACCCTGACTTTAGCAAAGCTTTTGATATGGACTCCCACAGTATTCTTGCCAGCAGGTTAAAGGAGTATGGATTGGATGAACGGACTATAAGGTGGATGGAAAGCTGGCTAGATTGTCGGGTTCAATGGGTAGTGATCAACGGCTCGATGTCTAGTTGGCAGCCGGTATCAAGCTGAGTGCCCCGGGGTTGGTCCTGGGGCCAGTTTTGTTCAACATCTTAATTAATAATCTGGATGATGGGATGTATCGCAACCTCAGCAAGTTTGCAGATGACACTAAGCTGGAGGGAGAGGTAAATACACTGGAGGGAAGAAATAGGGTCCAGAGTGACCTAAACAAATTGGAGGGTTGGGCCAAAAGAAATCTGATGAAGTTCAACAAGGACAAGTGCAGAGTCCAGCACTTAGGATGGAAAAATCCCATGCACTGCTATAGGCTGGGGACTCAGTGGCTAAGTGGCAGTTCTGCAGAAAAGGGCCTGGGGATTACAGTGGACGAGAAGCTGGACAGTGTTCCCTTGTTGCCAAGAGGGCTAACGGCACATAGGGCTGCATTACTAGGAGCATTGCCAGCAGATCAATGGAAGTGATTATTCCCCTCTATTAGGCAATTGTGAGGCCACATCCGGAGTCCTGCGTCCAGTTTTGGGCCCCACACTACAAGAATGTGGACAAATTGGAGACAGTCCAGAGAAGGGCAACAAAAATGATTAGGGGGCTGGGGCACATGACCTATGAGGAGAGGCTGAGGGAACTGGGCTTATTCAGCAGAAGAGAAGAGTGAGGGGGGATTTGATAGCAGCCTCAACTACCTGAAGGGGGGGGGTTCCAAAGAGGATGGAGCTAGGCTGCTCTCTGTGGTGGTAGATGACAGAACAAGGTCTCAAATTGCAGTGGGGGTTTTCTAGGTTGGATATTAGGAAAAAGTATTTCACTAGGAGGGTGGTGAAGCACTGGAACAGTTACCTAGGGAGGTGGTGGAATCTCCATCCTTGGAGGTGTTTAAGGTCCGGCTTGACAAAGGCCTGGCTGGGATGATTTAGTTGGTGTTGGTCCTACTTTGAGCAGAGGGTTGGACTAGATGACCTCCTGAGGTCTCTTCTAACCCTAGTCTTCTATGATTCCATGATTTTAGATTCAGACAATAAGCAGGTAAGTCCAAAGTAAGGTTACAGGACCAATCTCATTTCTGTTGTTTGCATATCTGTTGTGTGAGTCGTAAGAAATTATGGTTCATCCATTTAAAAAGAATAGTCCCTAGTGGAATGACTATGTGGAAGCCCATATGATATGACTAACAAAACAATTATTAGAAAGACAAGGTGAGTAACGTAATATCTTTTATTGGACTAACTTCTGTGGGTTAAAGAGACAAGCTTTTGAGCTCACAGAGAGCTCTTCTTCATGATCTGGGCCAGATCTTCTCCATACCTTGAGCTCTGTGTAAGCGCCAAAGGTTCTCTCTCTCACCCACAGAAGTTGATCCAATAAAAGATATTACCTCACTCACCTTGTGTCTCTAACAACCTGGCCCCAACACTGAATAAAATAACCACACCGCATTTAAAGAAACAGAAGATTATTCCTCCTCCTTTTCTCCCTACTCCCCTACACACACAGACACTTCCAGGAGAACCTAAAGTAAAGTAGGACTATACAAAACTACCATCCCCACAATGCATTTTGGCAGTTCAGGGGATGGTAGAAAGAAAGTGACCATGCAGGCACTGAGCATGAGCAAGTGCCTGTCTGAGAGCAGTGCTGGGCGCTCAGGGACTGGACATAAACAAGAGTGCAAGTGCCGGGCTGGACACGCTTGCCGCTGCCCTTTTGAAAACACTTTGCGAGAGCCGCTGCGCGGGCCTGAGGCGCTGGTGGTCGCTGCTGCGCGCGCCAGGGGGTGTGAAGTTGTGAGGTTCCGCGGGTGGGCGGGGACAGAACGCGGAGCCTCCGCTGAAGCGACGGCACGAGGAGGAGGAGCCCGGGCAGGGGCTGCAGCGTCGGCAGGTGAGGAGTTTGGTGTGAGACCCGGCCAGCGCGGTGCAGGGCATAGCTCAGCGGGCGGCGCTTGGCTCAGACCCGAGCTTGGTTTCGCGGGAGTGCAGAGGCCCCCCCCGTTTTCTCGTGTGCGAACACTGAGGCATGCTCTGTGTGCTGAGCAGGGACTGTGAAACCAACCGGGATCTCAAATATCGGCTCGGTTTGGCGGGTCGGGCTCCGCATGCTGTTTCTTGCAACTGTAAGGAGCTTCCGAAGTATGGGCTGCGTCTATAATTTGAGAGGAAAAATAGAAGAAATTAGAAAGGGAGGAGGAACTGGAAACTGCGTGGGATATGGAGATTAGGCATGGGTGTCCCCATCTGTACATTGGGAATAATGATCCTAGTCATCTTTTAGATTTCAAAGTGCTTTGCAAAGAAGCTAAGTGCTGTGTAAGAGGTGTTGTTATTCCTTTCTTATCACTGTCACGTCTGTCTGTCACTGTCACAACTTAGCACCTTCCCTCTTGAAAGCACTTTAAAATGCAGGGCCGGCTTTAGGCCAGTTCCACCAATTCCCCCGGATCGGGCCCTGCACCTAAGAGGGCCCCATGCCCAGTGAGAATCTCTTCCCTGGCTAGAAACACCTTTTTAATTTTTACTCACCTGGCAGCGCTCCAAGTCTTCAGCAGCACTTCGGAGGTGGGTCCTTCGTTTGCTTTGGGTCTTTGGCGACACTTTGGCAGCGGGTCCTTCAGTGTAGCCAAAGACCTGGAGCGAATGAAGGAAGTGCCGCTGAAGACTCAGAGCCCCACCCAGTGAGTACAAGCCCTATGTGGTTTTTTTACTTTTTTTTTTTTTTTTTTTAATATAGTCATCCCTGCAGGGCCCTGTCGAAACAGTGTGGGGCTCAATTCCAACATCCTAAAGCCGGCCCTGTTAAGATGGGGGTAATTGTCAGAATTGTAGCACTGCTTCTGAACTGGCCATGAGGCATTATGATACCAAACCATTGCTTAGCTCCCTATTGCAATTTTCATGTCCTAAACATTTAAGTCCCTTGCCCCTCTAGGGTGCCATGCCTGTAAGCTGATCCACATGGACAGACCTCTGTGTCTGTTCACAGACCTATTAACTTTGAGACTTTTTTAAAAAATCTGGGGGGCAGGGGAAGAAAGCCAGCACTGAACAGAGCAAATCCCAGACCTTGAACCACTAGTGCCTCCATAAACCTTTCTCCTTTGACTCCTTGGATGAAAGGTTGACATTGAAGGTTGTTAGTAAAGCTGGGTGGGAATATTTCAGTGAAACATTCCCCTCTTGAAATGGGTCACTTTCAATGAAGTGTTTATTGGGAAAGTTTTCAGGTCTTGGATGGAATTCCTAGGGTGTGGGTAAGAGATCTGATTAGCCAACAGCATTAGGGTTATAGCACTCACAGGAGATGTGGAAGGCTCCAAGTTCAAGTCCCTGTTCTGCCCGATTCCCATATCCCCAGCAAGTGCCCTAACACCTAGGCTGGGGAGTCACACTCTCTTTATAGGCACTGAGGCAGAAAGAGATTGACTCTGTAGAGTGTTGATTAGGGAAGTTGCCTGGGAATTCAGAGACCCAGGTTGAAGTCCCTGCTCTATATGAATTGGAGTTAAGCAGCTAGGTGCTTTTGAAAATCCCATTAGGTGCCTATCAGTGTCTTTAGGTGTAAATATCTTTGTAAATCAGGCCCTTCATGGATATGGAGACTGAATTATCCCATCACTTTAGTGGGGTGGCTTTCCGTATAACAGGTGATGTATAAGGACTAAACATTATGTTGAAGTTCATATTGCTGCTGCCACTTCTGTACTTGTTTGATAATCCTGGAGAATCAAATCCAGGATTTATCTGTCTGGTACCTTACATGAACACTAAATTCACTACCTTCTCCCCCCCACCTCAGTTAACACACGCTACTCCACCCATATTTACATTGTTCTATTAATATATAATGGCTGCCATTTAAAAGGAAGCGTTTGCCAAAAGACAAAATACACATTTGTTGTATAGTTTCATACACTGGTGCACATAATGGCAGTATCTGAGCATCTGATAATTGCAAGGGATAATGGTGGTATATTAAATACCACAATGGGATTACTATTGACAATACAATGTACGGTAGTCAGCATTTATCTATTAGTAAAGTGCTAGGAGAGAACATTTAGATATGTGCTCTAACTTCTAAGATTTCAGGATGCTATTTTACTTTTCTACCCGATCTTGGTATGTTTGAAACTTAGGGTTTCAACCTGTGCCCATTGAAGTCACTAGTAAAGCTCCCATTGACTTCAGTGGTGCAAGTGCAATCCCCCACAACCAACACACTGGCAATTAACTTCAGAGACTGGAGAGCTAAAAGCATGAGCTGCTACAGTTGCACTGTAGAGTCAAGGCTCTCTTGCAGGGACTGAAATAGCTCAGTTTCTCTGTGCATTAAGCACTGTGGGGGACCTATAACATGCACTCACCAGTGGGTTACATAAGATTAGCTCCAAACTGTAAATACTTAAGTACATGCCTAGGTCTGTGTGAGTAGTGCCATTGACTTCAATGGAGCTACTCATATGTTTCAAGTTAAACACAGTGTTTGCAGTATCCTCCCCATCATTTTCATTGTGGCATACAAAAAATATTGTTACTGTATCTTGGAAACCAACCTTGTCATTTATTGCTGCAAAAGCAAATCTGATGGCTTTATGCCTTCAGGGTGGCAGTTCTACTTGGATCCCCCAGTGCTTGCTTTAATTAGCCATCATTGGGGCCAGAGTTCAACTCCAACACTTGTAAAGTATGCCATGGACATACAATCTAGTTTCCTGTTTAATGTTTCGGGACTAATTATCTACAGTCATTCTCTGTTAAATAACAGTACTAAATGAGTTGGGTAACTAAAGCAAAGTGTTTTTTTCCAATTAAATTGTCTGAGCTGTCAGCTCACTTTGACCTTGAGTTTCTTGTGATTGTATTCCCCCACCCCCGCTGCAATTTGCAATCCCACCAATATGAAACTATTGTTGTTTTTAAGCTCTCTGAAATACAGTTATGCTGGTTGGTGTAGCCAGGACATACATTTGTTCTCAGTGGCAGCAAACTAGACTCAGAGTTTTCACAAATATTAATAACAAAGTTATGCTCTAGTCACACCAGCCAACCTAAGTGTTTGCAGAAACTGCGTTTAAAACCTATGGGGCAGATCCTCAGCTGCTGTAAAAGGTTGTAGCTCCATTGACTTCAATGGCCATATCTAAAACGGTTTCCTAACATGAGGCATGCGAGTGTTTTTTGGAGCCTAAATCTGTTTCAAAATCAGATGCTACAGGTGAGCTGAACTTTCCTAGAAAATGTAAAAATGATTCATCAGAAAGAGTGGATAAACACCAGAATCTTGAAATCAGCGTGGGTGAGCTTACACCTAGAGTTTTCAAAGTCAGTTACTGGATGGTGCACCAATCTTGTGCCAGACTGGCTTCACTTTCGTAATTACTCTCTGAGTAGTACTCAATGGCACAGTTCACTGCCTCAGACATCAGGGTCTGTTCTGTGATGTTTTTGGAGGATTTCTTTAATAGTTTCTCTATCAAACCTGTTTAAATGAACCATTCTACTGTCATAGTGATACCTGCTGGTGCTTCTCTAGCTCAGGATCTTTTTGACTATACTACAGATATACTGGGCAGAAATTATATGTAACAAAGAGAGGCCACAAAATAACCATCATAATCTTGTCTAAGCCCCGATCCCACAAGACATATACACATGCTTAACTTTTAGCATGAGAAATTCTGCCGAGTTCAGTGGCACTACTCACATGCATTAAGCATGTGTGTGTTTTGCAGGGTCAGGGCCTTATGGTGATATTATGAAATGAAAAGTGGAAGGTATAACTCTGTTTTTGCATCGGTCTATTATAGGAATCTCATTCATAGCTACTGTTACATAACAAAAGGTGCGATATCACTTACAGACAACAGGTAGGCTAATAATACATTTTTGTCCTAATTATTAGTTCAATAGATTAACAGTTTAGGTTGAACTCTTAATTATTTGAAGAATATCTTGTATTTATATGCTCTTCCTACAGGGAAAAAGAGCAGTGCAAGGTTTCCCATTCTGCCTCATTAATGAGACTTAGTTTTAAATTTGACTCAGGATTTAATTTTGGGGCCAAACCAAGATTTTCTAACTTGAAAGTTCTAGATGAATGTTGCCACATTTTTTTTTAAATTCCAGTGACAACAGTTGCTCTTAAACATGTTAACATTTATCTGCATTGTTTGAAACCCTATAAATGCAACACAAAGCATCCCAAAGTGAAACGGACTTCATTGATTTGTTTTGTAAAAGAAATTGAAGCAATGAAGAGAGAAAAAACTAATAAGAAATTTGGATTTAAAAATTCTTTCACTTTTAATCATCAAAGGTTGCAAAGGTACAGAATTCTATCTGTTTACAATACATCATTTTTAAGTTAACAGTATCCCTTTAATATGCATCTTCCGTGATCTGGAGGGACTGCTGGGTATTTTAGCCTCTGGCCAAATTCTCCCTGATTTACACTAGATGAAGGAAGAGAGTTTGGGGGCAAAAGCATCTTCAAGCCACCTTTGATCTTTTTTCATTCCTGTTTCCCTGGTGTAAATTAGAGCAGTCTCGGAGCTGCTGTAATCTATGCTTTGCTGCAGCATTCCCAGAGAGTCCATTCCACATCCGAGAATAGCCAGAGATTGTTCTAGCCACACCCCACTATCTACACCAGAGAGAGTAAGGCGGGGGAGCAGAGGAATGGCACAGTGCTATCCGGGACTCTCTTTAAAATTAAGGCTAGTTCCCATAACTCCTTTGTTGCCAGAGTGGCATAAATGGGTCACATGGAAGACAGAATTTAGGCCCTTTCAGTTCTTGGTCTCTGAGCCTGCTGCTAAGGGTGCTAATTGTGATAATTCACTCTGGAGTTTGGACTTTTTGACAGTCAGCTCATTTTACATACTAAAAGGCTCTTTCCATTGCTAATCTCCCCATCCATTCTCTCTCTCTCCTCTTAAAGAAGCCTGTTCTGTCACATGAATGCAATGCAGTACTTCACATGAGAGACCTTTTTATCTCCCTCTTTACTTGTGAAATGGGTGTACTTTACTTAACAGCAGTAGCAGCCTTTACAATGGAAGGAACACTTTAGAAAAAGAAAAAAAAATGCTATTTATAATGCATAGAAGTGCTCAAGCCAGATGCTGAGAATTCCATGGTAGATTTGCTGTTGACTTGCGTGGTTCAGGTTCTAAGTTTTGGAGTGAAACTTGTATATTTGTATGTAGGCGATAAACCTCCCCCCACCTCAGAACAATGCATTTATTTCATAGTCAGCGTTGCTTTCAAAAGCCTTCTTAGAACTTTAAAGTGCAGTTCTGTTCTGAAAAGTGATTGCTAAAATGGCACCACCTTATTCATCAGTTCTGCTCACTGTGTGTAGTCAACGGTATCTGTTTGCTTTAGTGAATAAAATACTTCTTACTCCTGTTAGCCTTGCAGAGCCAGCACAACTGAAGGTGGTAGCTGGATTCTGTTCCTTCCTTCGCACCATCAACAGAATTGTTTGCGAAGGTCAGTTTCACCTGTGTGCAGCCATTAATCTTGCTGTCGATGCGAGATTTTGGCACTGCTCAGACTATGATTTTTGGCACAGGTTTTATTTATTTATTTATTTATTTATTTTTAAAAGTAAGTTTCACAGCAGAGATGCAGGGGAAAAAAAACAGTAAGTTCCAGACAGTTGTGGGGAGGAGTTTCACAGTGAGATCACGCCGCTTTATGCAGGGCTGGGCCCAGCTCCTCACTCTGGGAATTACACCTGGCACACATGGTCGCAGTGCCACTGAGGTTTGGTGAGTCTGCCCCCCAGTTCCATCTATGAAAGGTCGGATGGGCCATACCTAAGTGGCACTGCAACCATATATGCCAGGTTGTAATGCCTGGAGCAGGGTGCCAGGACCAACCTCACGGGAGAAGAGCTGCTACTGCCGGTTGAGTGCATGGTGGATTCATCATGGACTTTATTCAGATATGAGTGCGTGATTACCACGAACACCATGACGTCGGTGCCAAAATTGTAGCCTGAGTCATAGCCAATGTAGCTTTGACATGTTATAGAAGCCTGCGTTGCTGTTGACACAATAGTGTATTGCAGTTCTTATGAATTGCTGTGGGAGCCTGCTAGTGACATTCACATGGAAAATAGTGGCAGCTTTAATACATGCATGTATATGAACATATCCAGAGCTGCAGAGCTACCTCTGTTGAACCTGACATCTCAGGCCTGAACACTGCAATGAGTTCTGTGTGGGTGGCCCTAGCACATGCATGGATTCCTACTGATAGGCCCTGATGGGACTCCATGTGGTTGCAGGAGTCTGACTGCAGAGAGATGGCTGTAGAGCTGTGGTCAGGAATAGTAAGAAATCTGTGGCTAGGTTGGATAAAGCTAACATTGCACTGTTGGTAACATCTGTTCAATAGTGTGGCAATTTTCTTAACGTAATTTCCTTTTCTTGGGATAGCAGGAGGAAATACACATAGTCACTAATAAGTACCAAATGTGTTGGTGGGGAAGGAGCAGGGGTTAGCATGAGTCTCTCTTATTCTGTCATGGAATCAGGTAAAGAGGAAAACAAAGAGATTCTGATTTAATTTTTTTTCCTCTGCAAAAATTTTGAAAATGAATGGACACCACCCAGTGGCCTCTGGCAGAATTTGCAGATGTCACTTTCACTTTTTGATTTATTGTCTGTCAGGCTACATTGTATGTTCAAATAATTTTTTTCATTTGTAACAGCTTTTGACAGCTCTGAACTGATCCTGATCTGACATTGGGGCAGTCAGCCTTAAAAACATACTTGTATTTACAGGATTTTATTTGTAGTGCCTGAAATTGAATGCTTGAAGTTGCATTTTTCTTGTTTAAGATGGTGAGCAGATGTGTTGTTTTTGTAGGTAGAATTGCTAAAATTTAAGAATAAGGATGCTCTTGTGGTTAAGGAACTAGAGTGGTGCTTAGAAGACCTGGGTTCAATTCCTGGCTCTGTCACAAACTTACTTTTTCACCTGGGGCAAGTCACTTAATATTTCTGTGCCTTAGTTCTCCATTTCAAAAATGATTATAATAATATTCCCTTTGTCTACTTAGATTGTGAAGCCGGAAAAAAAAAGACGATGCAGAAAGGGGGCCTCAAGTAGCTACTGTAATACCGATTCTAAAAAATACTAATTCATAAAACAGAATTATATGTACCAAAGTGATTGGCACCTTAGATAGTCTTCTTGCTAGCTTAATAACCAAATAATTAAAGCAAGTTTTGTAGCTATGCAGAAATGTATAGTACAATTCTTAATGCATTCACAAAGCTAAGGCTGTGCTTTGTAAACCTGAAGAAAAGAAACACGCTGCAGACAAGTTAATTTTTTTAGCTGGACATTTTCTGTGCAATAAATTGAAGTTTTATGTAGCAATTATGCCACAATAACTAGATAAATTCCAAAATCTATTACTGTTCTTTCTTTTATTGATGAGGTCAACAAGGAAGTAATTGTGTTTAAACTTTAATGCTTTTTGCTTTATGTAATTCTTGGTAGAGAGTATAATAAGCTTTATGTGTTGAGGTAGCAGGTCGGGGGGGGAGCATAAATAGAGATGGGCCTGAGTTGCAAATTCAGATCCAGGCTCAAGTCCAGATTTTAAACTCTTTCATGCCTGAACCTCCAACATTTGGTTGTGCAGATCAAAACTGGGCCTATCGCTTCACAGAATCATAGAATATCAGGGTTGGAAGGGATCTCAGGAGGTCATCTAGTCCAACCCCCTGCTCAAAGCAGAACCAATTCCCAACTAAATCATCCCAGCCAGGGCTTTGTCAAGCCTGACTTTAAAAACTTCTAAGGAAGAATATTCCACTACCTCCTTAGGTAATCCATTCCAGTGCTTCACCACCCTCCTAGTGAAAAAGATTTTCCTAATATCCAACCTAAACCTCCCCCACTGCAACTTGAAACCATTACTCCTTGTTCTGACATCTGCTACCACTGAGAACAGTCTAGATCCATCCTCTTTGGAACCTCCTTTCAGGTAGTTGAAAGCAGCTATCAAATCCCCCCTCAGTATTCTCTTCTGTGGACTAAACAATCCCAGTTCCCTCAGCCTCTCCTCAGAAGTCATGTGTTCCAGCCCCCTAATCATTTTTGTTGCCCTCCGCTGGACTCTTTCCAATTTTTCCACATCCTTCTTGTAGTGTTGGTCCCAAAACTGGACACAGTACTCCAGATGAGGCCTCACCAATGTCGAATAGAGGAGAACGATCACATCCCTCGATCTGCTGGCAGTGCCCCTACTTATACAGCCCAAAATGCTGTTAGCCTTCTTGGCAACAAGAGCACACTGTTGACTCATCCAGCTTCTTGTCCACTGTTACCCCCAAGTCCTTTTCTGCAGAACTGCTGCCTAGCCATTCGGTCCCTAGTCTGTAGCAGTGCATGGGATTCTTCCATCCTAAGGGCAGGACTCTGCACTTGTCGTTGTTGAACCTCATCAGGTTTCTTTTGGCCCAATCCTCTCATTTGTCTAGGTCTCTCTGTATCCTATACCTACCCTCCAGCGTATCTACCCTCTGCAAACTTGCTGAGAGTGCAGTCCATGCCATCCTCCAGATCATTAATGAAGATATTGAACAAAAACAGTCCCGGGACTGACCCTTGGGGCGCTCCGCTTGATACCAGCTGCCAACTAGACACGGAGCCATTGATCGCTACCTGTTGAGCCCGATGTTCTATCCTGCTTTCTATCCACCTTATAGTCCATTCATCCAGCCTATACTACTTTAACTTGCTGGTAAGAATACTGTGGGAGACCATATCAAAAGCTTTGCTAAAGTCAAGGAATAACGCATCCACTGCTTTCCCCTCATCTATAGACCCAGTTATCTCCTCATAGAAAGCAATTAGGTTAGTCAGACATGACTTGCCCTTAGTGAATCCATGCTGACTTTTCCTGATCACTTTCCTCTCCTCTGAGTGCTTCAGAATTGATTCCTTGAGGACCTGCTCCATGATTTTTCCAGGGACTGGGGTGAGGCTGACTGGGCTTGTAGTTCTCCAGATCCTCCTCCTTTCCCTTTTTAAAGATGGGCACTACAGTAGCCTTTTCCAGTCACCCGGGACCTCCCCCGATCGCCATGAGTTTTCAGAGATAGTGGCTAATGGCTCTACAATCACAGAGCCACAGTAAGATCTGCTTGTTAGATCTTAAACCATTTTTATGATGTTGGAGGCAGGAAGGCCAAAAATCTGACTTGTAATGCAAAGTTGGTAACAGCCTTAATTATGAACTCACTATCATCACTCTAGAATGTATCATGCAAAAGAAAAAAATCGAATTATAGATGGTCTTTATTCGTATTAAAGAAGCTATTGTTTATATTCTGGTGATTTCAGATGATACAAATTTACTTTGTGAATGATTGTGAGCTGCCTGCATATTTTGGAAGCAAACTGTTCCTTTCTTAGGTGAATGAGGAAATCTTCTCTGTGGTTCCTAGGGTATTGAATACCGTCAGAGTCAAGATATTAGACTTGTTGGATCATTGTTCTAAGGAAAATACGCAGTCACATACTTCCCTCTGCCCCCAAACTCATGTCAGCCGTGATGGCAGAGATGAAATGACACCACAGCGAGGTCCTTGCTGGTCCCAAAGACTGGGGAAACCCTTCTGTGTGGGGAATGTGCTGTTGAGGCTCTGTGGATGCAAAAGGAGGTTCCCAGAGGCAGCCACTGTTTTGGGGACTGCACCTATAGAAATCTATAGGGGTTACAGGTGTAAAATAATGGTGCGGGAGGGCTGGGGTCCATTCAGGTATAGGAATGGGCTCCAGGACCATACTACCATTGAGGCTGGGGAAGACAAGAACCATCATAAAAGCTCAAGGTCTCTTGGTGGATGGTGTTGGCTTGTGCTGGACTGAGAACGTGACCCCTTTTTCTGTTTTGGTTGGGTGCAAAAACTAACACCTTCAACAAATGATTTGAAGGAAGTTCTATGAATGCGACTGTGACGTTGCAGTCTATGTAATTTTATAAAAATATGCTAATGGGTGAATATAATGTAATTGGAATATGCTTCATGCAAAAGGTCTCTTGTAAGGTATCATTACAAAGCTTATAATCTACTGAATGATCATCCTCTTGTATCTGAAACTAGAAATATGAAATATAACTCTGAGGGCCTAATGTAATTATGCCAAGTGTGGGCCATTAATGATGGTTTGGAATCTTGATAACTCCCATTAACCAGGACAATTGTCTGCAGATAGGTGTGTTTTACCTGTAAGTCTTCCTGTATATGTGTGTGCTGGCAAGTGGGCAATGAAGTCTTGCAGTGGCATGTGATCATGTCACCTGAACTGGAATCTATCTTTAACCTGCTGTCTTTCCATTGAGAAGGAGGGCATGGAAACCCAGAGAGGGACAAAGGATTTCTGCCTTATGCAAAAGATATGTAAAGGGATGGAACAGAACAAAGGGGAGAGAGGAACCATCATGAAGATCCCCTGTCTGCCACCTGAGCTGGAACAAAAGCTGTACCAGGGAAAGAATGTGCCCAGGCCTGGAAGGGTCCAGTCTGAGGAAAAAATTTACTGAAGCATCTCTAAGAGAATTATCTGTATTCAGTTTGATTAGACATAGATTTGCACATTTTATTTTATTTTGCTTGGGATTTACTTTGTTCTGTCTGTTATTATTTGGAACCACTTAACTCCCACTTTCTGTATTTAATAAAATCACTTTTTACTTATTAATTAACTCAGAGTATGTATTAATACCTGGGGGAGCAAACAACTGTGCATATCTCTCTATCAGTGTTATAGCGGGCGAACAAGTAATGAATTTACCCTGTATAAGCTTTATACAGGATAAAATGGATTTATTTGGGTTTAGACCCCATTGGGAGTTGGGCATGAGTGTTAAAAACAGGAACACTCTGTTAGCTGCTTTCAGGTAAACCTGCAGCTTTGGGGCAAGTACATCTCTACCCCGATATAACGTGGTAAAACAGCGCTCTGGGGTGGGGGGCTGCGCGCTCCGGTGGCTCAAAGCAAGTTCAATATAACACGGTTTCACCTATAACGCAGTAAGATTTTTTGGCTCCCAAGGACAACGTTATATGGGGTAGAGGTGTAATTCAGACCCTGGGTCTGTGTTGGAGCAAATGGGAGTGTCTGGCTCAGCAAGATAGGGTGCTGGGGCCCCGAGCTGGCAGGGAAAGCAGGGATAGAAGTAGTCTTGCCACTCAGGTGGCAGCTTTCTGTGATCCAACCCGTCATAGCGACCTTGCCATGTTTCGTGTCTGCTACCTCTGTATTTTCCCTGGAGGGAGGTTGTTAGCTTTCAGTTCATGTAGATCAATAAATTAAACCTTGCCAGAGTTAGCAACCTGGGGCAAGATCACAAGCTGCCTGTCCAGGCACAGGAGAGATGCTATTTGGGAGGTATAGAATCCCATAGGAAGAATACCAGCAAAGGAATGAGATAAAGATGCAGTCGACTTAATGCCATCTGTGAAGGGCAGGTTCTGGCATGAGCTCTCCAAATGCAGCTGCCTGTTAGGTGGAGTCTGCATCTGTTGCAGCTGAGATGATTTTAACCCTAATCAGGGCCATCCTTAGCCATAGGCAAGAACAGACAGCTGCCTGGGGCACCATCAGGTCTGGGGCACTGCTCTGTTGGGAGCCGGACAGGTGGGAAGCAGCGGAGCATGTAAGAGCAGGGCTGCTGGGTCCTAGGAGAGCGAATGCAGCACAGTCTGAGGGAGAGGATTGACTGCTGGGGTCTCTGGAAGGGTGGAGGAAGGAACTCACCTGTAGGATGACCAGATGTCCTGTTTTTATAGGGACAGTCCCGATTTTTGGGTCTTTTTCTTATATAGGCTCCTATTCCCCCCCACCCCCATCCCAATTTTTCACATTTGCTATCTGGTCACCTAGGTGGAGGTAATTGGTACCTATATAAGACAAAGCCCCAAATATCAGGACTGGCCCTATAAATCAGGACATCTGGATCTGGTCACCCTAGCTGGGGAGCACGTCTCTCCCGGCTGGCAGCGATCCATCTCATCCGGGAGGAGCTGCACAGGGCAGGATAAGCTGCTGTAGCTCCAGGGGTAAGATGCTGTGCTAACTTCACCATGGTCTGTTGGGCTGGCGGTGGTGCCCATTGGCGTGTGATCGACCTAAGGGTTTGCTGCTGCTGTTGCCACTCTGCACCCCAAGGTGGATTTTGGGGTCCTGCAGTTTTCCACCTATCTCCTCCTCTACTGCAGCTATTGAACCAGCAGGCTGGGGGTGAGCCAACATGAAAGCAGTACTGCATTGCCATTTAGATTGTCATTAACAAATTTGTTTCGCCAAAAATGCTTGCTAACAATCCTGAATTCAATTTCAATATATATTTTTTTTTTAAAAAATCAATATTCTTAGCCAAAAACAGAAAATTAAGTTGTGGACAATTATTTATGACAGTTTGGTATGGGGAAGGGAGTGGGCCAGTTTTTATCAGAGAAACAAAAAATGTTGACTGACTTTCCTCTAGCCCTGTTACTGCTAATAGAGACCTCCTACAACTGTAATATGCTCATCTCCTTACTAGTGTATAGAGCAGGGGTCGGCAACCCGCACATGTGCCAAAGGTGGTACGGAAGCTGATTTTTGATGGCATGCAGAGGTGGGCTGAGCGGCTCAGCCTGTCACTGCTCTGGGGTTCTAGCTGCTGCCCATTGCCACCCAGGTCCCGGCCACTGGCTCCACTCAGCACCCACTGCTGGCCTGGGGACCCCAAGGAACCCCAGGCTGGCAGCGGGCTGAGCAGGCCGGCGGCTGATATCCTGGCTGAGCCACTCAACCTGCTGTCGGCCTGGGGTTCAATTCACTCATCTGGTAGGTGGGCTGTGCAGGACTAAATTCAACGAAATAGGAAAACAAGAGCAACTGATGACAAAGTGCAAGAACCTAGAGCAGTGGTCCCCACTTTTTCGTCTGGCGATCACCAGACGAAGGACCGTGGCAGTGGACGAGCATCCGCCGAAATGGCGGCAAAATTCGGTGGCATTTCAGCGGCGACACCTCTGGATGACGCTGCTTATCGGCAGCAAGTGGCGTTATTCAGGGTGTCACTGCTGAAATGCCGAATTTCGATGGCATTTGTTGGATGCTCATCTGCTGGCCAGTACGCAGGTGCACTGAGAGGCCCTGTGAGCGCCATGGCACCCTCGGCACCGCGTTGGGGACCCCTGACCTAGAGAGCCTCCTGAAGCACGGTGATCCATTTGATTTAAATGGACTTGAACTGTATGAAGAATTGAGTTGTTGCCACATGCAAAATCGATGATGGACATTATACAGTTTACTGATACAGCAAACTTGTTGACATATATCCTAATGTGGACATTGCCACTAGTATTCTACTGACAATTCTGTAACAGTAGCATCAGGAGAACGGAGTTTCTCAAAACTAAAGCTCATTAAAAACTATCTCTGCTCTACAAGGAGTCAGGAACACTTGACTGGTCTTGCTATTCTTGCAATCAAACAAGACATCAATTTGTCTTTGTCATACAATGATATTATTACTGATTTTGCAGCCAAACAAGCGGAAAGATTGCTTTTAATTAAAAACAAATCCTTGTTTCAATACCTCTTCATATAAATTTCCAATAAAATGTTGACAAATTAAAAAAATTGTATTATTTGCATCATTCTGTCAAATCAGAATTTTTTCTATAGTGCCACCTCTTTAGTGCTAGTCTATCAGCATTACAGTGTGCTTCATTAAGTTAAACTGGTTTTAATAACATGCATATGGCAAGTTTTCCAATAGTGTAAGCTTATGTTTGTGTTGCTAAGAGCAAGGCAGGCACAGGGGCACCAGTTTAATAATCCCACCTAGGGCACCATAAATCCTAAGAACGGCCCTGACCCTAATGGTAGAGAGTGATCACTACCATGACACGTTCCTGCTTTATTATAGGAGTGGCATGTGCTGGAGGGATCTGCAGTGTGATTGACATTCCATGGTGCTTCCTCTTTATTTTCTTCACACAGGAGAAGAGGTGAGTGGGTGGAGGATACCTGAGATGTCTGGTTGGAGGAAGAACATGATTTATTAGTGTTCCTTTGGCTGAATGGATACACAGCATATATTATTTAGACATTTGAAAAATAGGGTACTGTTATGTTTTTAAGGCCACTAGCAATCAACTCTGTTGGCATAAAATCTTGGCACATTGATACCTACATTAAGTTTATAATGTGTGTCCTATTTATAGTGCATTTACTATATAGCCAGCTTGTCTAGTACAGATTTAGTAAGACAATGTGTATAAATAGTATTGACATCTATCGGACAGGTATAAAGTTAATGTAAGATTTAACTCTGGATAATATGCGTTCTGTAGACCTACTGAATCAAATTTATGGAATCACGTGGATTTAATCTGGTCTGTTTTTTCTTTATCACATTTAATAATGACTACTCATTTCACAGAATATCTATAACTTGAATTTTTCTTTTGCATTAGTATAGTATTTCTAAGTGGTGTGGTGTGTGTGTGTGTTTGTTTTATTATGTGCATCTTCCCATTTCTGTTCCCCAGATTTGATAATGGTATTCTGCAACTAGACAGTCCAAAAAAAAAGTGTATGCTGATTCCTTCTGTCTTGATTCTGTGAAACCTACTTCTTGATTTCTCCACAGTGTAGCAGGAAAGGGGGCTAGCATAGCAGTGCTATACTTCATCACATTGAGCATGAAAAATTATGTGTCCTAGACAGTTTACCGACATGTAAAAACACAAATTTATGTCCTGAAGAATTTACAGTCTAAAGCACTGATCCAGCAAAGCATTTAACACAAGTGTAGCCCCATTGACATTGAATGGGACAACTCACATACACCTCTACCCCGCTATAACGTGACCTGGTATAACATGTGTTCACATATAGCACAGTAGCAGCGGGGCTCCGGCGGCACTTTAAAGGGTCTGGGGCACCAGCTGCTGCGGGGAGCCCTGGGCCCTTTAAATCGCTGCTGGAGCCCTGCTGCTGCTACCCCAGGGCTGTGGCAGTGGGGCTCGGGCGACGCTTTAAAGGGTCCGGGGCTTTGGCTGCTGCGGGGAGCCCCAGTCCCTTTAAATCACCGTCGGAGCCCTGCCGCTGCTACCCCGGGGCTGTGGCAGCGGGGCTTGCCAGCGATTTAAAGGACCTGGGGCTTCCCACAGCAGCTGAAGCCTGGAGCTCTTTAAATCACCACTGGAGCCCTGCCACCCCTACCCCAATATAACGGGGTTTCAGCTATGACGTGGTAGGGATTTTTGGCTCCCCGCTACCGCGTTATAACAGGGTAGAGGTGTATGTAAAATTAAGCACATGTGTAAATGCTTTGCTGGATCAGGGCCTGAGTGGTCAAAGGGAAGATGAGAGGCATGCAAACTGATACTTTTGCAACAGACTAGAATAGCATCTGCAGAGTGAAGGGGAGTAAGGATCAGCAGCTAGTCTGTTTACCTGCTAGCTTAACCCGCAGGCAGTCTAACAAGCGCAGCTGGGCCCCATTTGAGCTACCTCATTGGCTGAGGGGATTAGCAGATCTGCTTTTAAGATCAGCAGCAGGGTACTGGCTGCCCAAAGCATTTGTCCACATCTACGATAGTTCCTGCACCTGTTTGTTCCCAGCCATGCTTGTCTTGGTTTTGGTCCCGGTCCCGGTCCCAGTCCCACTCCCACTCCTGCCGTGCCTCACTCCAGGAGACCCTGTTCCGAACCTCCACTCTGATTCCTGACTTTGGCTCCAGGATCTGGTGTCTGACTCTGGTTCTGACCCTTGGCTCTGACTCCAGCTGTGACTCTTGGTTCTGGCACCTGGCTACTGACTCCTACTCTGCCCAGTAGGCCTGACCATCCACGTCCCAGTCCCTAACAGTTTAAGCAGCCTGCCAAAAGGAACTCGTCAGGAGAAAAGGGGCGCCATTCTCTGCTGTCGGAAACGGTGTGCGCTGTACAGAACTTGCAGGGTCACGTTGCTGCCCTACAGCTCCAACCCCGAAACAAAGATTCCACTGCCAGATAAATTCAGTGGTGACCGTGGGAAATTTTGTGGAGTCCTACATCAGGGTCGACTTCCGTTTCTTTTGCAACCACAAGCATTCCTCACCAGCCAAGCCCAACTAGGACTTACCATCATCTTGCTGACTTGGAAGGCCCTGGTTGGGGCTCCCTGATGGAGAAATCTAGCCCGCTTCTGGGCCTGTTTGAAAACTTTGTTCAACTCTGGTGGTAATCCTTGATTACCTGAATTGCACATGCACAGCAAAGGCTGTGGTTGAAGCAACATGGCAGGGGCACGCTTATCTGTTGCCAAATTCGCTGCAGAATTTCGACACCTGGTAGTGGACACTGAGTGGAAGGAGGTTGCGCAGCATTATGACTGCTTCACTGAGGCCAAGCCAGAAATCAAATGAGTAGCTGGTGCAGGTGATGTCCCCACTTGGCCTGGATGATCTAATTGAGCTATGTGTTAAGATCGATAACTGTCTACCAGAGTGCTGCCAAGAGTGAAACTTAGCCTTCTGTACATTGCCATTTTCCCAGACCCCAGCTCACCAACTGCTGGCTTTGCCCCCCAGGCTGAGCCCATGTAAATCAGCCCTGGCTTTCTGATGCTGAGAAAAAATTGATGCCTGTATTGTGGAGAACCTGAACATTTTGCATCAGGCCATCTTGCAAAGGCTTGACCTGTGTCCCGGCTGGGAAAACATCAAGTCCCATCAAGTATCCCATCAAGTATCATTGTGGTTTCCCCAGAAATTCTTCCTAGCAAGTGTAGACTTCCCAGAAAATCCATCTGACAGTGTTATCTTCAAAAAAACTCAATTTGCAGGACAATTGTGATGATAAATGAAACAAACATTATCTGGAGTCTCACATATTTAAAAAAACAAAAGCCACTGAAACTATGATGATAAAAACAATGCTAGGAGAGTCATACAATCATACAGTCATACACGGTGGGGTATAGAAGTTGGAGGGAAAGTCAGAAATGTGTTGGGTTCTGGTTAACCAACGCCAGAGTACCAGCATACAAATATCAAAATTGGATACTGCAGTTAGGAGAAGGAGTCCCCGATGGGACTGGGCTAGGTTGGTATTCTCCTTTTCCTAACTGCAGTATCCAATTTTGATATTTGTATGCTGGTACTCTGGCGTTGGTTAACCAGAACCCAACACATTTCTGACTTTCCCTCCAACTTCTATACCCCACCGTGTATGACTGTATGATTGTATGACTCTCCTAGCATTGTTTTTATCATCATAGTTTCAGTGGCTTTTGTTTTTTTAAATATGTGAGACTCCAGATAATGTTTGTTTCATTTATCATCACAATTGTCCTGCAAATTGAGTTTTTTTGAAGATAACACTGTCAGATGGATTTTCTGGGAAGTCTACACTTGCTAGGAAGAATTTCTGGGGAAACCACAATTGTCAGATACATTTTCTGGCAAGGCCTATGCTTGACGGATATTACTGGCAAAAAGACTTGTGTTACATTGCACGTGCAGATTGCCTGTTTGAATGCATATATTATTTGGATTTTGTTGAATCACACATGGCATAACAGAGTAAGGGACTGATGTTTCTCAGGGATCTGGATACAGAAATGGTGAAACCTTTCGTTCAGGAAAGGAACATTGCAGTCTTGCTTTGGTTTCTAGGGAAGCCGCGTCTTGTGCCCTCAGTATTAACAAATGGGGAAGATATTTCGTCTGTACCAGAGAACAAGACAGAAAAACACACCAAAAAGGTACAAAGCGTGAACACTTCGTATGTTCTGAACATATCATCTGTTTGCTCCATTTGTTCAAAGTAGTGGGCCATTTTACTGCCACTTCAGTGTGTTTGTGCCTTTTTATATTGTTCATAGTTTTATAGTTCACTTGCTAGTTACTTTGGCCACCTCAAGACTTGGAATTTGGTGTCAAGAACTTTATGATGGCTGGGCCTGTGCACCTCTGTCAAAAAAAAAAATATACAAAATGGTGGAAACTGTGCCCAAACCACAAGCCCATGTTCAACGCCATTCTGTCTTCTCCAGCCACTGCTTGTCTCATCTCAGCAATGGGTCACATGTCCATGGACTTCATTGTGGAACTGCCTCGCTGTCAGGTGCACACAACGATTTTAGTGGTGGTTGATCTTTTCATTAAGATGGCACACTTTGTCCTGTGCTGCACCATCATTACTGCCCCAGAAATGGCTTGCCTTTTCCTAGAGAACGTTTTTCGTTGTCATAGATTGCTAACACGCGTCATGTCAGACCAGGGCTTTCAGGTTGTCTCCCATTTCTGGTGGGAGTTTCTAAGGCTTTTGGGCATAGAATCCCTCATCTCGTCTGCATATCATCTGCACACCAGTGGGCATGTGGAACAAGTCACTCAGATCCTTGAGCAGTTCCTTAGTTCAACAAGCAGTGATGACCAAGAAAACTGGGTTTCCCTGCTTCCCTCTGCAGAACTTGTGTATAATAATACCGCATGCATCTCCAACCTACAAAGCCCCTTCTTCGCCAACTAGAGGTTTCATCCTCAGTTTCACTCTCGCATCCCTGAGAAGTCTCTAGTACAGCTGACATCTGCTAAGGAGGCTTACAAGCACCCTGGTGATCAGTGCCACCAGGCCACCCACAACCTTGTCATAAGGGATGAAGTTTGGCCGTCCACTCAGAATCTTAGGTCAGCGTGCCCGTCAGCTAAGTTAGACCACCAATATCTCTGTCCATTTCAGATTCTGGAATGGGTCAGTCCAATGGCATTCAGATTCCAGTTCCCTAGGTTCCTCAGGATTTAACCAGTGTTCCATGTCTCCCTCCAGAAGCCTTATGCCAAGAATCCTTTTCCAGCCCCATCCACCATGTCATCCTTTCCTGTCACTGCCCAGGATCAGGAAGAATATTTATTTTGGCAAATCATTGGCTCCCAACGTGTTAGAGGAAAACCCCAGCACTTAGTGGCCTGGGAGGGTAATGGTCTGGACAAACTATCGGGAACCAGTGGAAAATGTTCATGCCCTGGACCTGCTGCACAAGTTTCACTAAACCTATCTTGACAAGTCCAGTCCTAGGGCCTCTGGGAGGTGCTCTCGGAGGAGGTGCCTCTGCTTGTGAGTAATCCACGTTGACAAAACAGTAGAGCAGCCCTGGGCATCTTCTTTCTCTGGGTCTTGAGTCTTGATAGTTTTTCAGTTGCTGGACTGTGGACTCCTTGTTTATCTTGCATTTCCCTGCTGTGTTTTTTTTGCTTTTTGGAATTGCGTGGCATATTTGCATTTTTTGTCTGAGACAGTGTATTCTTTGCTTTCTGATTCTGATACTCAGTGACTAGTTACCTTTCACTGTAATTGGGTTGATGTGAAGTTGTTCTTCTTTCCATTTGATGTAGACTTGCATCTTAATTTAGAGAAAAATGTCAGTGCATGAAGAGAGAGACTCTTTCAGAGTGTGGAAGGGAGATTGTGATCTCATGGTGTAAATCAGAAGAAATTCAACTGAAATGAATATGATTACGTTTTTGTACAACTGGGGGAACAGGGGAATCTGGTCCACCATCAAGCCCTATATTTCTATATTTTTCAGCTACTGTATCAATCTCCTATCTTGAATTTATGCAATTTGTTTCTTTTCTCTGGCTCTTTCTTTCTGGTTTTGGATATTGCAAGTTCACCTTTCCTTCACACATTCGATGTTTGGGTGTGGGTTGTACTTCTCTCTTCCTTTCTCCTCTTTTCCTGTGCTTCCCTTTCTCAACCACTTTATTTCAGTCTCATCTCATCCCTTTTTATGCCTGAAATCCCCATTGGCCCTCAGAGTAGAAAATAAAGCTGACAATCTGTCTCAACCACGAGGTCTTTTTTTTTTTTTTTTTTTTTAAGAAAAACTGTTTACAAGAGAGAAAGAAAAGGGTTCTGCAGTTTTTACTCTTCCTTTTTAAAGAGTCTCCCTGTTCACCAGCTAACAGGTAAAATGTTTTTGCCAACTTTATTTTTTGCCCTGTTTGTGGCTTTGATTACTCTTTGACTCTCACACACATTCAGAACTTTGCTTGTACCGCCATGAAACCGTGTGTAATCTTGATTTCGTAACCAGTTGATGTTCTTGGTTCTGTCATACAATATTTTGGCTCATTCTTTCGAAACACACTTGGAAGTGTCTTCCTCTCCCCCCGCCCTTGGCTGTGTCATGTGAAATTTTAAAAAGAGGTATAGATAGTCAGTGACAGCTGAACTCCTCCTCACAGTCAACACTGAGGCCTTGGCTACACTTGGAGGTCTTCAGCGCTGGGAGTTACAGCTGTCTTCGTACAGCTGTGTAGGGAAAGCGCTGGAGTGTGGCCACACTGACAGCTACCAGCGCTGGAGTGTGGCCACATTTGCAGCATTTGCAGTGCTGTTGGGAGTGGTGCATTATGGGCAGCTATCCCACAGAGCACCTCGTCCCATTTTGGCGCTGTGGGTTGTGGGAAGGGGACGGAAGGGTGCGGGTCATCCTGCTTCCTGTCTCAATGCCCCGTGATGCATCGTTTTACATCCCAGCACTCCCTGTTTTTCCGTCCACGTTTGGCGCCATTGTGACTCTCCCAACGGTTTCTGTGCAGCGCGATTTCTGTGGGAAATGGAGCCCAAACTTCTGAGAACTTTGCTGACGAGTGCCAGCACGTCACATTTGGCAGTTGAGCTATTCCTTAAGCTCCAAAGTGATGAGGAGTCCGACGATGATTGCGAGTCGCCTGACGCGTACGACACGACATTGCTTGTGGCTTTGACAGAAATGCTCAGCACCGTAGAACGCCACTTTTGGGCTCGGGAAACAAGCACTGAGTGGTGGGATCACATCAAAGATCGGAACGAGCATGGACTTTCTGGATGAGAAGCCACTTTCAGGGACTGTGTCGAGGCTTGCCCCAACCCTGTTCGTGCGTTCTTTAAAGGACAACAGATTGAGAGCTGCCCTTCAGTGGAGAAGTGGGTGCTATTGCAGTAGACTCCAGACCAGCTACCAATCGGTCGCGAACCATTTGAAAGTGGGAAAGCGATTCAGTGGAAAGGTTGATGCAAGTTGGGGCCATTAATCGGCATCCTGCTAAGAAGAACCGGACTGGGAAGGGGGGGGAGAAGAACCATGACTCTGGGGAACGTGCAGGACATTGTGGATGGCTTTGCACAAATGGGTTTCCCTAACTGTGGAGGGGCGATAGATGGGACGCATATTCCTATTCTGGCACCACCCCACCTAGCATCCGAGTACATTAATCGGAAGGGGTATTTCTCTATGGTTCTCCAGGCGCTTGTGGATCACCGTGGGCATTTCATTGACATTAACACAGGCTGGCCTGGAAAGGTGCATGATGCACGCATCTTTCAGAACACTGGCCTGTTCAGGAAGCTGCAGGCAGGGACTTTTTTCCCAGACCGGAAGATCACAGTAGGGGATGTCGAAATGCCCATTGTGATCCTTGGAGACCCCGCTTACCCGTTAATGCCTTGGCTCATGAAACCGTATACAGGGAAGCTTGACAGGAGCAAGGACCGGTTCAACTACAGGCTGAGCCGGTGCCGAATGACTGTGGAGTGTGCTTTTGGCCATTTAAAAGGGCGCTGGCGATCTCTGTATGGGAAGCTAGACTTGGGGGAAAGCAGCATCCCTGCGGTTATATCCGCGTGCTGTACCCTCCATAATATTTGTGAAGGGAAGGGTGAAACATTCAGTCAGGCATGGACCTCTGAGGTTCAACGCCTGGAGGCTGAATTTGCACAGCCAGAGAGCAGGGCTACTAGAGAGGCCCAGCACAGGGCTTCAAGGATCAGGGATGCCTTGAGGGAGGAATTTGAGGCTGAAAACCAACAGTAATGTTTGGTGCCTTGCACGGGAGTGAAGTGCAGTGGTTACAATGTTAGTAGGAATCTGTTTTTCCTAAGCTGATTTGCAGTGCCTGTTTCTTTCCTGGGCTAAGGTATCTTTGACTTTCTGCAATAATAAAGACTGTTTTCAAAGCCAAGAATTCATTTATTGAAAAGAAAAAAACTTTATTGACAGACACACAACATTTTGGGAACCTAAAAGGGCAGGGGGTGGGGTGGGAAACTGTACAGTCACAGGTTTGAATATGTCCTGTCTGGAGTGCTGTGCAATGACTGCTGCACTTCAGGATGGCCTATACTGCATGGTGATGGGGGTTGAGTGCAGAGGGTAAGGGTCGTAGTTCTCAGGGCTGGTTGGTGAACGTACAGGTGTTAGAGGCAGCTGGTGGAGGGCAGAACCTGGATGCTGGGGAAGGGGGTTTTGAGCTGACATTGGGGCACAAGGGAGAGAGCTTTGGGACGGAGGGCGGGGGCGGTGCAGTAGTGCTCTGCCTGCATGGCTGCGAGCGCCTGGATAGAGTCCGCTTGGCGCGCCAGGATGCTTATCAGCTGCTTTGTGCTTTTCTTCCTGGCCACTGCGTTTCTCTGGCGGATCCTGCTTTCCCTTTCCCTCCAGTCCTGCAGTTTTGGATCACTCTGCCAGAGAGAATCAATAACTGTTTGCAGCAGGTCGTCTCTGCTTTTTCGCGGCTTCTTCCGCAGGTTTTGCAGTCTTTGAGCTGCTGTTAACATGGGCAACTGAGAACTCAAGGTCGCTTGTGGAAAGGAAAAAAAGGCAACAGTTAACAGAGGCAGCATTGTTTAGATCTCAGACAGTGATTCCCAGACAGTGAAGGAGTTTACAGTCTTCACTTTAGCATAATTTTCCCATACCAAAAAGAGCATACATAACCCACAGGAGCCCCGAAATGGTGAGTAAGGGGAACTGATTGCTTCAGGGCTGTGCTGAGGTTTCTGTACGTTGGGAAAGCAAACTGCTGCAGGGAGCACCTACAGTGAACACTCTCCCAACATTTTCCACAGGAGTTAATCCTGGAAGATATCTCGCTGGTGCGGGTCACCTGGGAAGAGCGGGACGGTCTTCTACAGCAATGCGGATTTCGCCCTGGCCCCTATGCAGCTTGCCTGTGTGCAGCAATGGTCCCCTCACCTCTCATGGCACAGAGGCGCGGATGCGTTAGCCTGACTGAGACAAGGACAACAGTGGCTCTCCCTATAAACTTGCGGAAGCGCATTGCCCACGCTCTGGCTGAATCTTTTGAAGAGATTACTGAGGCCGATTACCGCAACGTGATAGACCACATCAATGAGCTATTCCACATCTAGGCATGCATGCATGCAGCCCTAACCCTCCCTCCTCTCCTGAAACATTTCCATCCTGAAAATAAAAGCCACTTATCGGGAACCCGCTCCTCTGCTTGTCCTTCACCAAGTACCGGCTGCTGCGACTGGCTGCCTTCCTCCTGGCTTGAGAAGAGCTCCTGGCTGCATGCCTCCTGGGACTCCAGGGTGTCTCCCCCCACTCCAGTACCCTCACTCTCGGTTTCCTCCTCCCCCCACTCCTCCTCCACCTCCACCTCCCCCTCTGCTCTGAAGTATCCATCATGGTCCTTGGATTGGCAGTTCGGTCACCCCCAAGTATCTTGTCCAGCTTTTTATAAAAATGGCAGGTCATGGGGGCAGCACCAGAGCGGCGGTTTCCCTCACGGGCTTTGCAATAGGCACTCCGCAGGTCCTTCACTTTAATCCTGCATTGCACCGCGTCCTGGTCATGGCCCCTTTCCAGCATGGACCTTGATATCTGCCCATAGGTATCGTAATTCCTACGGCTGGAGTGCAGCTGTGACTGCACAGCTTCCTCCCCCCAAACACTGATGAGGTCCAGCAACTCGCCATTGCTCCATGCTGGGGCTCGTTTGGCGCGTGGAGGCATGGTCACCTGGAAAGATTCACTGATTGCACTCCACACCTGGCTGAGCAAACAGGAAGGGGATTTTTAAAATTCCCGGGGCATTTAAAGGCGGGTCACCTGAGGCCAGGGCAGTAGAGTGCGAACTGATGAGCAGAGTGGCTGAACAGGCAATCTGGGATACCTCCGGAGCAGCGCTGCATCACCAGCGCTGCAGTCGTTATTCCCCAGGCAGAGCAGGAGTACAGCCAGCGCTGTATCCAGGGAGATACAGCGCTGTATGTGCCTTGCAAGTGTGGACGGTGAGTAAGTTGCAGCGCTGTAAAGCCACCACCAGCGCTGCAACTCTCCAGTGTAGCCAAGGCCTGAGTGCCTCCTCTTTAGTTGTTAGATGTCTTTTAAGAGTGAAAGGAAAGGGGCTGGGGGGCATTTTGATGTTAAACAAGGGTTGCTTGGTTCTTTGCATGAAATCAGCATCCATGGACATAGAGATTAAAGACTGGAGGGGAAAAAAGTTCCTTTGAAGAAAAAATCATTTTTATTATTTTTAGAGGAGAAAATTTTTACTGGTTCAAGTTTTTTTTTCTCTCAGCAAATCTCGTGGCCCAAGCGTGTGTGTGTCCCCGCACCTGAGCCTGGAATGCTTCCTCCCACCTACCCATGAGGCTCAGGTTGCTGGAACCCTGCCCCACCCCGCAAGAGGCTATTGCTGTTTGCTGCAACTCTTCTTGCCAGCACCCTGCTCCCATGTGAGCCCTGCTCCCCCCTACAAGGGGCCGGCATCTCCACTCGCCCCTCCTCACAAATTCCTCCGCACCACACCCCCTTTCTTTTGACAGAAGTGGACATTTGTTCTGTTTGCTCTTGCCAACTGATCCAGTTGGCAAGAACAAATGGGACCAAAGCCCACTTTTGCCAAAAAAGTTGCGACAGGGCTTAATAAAGGGACTATCCCAGCCAAAACGGGATATCTGGTCACCGTATTCATAGGGGATGTTTTTGAGGGTTACTCCTGCGCACCATATTTTAAAGTTCTGCAAATGTTATTTGTCAGATAAATGTGGAAGCTCCAGCGTGGCACTGGGGAGCACTGGCTGCACAGAGGTGGGAGATCACTGTGCAGCTCCCCTCCCCCCCAACCTCCCTGGGACATGGACTCAACAGTGTGGCTGCACCCAAGCCTGACACAGTGCAAGAGCTGGGCCTGCCCCAGAAACACCCCGGGGCCCTGCCCTTCTGCGCCAGGTATACCAGGTTTCGATAGGCAGGCTCAGTAAGGCAGGATCCAAGTGTGGAGGGGCTCAGTGTGGGAGGATCCAGGTGTGGGTTGAGAGGGTTCCGTGTGGGGCAGTCTGGGTGCAGGAGGCTCAGCGGGGAATCTGGATGTGGGTGGACAGGGGGGATATGGATGCACAGGGGGTTCTAGGTGCAACAATAATGGGACTCTCTGGGATGGGGGGGTCCAAGTGAAGGTGGTTGAAGCTCGGGGGGGGGGCGGTTGGGGGAGGTCCAGATGCCAGGAGATGGGGCTCAGTGGGGTGGTGATCCAGGTGCAGCTGGTTGGGGCTCAGTAGAGTGTGGGTGGCTTGTCAGGGTGGTCCAGCTGCAGGAGGAGTGGGGCTCGCCGCGGGGGTTTCTGAGTGCGGGGGGACCTGAGGCTCAGTGTGAAGGTCTGGTGTGAGGGGCTCTGGGGGTTGGGTGAATAGGGGAGCAGCTCCCTGTTCAATTGAGGAGTGATGGGTGCAGGAAGCATGGGGAGGGGGGAGTTTGTAGAGCTTCCTACAGCCGGGAAAGAAATCTATGGGTGGGTCTGACCCAGCCCTGGGTGCCGTGCAGGGGAAGAGGAAGTCCCGTCCTCCCTAGTCCAGCTGGGACTAGCAGCTGAGCCTGGCGCAGGGTAGGAGCCACCAGCCAGGTCTTCCCCCAGTCCTGCCCCCTGCCCCACCATGATTTACCTCTCTGCTGGCTGCCTTAGGCACCTGAAACCTACTGCTGGGGAGGGTTGCATGACTGCTGTTGTTGCTTCCCTTTGCTTCGCCGTCAGAAAGTCATTTTTTATTCTGCGCATGCACAGTGGTGCAGAATTTCCCCAGAAGTAAAGGGTGGAGGTTCACTACACTGATCCACCACATATATAACCTAAAGCAGCCCCTAGGCTGCTGTAACTGAGGCCAGGGCCATGCTGACACAGGATCAGGGAACTGTAACTGGCTCCCTGATTGCATGCTCCCCAGCCGTTGTACTGAGAGGAGCTTGGGCACAGGAGCAGGGAGCCAATGATCGTTTTTTATAAGGATATATCTAGTTTTGCTTCTTCCTCACCTGGTGATGTACTCTGACATCATAATCCTTCACTGATATTTTTTTAAAAAGGCCCCTTTGTGAAGTGGCTTACTCCCAGAGATTAGTTTCCCAGATAGTATTAGAGAGCTCTAGGGCCTGCTTGTCCTCCCTCTTAATAACTTTCCACACTGCAAAATCTTTACATTTGGGGTGTTTTTGAGGTAGGTCTTATCACTTTAAAACATCAGTTTAAATATTTTAGAGCTGACTCTGCAACCTGTGCACTGAATAACACTTACTTATGTGAAAAACCCCTTAACTTTGATGGGACGGTAGATAGGACTTTGTTCTACTTAGCATAAGGGCTGCAGAATTGGGCACTTAGGCCCTGATTTATTTAAGCCCTTAAACCCATGTTTTGTTTTAAGCTATCGATCTTCCTCTGGGTTTTGTACTGCTGCCCATCACTTGTAACATTGGATCACCTTCTGTGTAGAATGGCAATTGTAGAGTCTCTCATGGACTTCTTGGGGTCTCTGGCTCTTCTCTGTTTTGGGGCTCTAGAAAGCTCTGCTTGGTTTTGGAGGAAGGGGGTTCTTTGGCTCTGAGAGGGAGAGGTTGATGCTATGAACGACTTCTGGTTACGGTGAAAAAGCTTTATCCAAAAGGAAGGCTTGCAGCATTTCCTAAAGGTCTCAGCCTCAGGATTCCAATCTCAGTTTCATTTTAACCTCAAACCATTCTACAGAACAGTCACAGATGAGGCTTTCCATGCACAGGAAAATGTTGGCTGTGGATCGCTTGCCACTCTCTCTGTGTGTTTGCTGGTTGCTCCTGTCAGATCTTTGCTTTGACACTTACCCTTAAGCCCAGCCCTGCAATCTCTGTGTGGTATGCACCAGGGTGATGTCCCAGATGACAGTAAGAAGGCTGCCTAAAGGCACATGATAGAATAGCCCTCCTGCCTGATACACCCTGTCTCGGGGTAAATATATTGATAGTAGCCGTCATGGCCAATTAAAAACTGACTGCAAACTGGTTGTCAATTGTAGTGGCAACAAGTAGGCGTTCAAAGTCTGTGTAGAGTGAAAAATGAGCAGGAATGTCATGGCTTAAAAAACTGGGCACTAAACTACAATGGCTATTTTAGATTTCTCCAGCACTCACCCAAGGGTCTCCATACCGTCAGTCCCCCGGTCTCTTCTGAAGCTGGGTCTTCCACAGAACAGTCTGTGTCACTGATTGCATTCTGCAGCATTTCCAGTGCAGGGAGATGTCCACTTTGAAAAACATATTAATTTGTTTATTTGAGGTAAATCAGATTCAGCCCAGAAATCTTGCTGTTGTGATTGGCAGTATTTTCTCCTGCATCTTTACACAGTGGGAGGGAGGAAGACAAGGGAGAACCAAAACCTAAATAAAATAAAAGCAGCACTAGGATCAATTTTCCTCATAATTTCCTTTTGTGCTCTGCTGAGACGTTGGAAAGGAACACCTGGGAAAAAGATCTGAACCTACAGCACATGCTTTCAACGCACCTCCACATAACTTTCCTTCATTACAGAGAGACACTGACTGTTGTTGCTGAGTGGTTAGGCAGTCATTTATTCAGCACTAATACTGTTGCGTGAAAGCCTTCATATTGCAGAAGAATGAGAATTCTTTGTTTTTTAATTCTTTCAGTCCTGATGATGCTGGTCCCTTTTTAATGGTTTGTTCTTGTCCCTGCTCCTTGCATCTGACTTTTTTTGCTCTTCTGAGGCTATTACTCATGTTCATGCAGAGAGCTGAGAGTTAATAGGAAATGAAGGTTGCAACTGTTCTCCCCGTCGTCTATCTGGTACAGCACATATATGAGGCTACATCCTACCTTGGGTCCCAGGATAGTAACAGTCCTCCATATACAAATATAGTTCTGTGCCATGATGTCTACAAGTAAATCTGGAGAGCAAGTTGCAGCGAAGACCCATGCCTACCAATAATGGGGGGGCAGAGTGAGGGCAGCCAGCTTCAGCGGTGTTACTGAGCATGCTCAGTTCACGTCCAGCAGCAAATCTGGGGAGGAGGGGAGTATGTGACCCCGCATGCTTTCCCGCCCACCTCCTCGCCCTCCCATGTCACCTCTGGCAAGTTGTTTTATATATTTTATTTCTTTAGACATTTATAAAAGGCACCAGTTAATCATCTTGCAGTGCACAAAACTTAAGAGCCATCTTTCCCTTTCTTAATTACAAAATTTGGCATGAGGGCTTACAAAAGTTGAGACCCTATTCAGGAAGGCACTTGAACACTTACTTAACTTGGGACATGTGGCTAAGTGCCAGTGACATCAGTGGGAGTTAAGCACATATTTAGTACTTAAAGTTAAGCACGTGCTTAAGTGCTTTCCTGAATCAGGGCCTTAGTGATGGGATTTTTATTTCTCATATGGGCACCCAGATACAGTACAGTGATATTGGGCATAGTATATTCTGTATTGCTAGGCGTTTCAGTATAGTCTGTATCGCTTTGTAAAATACATTTGCTTTATTCTGTGCCTGACCTCTAGCTTATGCGATTTATTCTTTGTAGATATGTTCTCTGTTAATAATATGTGCCTTCTTAGAGAGGTGCATGGAGAAGTCCTCCACTTGTGGCTGCCAAACGCCCTGTGTGGAAAGAGGGTGGACTACTGCCACAATCCCACCCTCCAGAACGCTTCAGAGGGCACACCGTGGTGCTTAGGGCCTGCCAAGGAAAGGCTAAAGTTTGGGTGGGCCGACGCAGGATGGGGCTGGCTAGGGAAGACACACATTGTTTCCTCTTTGACCCCATGGAATTTGTCTAGCTGGTGTCTGTGCCGCAAGAGCACCCTGGGTAAAGTAAGGTCATAGGGGTCGCTAGCATACCTCCATTGGACAAGAGGAATCAGGGGTGGGAGGTGGCGCTGGGATCCAGAGCTGCTGTGGAGGTACAGGGTTTGAGCATAGATGGGCTTGGCCTCCTGTGAATCCCCAGGATCTGCCAAGTTGGGGTATGGATTTTCCACAGGGAACAACCCTATCCCTTTCCTGCAAGGATGATGCAGGGGAATTTCCTCATGGAGTTTCCCTTGTAAAAGGTCCCCTCCCACAGCTCTTACTGCATGCTGGGACAGTGTGGGCCATACACTTATTGATTTCGTTTTTTAAACGCTGTCTTTTCTCTAAGATCACAAGCATTCTGTTTCTGTCCTTGAAGAATTTCCTTTTTTAATTTGGTGCATTTATTTTAACTTCGCCCAGGCTAGAAATTCTGTATGTTTCACAGGAGCCAACTCTGCTGCATCCCACTCCAGGTGAAACGCTCTGACCGTTCTGCAAGGCTTTAATAATGGGTCAGCCATCTGACACATGAAGCTGTTGTATTTAAATGAAATACATTGTAGGGCTGACTTGCCTCTGCATTTAGTAACATGGTTGTTCTCGTAGGACTGTGTCCTGTGCATTGACAAATGAACTCTGGAGGGGTTGGGATGTACGCTATGACACCTACAATAATACTAACGATGTTCTGACATCAGTTTAATCTGCTTAAGGTAATATTTGCCCATGGCTTTGTGAGTTTCTTTTGTGCTCTGATCCACAGCCTCTAATTACAAATTTGAATAAATAAAGCAAGAAACCTTTAAAAATGGTTTCCCTGGTTGCTTTGCCTTGATGAATAAGCATAGGTCTGATCGCCATTCCTTGCAGTTTTCTGGCTGTCAGGGGTGTAAAAGGGTTCTTGCTGGCTATTGAACTGTAATTCTTGCATATGACACCTAGTGCATTCAGAATGGCATTGTGCAAGTAATTCAGCGTATTCATCACACTTCTCACCATTGTGTGGATCAGTTCACACTGAAGTTGAGAAATATGATTCATATTGCTTTCTTCTCTTCCCCTGTCAATGGCAGCAGGAGGCCTCAGAGCAATGTTTGAAACCGAAAATGCCTGGCCTGCAGCCATGTGGAGGTGGTGCTCTGCTGGGCCCTCTGAGTCCTCTGTAATCAGATAAGAGCCAAGGTAGGAATTGTTCTTTTCCACATGGTACATCAGACCACAGCAGTTATATGCTGAGCAGAGTATTTTAAAGAAATGTCTGAAATGGTTCCTATAGCCTAGTTGGTCCTTCGACCCAAGCCCTGAGTTAATTCTTTTTAACTGTACAGATATTTTGTGGCCAAACATAGAATCATAGAATCAAAAGGTTGGAAGGGACCTCACGAGGTCATCTAGTCCAACCCCCTGCTAAAGGCAGGACCATTTTCCCTAAATAATCCCAGCCAGGGTGCGGTCTAGCCGGACTTTAAATAGCTCTAAAGATGGAGATTCTATCACCTCCCTAGGTAACCCATTCCAATACTTCACCACTCTCCTAGTCAGAAAGTTTTTTCTAATATCCAGCCTCGACTTCCGCAGCTGCAACTTCAAACCATTGCTCCTTGTTCTGTCCTCCGTCACCACTGAGAACAGCCTAGCTCCCTCCTCCTTGGAGCATCCCTTCAAGTAGTTGAAGGTTGCTATCAAATCCCCCCTTAGTCTTCTCTTCTGCAGGCTAAATAAGCCCAGTTCCTTCAGTCTCTCTTCATAAGTCATGTGCTCCAGTCCTCTAATCATTTTTGTTGCCCTCCGCTGGACTCTCTCCAATTGTTCCACATCCTTTTTGTAGTGTGGCGCCCAAAACTGGACACAATATTCCAGATGCGGCCTCACCAGTGCCGAATAGAGGGGAATAATCACATCCCTCGATCTGCTGGCAACACTCCTACTAATACAGCCCAGTATGCTATTAGCCTTTTTGGCTACAAGAGCACACTGTAGGCTCATGTTCAACTTTCCATCTACCGTAACCCCAAGATCCTTTTCTTCAGCACTGCTACTTAGCCAAACAGTCCCCAGCCTGTAGCAGTGCATGGGGTTTTTCTGTCCTAAGTGCAGGACTTTGCACTTGTCCTTGTTGAACTTCATGAGGTTTCTTGTGGCCCACTTCTCCAATTTGTCTAAGTCTCCCTGAATCCTATCCCTGCCCTCCAGCGTGTCCACCACTCCCCCCAACTTGGTGTCATCTGCAAATTTACTTAATGTGCAAGCTATCCCATCATCCAGATCATTAAATTCTCTGCTGCTTTCCACCTTGCATAATGGAGCTGTGCAAAATGAGTATAATGCCACCAAACCAGAGTAGTAGTGTATTACACTCATGCTACACGGGTGTCAATGGTCACACAAGGGGCAAGGCTCTCAGACCCAGATTTTTTTTAAATGTTGTAATAATACCGTATGGAGGGCAGGTTATGGTGACGGCATCTCTATAAGAGATTGGCTAGCAGAGAGAGTAGTTAGTGATATATGGCCAGGAGCCCCTTTCCAGTTCGTAAAGGAATTAAAACACATCTCGGATACAGTACACTACAGTCTTTGCTTTTACATGGCCTGAAATGACAATGTCTGTTGTGATGCTGTGCTAGTCATCTGCAAGTGTTTTTCATGAAGTGACTTAGCAGAAGCGTACTCCTGGGTTGCTTGGAAATACTACTTTTGATCGGGCTTTCCATACGTTGCTGCTGCCACCATTGCCGCCTCCTGAAAGCTTTCCCCACACTTTTCAAATGTTTGAAGCACTAGGACTTTGTTTTGTTTAGGGGAAGTGGGAAAGCATGTAGGCTCTGAACATAATGGAAAACAGAAGCTTAGTGAGAAGCCAGATGCTACAAACAATCCAGTTATAATCTTGTTGGGAAACAGAGGCATGTTATAATTTGTACTAAGACTATTATGGTCCACTTATAAGAGAATGCATAAGCCAGTGAAGACAGTAGAATGCTCCCTATTCCACCTTAGATATTCACATGTATAGGAGAGGGGTTTTTTGTTTGTTTTCTTGCTTGAACTGCATGATCCTATGCTAGATTTCATTTTTATACTTGCTGAGTTATCCTTTCTATATAGTGTCATTAGGGAGATATATATATTTTAATATCCTGAGAATGACTCTTAATGAGGCTTTACCTTTTCCAAAACCACCTCCAGCTAGTGCAGGCTTCTTCTGTATTACTTCCCTGGTGATGCTGTAGGGATCTCATCCCCCCTGTTGCAGATGTTTTGGGGCATGTGCTGGAGGAGAGTTTGTGTTTCTCGGCATCTTCCAGGTTGGAACAAGCGATTAGTCCTCCCTGTCCCTTCTGTCTTCAGCACATTTAAAATGTACTCTCTTGTACTCTGTCTGCTGGCTCCGGCATCTCGGTTGGTCCATGGGGCCAAATTCAGCCTTGATGTATGCAGCGACTCCGTGAGAGTTACCTGGGAGAATTCCTTTGTGAGTGTTGCTTGGTGGGTAAGGCATCGGTCTTCGATTCAGGAGATAGGGGTTCTGGTCCTGGTCCTGGCTTGGTGTGGCCTGGACAGGTTTATTTCACTTCTCTGTGCTTCAGTTTCCTTATCTGCAAAATGGGAGCATGTTCTTTTTGTGATGTCATACAAATGGAGGCCTAACATTGCAACTGATGTCTCAGAATTGACCAAGTGAACCTTTTTCTATCCCCATGTGTCTGTTATGTCTATTTCCTTTACTGCCCTGCCAGTTTTTATTACCGTTAGCAGTGCATGGCCTATGCAGCTATGGAAGAGGGAGCTGAATCCTGTCCTGTCTTGTGTGTTAGCCAAATAGTAACAATTTTGCGGCAAGTATTTAACAGACTATCAGTGAAAAAAAGTGACCAGAATGAACACAGCCTGACTTTCTGATCCCAGGTTCAGTTAGAAGCACTGGTGCAAAAACCATCTCTCAACTTGTAAAATGAGCAAACATGATTTGGAAACTACTGAGAGAATAAATGTGAAACCCCTCTGTGTCACTCTTCTCACCATGGCCCCAATCTTGCAATATATTGTAGGTAAGTGGACTGCTGCTTCTGTATGGAGCCCCACTGAAATCTGTGGGACTCTTTCTCGGTGCAGCAGTCCTTCTGTATGCAACTAATGGTAGGACCAGAGCCAGTGTCACACTTCAGTAAAGTCAATGCAACTCCAAGCAGGGTGAGGAGAGAGATTTAAAATGTGAAAAATTCAGATAGCTTGTATATGCCTCCTCAGCAGATCTATTATGGGGGGAGGGATAGCTCAGTGGTTTGAGCATTGACCTGCTAAACCCAGCGTTGTGAGTTCAATCCTTGAGGGGGCCACTTAGGAATCTGGTGCAAAAATCAGTACTTGGTCCCCTGCTAGTGAAGGCAGAGGGCTGGACTCAATGAACTTTCAAGGTCCCTTCCAGTTCTAGGAGATTGGTATATCTCCGATTATTACATTACTGTGTAATATAGATAGAGAACACAAAGCATGTGCATATTTACATGGGTGTGTTTGTGTGAATAAATGTATCAGTCTAAAATAAATATGTATAATATAAGTATTTATATTTTAGCTGTTTTAGCCAGTGTACTCCCTTACCATGCACTCATTTGAGGGCCATTTGGAGAAGGTGCTCAAAGTGGAATTTTTCATTTGAAGTCTCTTGGGAGAAAATACTATTCCCCCATCAAAATACTTTCCTCTTTGGAATCTAGTTTGTGGTTGAAAGCCCAGCCCTGTTGAAGTCAATGGCAGTTTTCCTGTTAACTTCTATGAAACTAGGTTTTCATCCTAGATGTCCAGAGCCCTGGTTTCAGTACACCAAGTACCATTGTTGCCCTGTCTGAAACCTGACATTTGTCAACAAGACAAGGAAGCTTCTAGAGAGAGATGGTGGGTAAGGTAATATATTTTATTGGACCAACTTCTGTTGGTGAGAGAGACAAGCTTTGGAGCTTACATCGAACTCTTATTGGTCCAATAAAATATATTACCTCACCCACCTTGTCTCTCTAATATCCAGGGACCAACACGGCTTCAACAAAACTGCATACAATGAAGCTTCTAGTAGTTTGACATGTTTTTCTTGTGTGCTCCCTTTTTAAACGGAGAATTGCTTTTCATTTTAAAACACTGCAGGAAGAACAGTTTCTTCTGGAGTGTGCTTCTAGGTCTATAAATAATAAATGTTGTAATTGGGAGTGACGCAGGTTCTCCTGCAATGTCTATATACAAGGCAAAGATTCCGTAAACAACACTGTTTCCTTGCTGCTTGCCCTCCCTTGGCCTAAAAGAAGGCTATTCAAACCTCTCTGCCAGTCTGTTTATGTGGTAGCACTTTTGGGGGATTCCAAGACGTTCATTATTTTCTTTACGTGGTGCTATGTTTAAAGGTTGAAACTTTACAATGTGAATTAAATATTTATTGATCTCTTAATGAGGTTTGACTAGCATTCTCCTGGCTCAGGCTGGTGTGCAGTGGGCAGCTTATTTGACTGCAGTCTGGGGCTGCAACAGTTCATGTTTTGTATCACACTAGTAATAGGTAAATACTGTAGTTACTATTACAGGGGCTTTATAATTAAATTTTATGTTTAAGTAAGTTATCAAGGCTCCGATCCTGGGGGGACCTCCTGTGTCCATGCGGAGCCCCATTCGCTTCAGTGGGACTCTTCCAATAGGTTTACATAGCTGCTGGGAGGTGTGATTGCTAGTGCAGACAGGCTTGCGCTTGCTCAGCTCAAGCTAGTGCACTAAAAAGAGCAGAGTGGACACTGCAGCACAAGGAATGGCTTGGGGTAGCTGGCCGAGCTCAAGCTAGGGTTGCCAGTTCTGGTTGGCTGTTCCATGGAGGCTTCACTCCATGACATAACCTTTCATTAGAGATTAATCTTTAGTTCCTGGAGACTCCAGGACAATCCTGGAGGGTTAGCAACCCTAGTCCAAGCCCACCCAACCCTCTTGGTCCAAGCTTTGGTGGCTAGCCCGAGCTGCTGCCAGTGCTGCAGTATCCACACTGCTGTTTTTAGCTCACTAGCTTGAGCTGAGCTAGCATGAGTCTGTTTACCCCTGCCGGGAATCATACCTCCCCATTGCAGTGTAGATGTGTCCTACAGTGCAAGGATCTGTCTACACACAGCTCATGGCAGGGTGAAGGTCACACTGTCATACTGTTTCTGGCTCCAATCCCGTGAAGTCCTTTAGCTTGTCCTCCATTTTAAGCAGATGCGTTGACTTCAGTGGGACTGTGTGCTTAAAATTAAGCTTGTGCTGAAGTGCTTTACTGGATCAGGGTTCTTGATGTAAACTTTTAACCTTGGGGTTACATCTTAAAGGGACATTGAGTTTGACAAATGCCAAAATTCCATTAAATTGTGGGTTATTTTCCCCTGTGTTGGGAGGACATTGAAAATCTAGATACTATAGTAAGATTTACATATTTTTTGGAGGCACAACAATCTTGATGGTTCTTCTATGAGTGAGTGTTTTTGCTGTGCATGCATCTTATAGTAGATGCATTACTTTACAACGTGCCATGTGAACCAACTTCCTCTTGACACGATAAGCCACACCTCTTTAAATCCCTAGAAACACCTCCATTGTTATAAAGGGATGTTCTTATTGGTAAATAAAGACCAGTTTGTTTTTCCAAACAAAGTCAATTATCATAAGAAGCAAACATTAGCTAAGATGAAGGGCCTAGTGGTGCAGTCTTTGGAAACCAAACTTCCCGCTGAAATAATTAAGGGGCTGATCTGAAAATCTCTAAAGTCAGTGAAAAGACTCCCATTGACTTCAGTGGGGTTTAGATTGGGCCTTGAAAGTCTTGTGTGTGCAAGGACTGTAGAATTGTGGGTCATGTTGACTCTAGTAATGGCAGGCCTGAGATAGATATAGATGTATAGCTGTTTCCACGTGTAGTTAAAACTTTGAAGCTCAGTATGGGCAGACTGAAAGCTCCTATCCTGACCCACAACACACTGCCATACTTCCTCTGGCCCCTGCATTGCCAACGTACAGTGAGATGAGTTAAAGACAGAAGGATGACTCTGGGCAGTCTCTCTCTGTTGTGTTTGCAAGATCCTTTTTGCTTGTTTTGTATGAGAATGTTAAGGCAGAAAAGCAGTGCTCTAGAGCAGTGCATCAGAAACCATATGTTTTAATCCTGTGCTTCTCTAATGCAAATAACATTACTTTCGGGTCATCTTTTCATCAGACTTACTTTGAAGGTCTTGCTTTGTTAAGATCCTTTGTCAGTTTTACAGAATGCTTAGGTTGGTTGGTGTGGTGTTTTTTTCCCCCTTGCATATTTGGTTTTTATTTGTCTTTTTAATATTCACTCTCAACCCCCCTAAATTAGAAACAGACTCGGGTCTTAATCCCACAGACACTTTCACAAGTAACTTTACAAATACGAGTAATCTCTTTAAGTTCAATTGGACTGTGTAGTAGTATTATGCACATACATAAGGGTTTACAGGATCAAGATCCAAATCAGTACATGTGGTGCTCCTGGAGACAATTATGCTAGAATAGGTCCAACTGGTATAAATCCAAAGTGTAAAATTACAGTATGACCCAGTATAACCCAGTGTATCTGTAGCATAAATCCATTTAACCTTCTCCCTAATGATTTATAGTATGAGTCAAAAAAGAGATGCTAACTTGACTGCTCTGGGCTGCTCTTCCTACACTTTTCAAAAAGGGCTCCAGGTAGCATACTGCTACCATTCATAGCTGAGAGTTTTTCAAACCGAATGCCCCTTACACAAAATGTGAATAATTAAGGTATGTGGATGGGGCTTTGTACTTTCTCCTTTGAGCAGCTAGGATAATTGTTGCCAAGAGCAAGAGAAACCCTGCATCTTGTCTGAGGGCAACCATTTTTATTGTGTTTGTGTGTGTGTGTGAGATTTACTATCGGGACTTTACTATTGGGAGTAATCTCAGTCATTCCATTGGTTGCTGTGAGACTACTCCAAGTCATAAGCATTTTGTTCAGTGGTTTTTGCAGAATTGGGCTCTTGGGCCTGGATCTGAATTCAGGATCAGGGACTTGACAAATGAAAACTGAGCACAAATCTTCTAAACTAGTCTGCTGAACTCAGCAAGTGGGGGATTGAGTTATGCAGGCAGATGCTAGGAAAATCACTCTGAGCTTGCACCCACGCAGTGGACTAAGAAGCAATTGCTCCGATCTAACTTGGACCCAGTTCAGTGTTTTCATATTAAATACAGTTAAATTTTGTGACTTTTGTATCCACAAAAACTGTTTTCACAATAAGAAATAGTTTGTTTAAAAACACGATCCCTTATGTTGTGAAGTTGTATGCTTGTAGCATGTTCTATACTGAGCCATTCACTGGCCGTCATAGCTAGCAAAGCTTTTACAAGTTGCTGAAGGAATTGCCAAAAGGCATTTACAGTAGCTGTCTCCTTTTCTGGTGATTGGCATTCTTTCTGCCCTCCCTCCTCACCCCCCCTCACCCGCCCCCCATCGTTTTTGTTTCTTTGTGTGGAGCCTTTATTTATTTATTTATTTATTTATGAACCTAAAAGCAAGCTCTGTTTAAAAAAAACAACCAGAAAAACAGCTTTCTGTCTGTCTCTTAGACATGCTCAGCTGTGTAAAACAACACCATTATATTTGTTTCACTGTGGCTGCCCTTTGGGGAATTTGCAGGAATACTGCAGCAAATCATCCTGCATGCAAGGCTGACCTCTGGGAGGCTAACAAATTGAGGTGAGCCAGCTGGAGCGATAGGACACTGCTGATAGACAGAGCATGCTCAGAGTCAGAGCTGGGGGAGAAAGGTAGCTCAGTCTGCAGATGGTGCACTGGTTACTGCTGTGGTAGATATTTTTTTTGGAGGGAGAGGGGGAGATTGGAGAGAGGGTTTCCCTGCAAGAAATAGATTTAAGATTTTTTCTTTTTCTTGTGAAAGAGAGAGGCAGTGGGTAACATTACCTTTTATATAGCAGATCAGGTATGCATGCATGCATGTGCTGAAATCCTAATCTGTTAGGGATAGTTTTTTTCCGAGGATTAAGGAGGTTGCAGATGCTCTGAATTAATGTACTGCTGTGGTGAGTGTTAATTGTAATCATTCTCTGTTAGCTGTCGAGCTCACATTCGGCTCTGACTTCAATTTTGGAGGTTGCTCTGTTTGCCCACCTTTTTATAGTGCACTTCTTGGGGTTTTTAATGTGTGTATCAGACCACTGTTCCAATTAATTTGTCTGAATGTTTCCTCCGTGATTGGGTGGGTGATCAGTATTTAATTTATAATCCCAGCCTTCATGTATTTTTTTTGTTTGAGTATTTTGGAACAAATGATTTGCGGAGAGGAAATCCTGTTTCGGATATAGACTGAATTCTAGGGCTTCTTAAAAAAATTTCTCCACTGGACGGTTTTAGTGTCTCTACAGAACATGTCACTGTATAGCCTGTCAGCCTAGGAGGCTTTTTAATGTTCTTATTGGCTGTGCACATAAAAACGGTTCCAGACACCATGCTAAATGGGAAATCTGAATTGCTCATACTAATGGTTATAAAGACAGTTTTGCACTATCCCTTTAAATTTCTATCCAGACAGTACCCAAGCTGTTTCTTTTATGAGGAGGAGGAAGAATATAGAAACAAATGGCTACTAAAACCCAGAGTCATTGAGATTCATATTGCTTGAGTGCATTTTGGGATGAACACTTTCTGGATATTCATATTAGTTTTGCAGGATTGATAAATTCTTTTTTCCCCCCTTGGAGTTATTTTTTAACTTGTCTGTCAGATCTATTATTAGTGGTTTTCCTGATATGCATTTTTATTGTTAATGAAGACTTGTTGCTTACAAAAAAAAAATGGGAAAGATCCTGCAGCTTTTTTCTGATTGATTAGCATCATTGGCTCCAATATAGTCTGATTCATGTGAGAGGAGCCATTGATTTCAGTGGGATTACTCATGTGAGTAAAGGTTAACAGGTGTGAACTCTTGTTTATTAACAGTTTCCTTCACCTCTACTCCATCGACTAGTGCTTCGGCTCCCAGGCATGTACCCAGAGAGGCATTGTCAACTCTTCTGACAGTAGTTTTATTTAAAGCTCCAGCTGCTGAAGTCATGTGGTTACATGACCATCTCAGATTTTTGTTATTAGTCAAAGTTTCCAGCCTTCCTGGTTGTGGAGAAAAGCTTTAAAATGGGACCCCTAAAAGCTTGTAAACCAGAACACAAATAAAAAGACTCAATTTATTATTTATTAAAAATTTCTTAATTTTTAACTCCATCTCCTGATATATTTTTTTTCAGACCCTGACTCTTTCAATATTTGGGGTTGGCAATACTGTATTTTTGACCCTTTTAGAGGTCAGACATTTTGATAGATGAGAACAGTATGAATAAAGGTTATTTCAATGGAATATGGTAGCTTGAAAGTTGCTATCCAGCTCTGAATGACTATGAAAGAAATTGATTACATGAGGGAAATTTTTTTCCAAAGGCACAACTGTAGTTAGATGCATGGGCCAATGGGCATTAGGCACCTAACTGCTATATGTGCCTTTGAAAAAAATCTTTCCTCCTTGTAACGTACCTTATTTTCCTTTTCATAATGAAGCTATATTTGAAATGGAGAGGATTTAACAAAAGGAAATGTTATATGGAGAACCTATCTTCTTGTTTGCCAACCTATAGAGCAAGGTTTTTGATTTAGATGAAGCCTTAGAATAAAAATAAACTTGTTTTGTTGATGACTGTCAGTTGATACTGAGGTTTCAAAAAAATTTTAAACTTTTTTGATATTATACTTTTCTGTTATAGCCCTATTTTTAAAATCCCATTTGAGAACTGAAACTTCAGTTGTTCTGTTTTATATATTTCTCTTCTAAGGCAGACTTGATTAATGGTATTTGCTACTTCAGCTACATGGCTTAGTCTCTTCATGATTTTGTAGTTGTTCTACAAAACTGCTTTTTTCTTTTTAAAAAATCAACACATCTGTAGTTTCCTGCTTTTTAATAAGAAATTTACTTACAAAGTATATCAATTACTTAATATACAGCAGTTTCATTGGATGACTCAATGGTTTATGAACATTACTTATTTAAATCACATTATGATCAGTTATGTTCAGTTCATAGGATGATGAAACTGAGGTGCAGAGCGTTTGTGACGTGTGCATAGTCACACAGGAAGTCAGTGTCAGGGCTAGGAATAAAACAAATAACTCTTGACTCTGTCCTGTTTTCTCACCAGCCCTTCCAGATATTTCCCTTGTGACCATAAAAGAAGCAGGAATTTACAGCTTTGTCTGTGTGTGTAGAATCTCTTCTACTGGAGAAGGGAGAGGGACAAGAAGGCTTGTGAAGTCTATAGGGACTTTGCTATGCAGATTGAATGTACCTGGGAAGTACTTAGGCTATGTCTACACTACGCACCTTTTAACGACACAGCTGTGCTGCTGTAGACATGCTGTTAAAAGGCACAAAGTGTAGTTGCTGTTTGTCAGTGGGAGAGAGGTCTCCCACTGACAAAAAACATCCACCTCCAATGAGCGGTGGTAGCTTCGTCTGCAGGAGAGCACACCTGCTGACAAAGCGCTGTTCACAACGGCATTTTCGTCAGCAAAACTTCTGTTGTTTGGGCGGTGTGGAGGGGTGGGGGTTGTTGTGGTTTCTTTGTTTTTTTACACTCCAGAACTACAAAAGTTTTGCTGATGAAAGTCCAGTGTAGACAAAGCTTGAGACACCACAGTGATGAGACCTATCAAAAATCCTTGGATGCAAACAGTAAGTTGCCATTACTCGTATCCAGGAGAAAATCACTCTTAAACTTCATTCCCTCTTGATAAAGATCATTTTTCCCCTAATCAGTTTCTCAGAAAGATAATCCTGTTTTTCTGTAGATCCTGTAAGAGTGGTTTGGTGAGGGGTGGGGGTTCTGCATTTTTTTATGTTAATTCTGAGATTTTTTTTCTTCCTCTAACTTCCGTCCTAGATTATAATAAAAAGGGAAATATTTAAAAATACGCAGTCAGTTACATTAGCAATTTTGAACTAATGTGGCTGAGAATCTGTGAGAGAGGGCAATTTAATTTTCTGTTAAACTTTAGGTGTTGAGGACCATGATAACACTTCTGTAGTGTTTCACTAAGTATCACTATTCCCACTGTTAACAGTTGCATAACTGGGGCTCCTTACTCCCAGTCCTGTGCCTTGTCACTGGACCATATTGCCCTCCTGCCATACATTTCTGGCAGGCCAGAGGGAAAAAGTCTTCCCCTCTCGTCTGGTGGTAGGAATGGAGTGGTATTCATACAGGCCCTGGTCTTACAGACTCGTGCTTTTGCTTCATTCCATGTGTGTGAGCAGCCCCACTGAAAGCAAACAGTTCTTGGGACCCTCTTCTGGCTTTGAAGTCTCAGTGCTGCCTTTTCCTTCTGTAGAACTTAAAGAGCTGGACACAGAGCTCCCTCTCCACATGCAAACTAGTGGTTACTGACCATTTTACATACTGTAAAACGTTATCTTAAAATTCGCAGTTTCCAAATTAAGACCCATCTGCAAACAGGTATGCACATGACTGACTTCACTGATGGGAGTAGGCCTGAGCCCTTGATCTTGCAAAGGGACCCACTCAAGTGAAACCTTATTTCATCTCATTTATCTCATTCACAGTAATAGAACTGTGTGCAGGTCGGTCCCTTTACAGAAGAATGTCTCAGGGTCCTGATCCTGCCAGCCCTCTGTGTGTGGAGTTCCTACTCAGTGTCTGCATTGGGAATGTTCATGTGGAGAGGAAGGCTTGTAACAAAATTTGATCCTGAGTCTGATTTCCAATTCCCTCCTACTCCACCTGTCATAAACAGATAGTTAAGGGTTAATGCCTCTTTTACCTGTACAGGGTTAAGAAGCTCAGTAAACCTGGCTAACACCTGACCAGAGGACCAATAGGGGACAAGATACTTTCAAATCTTGGTGGAGGGACGTCTTTTGTTTGTGCTCTTTGTTTTGGGTGTTGTTCGCTCTTGGGACTAAGAGGGACCAGACGTCAATCCAGGCTCTCCAAATCTTTCTGAATCGGTCTCTCATGTTTCAAACTTGTAAGTAATAGCCAGGCCAGGCGTGTTAGTCTTATTTTTGTTTTCTCAACTTGTAACTGTTCTTTTTTGCTGAGAGGATTTTACCTCTGTTTGCTGTAACTTTGAACCTAAGGCTAGAGGGGGTTCCTCAGGGCTATATGAATCTGATTACCCTGTAAAGTATTTCCCATCCTGATTTTACGGAGATGATTTTTACCTTTCTTTAATTAAAAGCTTTCTTTTTAAGAATCTGATTGATTTTTCCTTGTTTTAAGATCCAAGGGGATTGGATCTGGACTCACTGGGAATTGGTGGGGGAAAGGAGGGGGGGGAATGGTTAAATTCTCCTTGTGTTAAGATCCAAGGGGTTGGATCGGTGTTCACCAGGAACTCGGTGAAAAAGCCTCTCAAGGCTGCCCAGGGAGGGAAGGTTTTGGGAGGACAGGAAGTGATCCAGACACTGAAATTTCTGGATGGTGGCAGTATTACCAGATCTAAGCTAGTAATTAAGCTTAGAAGTGTCCATGCAGGTCCCCACATCTGTACCTTAAAGTTCAGAGTGGGGGAGGAACCTTGACAACACCAAATAAACCCTCAAAGAAAAGGGAGAGTCATGTACTGCAGAAACAATCCAACATCAGATTTTACAAAACTGAATAGCAGTGTAGATGTTTGTTTCCCAAACTTTCAAGTGAATTTTTTTTTTAAATCACCATCGTCCACTGCAAACCTAGAATCTATTCTCACTACACACTACCTATCCCTCTGGGGTGTGGGTGGGAGTTGATCACAATTTAAAAATATCAACTTTTAAATAACCCCAGATCATCTTCTTTGGTCTGACTATACAGGATCCCTCATTTCTTTCCTACCATCCCAATCTCCATCAGACATTTTTTCTTTCCTCTATCCCACCTGTACATGAGGTCCTGAGAAAAATCTTCTGTCTGCCTCCGTCTGTGCCACACTCCTCAGCCAAGCCTCCTGTCTCTTCCCTTGATTTTCCCAGTTTGAGGATGGTTAGAGGGCAAGACTACTACCTCCTCTACTTGGCACTAGAGTCTCCTGGCCACCTGGGACACTGTCTGTTCCTCATTTCCTCTTCACCTTGCTCTGCAGTGAGTTGTTAGGAGGAGAAGTCAGGAGTTTGGGGAAAGGTGTCTCATATGCCATGGTCAGAGCCTGACTAGCTATTGGCAGTGTCTCTTGCTACAGTTCCATCCCTGCTGGTAGGCAAGGTGAAGAACTTTATTCTCTCCTGGTGGCCTGCTAGGGTCATGGAAAGGAAGGCTGGGTAGCTGGGAAAAAAAGGTCCAGATTGCAATGGGAGTTAAGCACCTAAATACCTTAGAGGATCTGGGCTAAAGAGGAAGGTATGTTTCTCCGCATTGTTTGCAATCCAAACATTTGGAGCATTCTGCTAATGTCCGAGAACCAGAGTGACTGACTTGCAAACTATGGTGATACTGTTGAATCTACTTTTTTTTTTAATTGTCTAAGCTGAGTGAAATGCAAGAAATAATAATAAAAACATGGCAGAAAAAAACTGCTCTTTAAAATTCTTTCAGTTGTAATAATCTGTGGATGTTATGAATAAGATCTTCTTAAAAATATATTAATTTTGAAAAGCATGTTCCCCTTTAATAACTAGTTTCAGCTACCTCTGTTATTGAAGCAGACATCAAAGTGTTCCTGAACAAGGCAGCATCTACTGTAAGCAGGCAGGCTTCACACATGAATATATGGTGTTCTGAAATAAGCACCAATTAACAGAGAAAAACTTAGTTACTGTATCAAATCTTACACAATGGTAATGAAAATCCTGCAAGATACTCTAATTACAGTGTAGACATACCCAAGCATCTGCTTCTGGCCTGTGTCATGTAACCCAGGCTGGTGGGACTTGGGCTATGGGATCGGGGTGGAAATGTTCCCGCTCAGGCTGGAACCTGGCTCCGGGACTCTGTGATGGGGAAGGGTCCCAGAGCCTAGATTCCAGCTTGAGCCCGAATGCCCATACCATAATTAAACAGCCTCATAGCCTGAGCCCTGCATTCCCAAGTCATCTGACACTGGCCAGACATAGGTGTTTAATTGCAGTGTAGACAGAACCTCTGAGTCTATGAAACGTGCTCTTTCTGAGCATACGTGAGCTGTTGAAGGGTTTACGTGCTTATCAGTTATAAATATTAACTGAAAAGTGATAGTTGAACTGAGGTTTGAGGATAGGGAGCCATGAACGCTAGTTAGCCCAATTGCTAGAGGATGGAAAGGGGAAGCTGCTGGCAGCCCACCTTCCCTTAGGTGCCGCCTCATTGGCCATTTTAATTAAAATTAAAGCAACCAAAGACAAACTGCTGCTTCCTCAAGACTGTGCTTTTCTTCTTCCAGTCTCTGTCCACCCCTCTCTCCTATTGGAAACTAGAGAGGCCCCTCCAACTTTCTAATCCTTTGGTGCTGAGTGTGCTGTGTGTCTCGGCTCCATGCCTCAGAGCTTTTTTTTCTGCAAATCTGTCTTCTCCCACTTCCTTTGCAGCCAGACCTCCCCATCTCAGCCATCACACTGCCAGGTGTCAGCTGCCACCACCCATCGTCAAGCTTCCTGCCAGGGCAGTCTGGTGGTTGTGATTCTCCCTCTTTCACTCCTCTCCACTAACCTTTCTGTGTCAGGAATCCTCAAGGGAGCCTCCTCTGGGGCACCATAGCCCTTTGAGCTTGGCAGCAAGAAGGCCCCATGTGGTTTTTACAAGCGTTCCTTCTGGCGAGGTCCAATCTGTGTGCTGTCGTTTCTTCCAGTGCTGTCGAATGAGAGTTCTCGAACATTTCAAGGGACTGTACAAACGTTGGTCAATCCTCGCAGCTTCCTTGGTGACTGAGACACACATTTCTGTAGAGCAGGGATTCTCGAACAGCGGGTCATGACTCCTCAGAGCGTCATGAGGTGGTTACGCAGGGGTTGTGAGCATGGCCATGCATGGGGGCTGTCAGCCCTGAGACCCTGTTAAATTAAAATTACCCCCTCCCCATTTTTAATTTATAAGGGGAGGGGTCACACGTAGAGGCTTGGTGTGAAAGGGGTCGCCAATACAAAAAGTTTAAGAACCACTGCTATAGATTGAGGGCATGGCACTGAAAGATGCCATGGTGGGTGGGTGGATGGGCTTGCAGGGGAAGCAGTTCTGAACCACTATGCTCCCATTTTCCCCTCAAGGTTGAAGAGCTGTTTGAAGAACTGAGGAGGTGAGTGGCATTGAACAATCTGTCTGGCCTGCCTATATAGCGCTTTTCACTTGCAAAGTGCTTGCAGATATTAAACTTTCCTCCCAACACACCTTTGATGGAGAGATGCAGAATAATTCTCATGCCGCAGGAAGGGATGTAGAGGCGGAGAGGTTAAGTAACTAAAGTTATTTCCATGGTGAAGGCTGTCTCTCTTACTTGGAAGCTTTTAACAGTTTCAAGATTATATACTTCCCTGTGGCAGCTATCCACATCAGAAAACCTCCACGGCAACTGAGAGAAGCTGAGAAGCCAGTGGATTTGGAGACTGGGTGGCTGGTCCTCTTTCCCCTGGATGTGGTTCATCCTGACTGTGCAGCTCTAAGTGTAGTCATACCCTGAGTAGAGGCACATAAGTGAAACAGCATGGAGCAGCTTGCACTGCCACTGTTTGTGTTGTACCTTTTTGTTAATGAGCAAAAGACTTCAGCCCTTAGGGCTGTCCATCCAGCATTTCCCCTAGCGCTGTGTTCGCTGTATGTGTAAGAGAAAAGAAAATGAAAGGTACAGTCCTGCAGAAAATGACTAAACATTCCAGAAAAATCCTAAAATTGCAGAATCCACAATTCAGTTGTGCCAATGACTTTTCTCTTTCCTCCCTAAATCCTGTGCCTGCCCAGTTTTTCTTTGTTCACCTCCAGTAAAAGCAGCCTTCAGCCAAACAGCTTGAACCAGGATTTATGCATCTCTAGCAACTGGGAACAAGTATGATGATGGATTCCTTCAGCAATGCTGGCTTTTAACATCCATCCCTGAAACTTGGATGGTTAAAGAAAACACACTTGCCTCAGCTAAGTGCAAAGAAGTGAAAGATCTGCTGTAGGGAGGGGAGGAAGGAAATCAGTTTACAGAGGATGTTAAAAAGCGGAATTATTTACTACAGTAATTGTACAGGCACTAATGCAACAATGTGTAAAATGACAGATGTTAACCTGTGTATTTATGAGAGAGATCCATCAGGACCACTTTTCAGAAATAAAGATAGAAACCAATCAAAACTAGTTCTTATGCTGTCCCTTGAGGGCTGGTAGGATAAAGAAATATTAGAATAGACCTTTTTCTCTAAGGACTGCATGGCTCTCAGAGTTTTTTGGTGAGAGACACAACCTTCCACCTTGGGGTTTCCAGTTGAGATCTAGATGAATTTAGGAGTGTTTGAAGATTGATACCTCAGGTGACTCTTTCACATTTTTTTCATGTTAGAGTAAAGTAAGTTAAAGGCCTGATTTATTTGTCAGAGGTGCAGAGCGCTGGCAGCTCCTGTTGACTTCAGGAGAAGTTTTGGACACTCATGAGGGTATGGCTACATTTGGAATTTCAAAGCGCTGCCATGGCAGCGCTTTGAAGTGTGTGTGGTCAGAGCGGCAGCGCTGGGAGAGAGCTCTCGCTGCACGTAAACCACATCATTAACGGGTGTAGCGTGCAGCGCAGGGAGCCGTGCTCCCAGTGCTGCCGCCCTGATTACACTGACACTTTACAGCGCTGCATCTTGCAGCGCTCAGGGGGGTGTTTTTTCACACCCCTGAGCGCGATGCAGCGCTGTAAAGTATGAGTGTAGCCAAGCCCTAGTGACCTTTTCTACATTTACAGGTCAGCACCAGTGCAGCTACACCAATTGATGGCTATTAATGGTGGAGCCTGGGCTGTTCTGAGCATAAACAAGTTTCAACGGTGCCACCATTGGTGACTCATGAAATCAAATGTATCTTTCTTTGCCTTTTGCTGTCTGGCACTTACTGAGCTAGATACTCATTCAGTCTACTTGCCGGAGGAGATAGACTTTGTTTCTGTTCCCAACAAAGGCTGATACCAAACTGAAACTGCAGTTTGGATCCCCAAGGATCACCTCTACATTCTGCCTCCTTAACAATGAGCTTAGACTACCTATAACTTCCAGATTCCTCTGTGTGTGCGCGTATACCCACGTGCCTGTGTGTACACATGTGTGTGATAATATGTCTACAAAGTCTACCTATTACATTATTCTGAGTATGCTGTCAACCTGCCATGCAATTCTTTCCACAGTTCAACAGTATAGAAATAACAAAGCCAATGTATGTCTGACTTAGAATGCAAAGGGATCAATATAATTCACTGGATTTACCTAAGCATGTGTGAGTTTAAACTTACAGCAAAAATCAGTTTAAACTACTCCCTACAAATAAAATTAGAAATGGTTTGGTCAGACATAGACCAATCAGAAATTGTCCTTCCAATAATTCCCCCTGAGTGTTGGCTACAATTTATTTGCAATCTGATTAACAATGAATTTGACACATACTGAAAATTGGAGCACAGGAATGCTGCAGATGAATTGGTGCATAAATTGAAGTCCTGAAGAATATAATGTAATTGATGCGCAAACAAAAACCAATAACAACCCTAAATGAAAGGAGGCTGGTGCCCTCTCAAATGGAAATTGCCAAGACCTCTGCCATTGGAAAAAGGGAACACTGAGTCCCTGCACCAGCACATAGAGATGAATCTAGGGTCAGATTTTCAAAAGTGTGCCGATTTCAATGGGAACAGAGTGAGGCTAATGCTGAATGCCTTTGAAAACGTCACACTTGGGGGTGGGGAATGCCTGGAATGTGTTTCTTTTAGACGTATCAAAGGTTAGCTGTATTGGGAGAGTCAGCTGCACCCTTGCTGGACGAGGGTGTGTTCATTTCAGTATAGCTGTGACCCCTCAAACAAAGAGCCAAACTGTCTCCTGTGCAGATATTTAGGAGTAGGCAACTCAGACCCATCGATCCTCGGCTTCAACCAAGAAACACAGTGTAATTTGGAAGTGTGGAGCCCCATCCCTCCTCTTGGGCTGGCTGTGCTCTGGGCCAGTGTTACGCTGTCATGAGGTAAAGCAGCCTCGAGGATGCACTAAATTACTCTGGCTGTCATTAGCCCCAAACCCCGGCACACTTCCTATGACAGAAGCTGGGAGGGGAATGGAGTAGGAGCCACTCCTCTGTGTTGCTGGAGGATCCCCTGGCAATTGACTTCTGGTTGGGTACATTACTGTTTGACTGCTCTGTGTTGGTGGCCTGGCACAATGTGGGCGCAGCATAGCTGAAGATCCAGGCCATTGTTTCCATTCACTCTGTTTCCTGTTTGTTTGTTTGTTTGGATGAAGTTGGCCCGCACTGTTGTTTACTAATGGATCCAAGAGCTGTGTGACTCTCCAGAGGTTCTTTGCATCTTTTCATTCACCTGCTAACCCCTCTCTTCCAATATCAGCATGATTCTTGCATCAGCGGCTGGTGTTGCGCCTTCCTTCCCACCCCTTTCATGCTGTGAAATAGCAATCATGTAGGAAGGGTAACCGATAATGATGTGTGAGGCAACATTAAAGTCTGGCCAGATAGCCACATGGGACCATACTTTGGAGAGAGGGGCCAGCTTCATCCTCCCCTGACCTGTGAGAGCTCAAGCGATGAGAAGCACTGCTGGAGTCGCTTCTCATGGGGTTGTGGAGTCTGGTGTGAAATCTGCCCCCTCCACCTAAAAAACCTTTCAAAAAGGGCCCAAGTGACTTGCCCAAGACCACAGAGGAAGGCCATAGCAAAGCAGAGAACTGAACCCAAGTCTCTCATGCTCTAAACATTGGGCCATTTGTCCTCTCTACTGAGTTACCCTATTGTAAATAGTTTGAGAAAGTTAGGTTTGAAGCATATTCCTAGTGAAAATAATTGCGTAGATTGCCTAATACACATGCACAAAATTCATCTTGACGTTTATTTTATTTAAATGGTAGAAACTAAAAGTAGAGGGGAAGCTGCTTTTCATGGCTTCTCCCAATATTTTTTTCACCCCTTTGAGTTCAGTTTTGGACAGTATCTTACCTTCATCTCTCTCCCATTTCTTGTGGGGGGCGGGAAATCAAACCTTTTTTGTTTTGTTTTTGGAATACTTAAAATATAATTTATAGCGGGGATGTAAAAATGAGATTCCAATGGCTTCTTTCTTGTTTTGTTTTCTGCAGGGCTTTGCTTTCACCATGTCAAAGAGGATTCATGATGTCATCTCTTTCCATTGTGTTCCTCACCTGTCGTCTTGGTAGGATCTAGCTACAGAATGAACATAGCAGCGGTGTTTAATGCCCTGCTAGTGTCTGCCCTTGCAGTTGTGCTGTGGAAATACATCAAGCTGCGAGAGCACGTCTTCGTGGTTGAAGAAGAGCTGGTCCTCACTCGCCAGTCCCAGGAACTCTCTCAAGTCCAGATTGACTACCATGCGGCTCTTCAGGCTCTGGTGGAGGATGGTACCAGGATGGTGTGCACAGGCAGGATGCACACGGATCGCATCTGCCGCTTTGAGTCCCTCTGTTACTCCACTGAGGCAGAGGAATTTGTCTTCTTTCACAGCAACGCGTCAGTTATGCTTCCCAACCTTGGCTCCAGGAGATTCCAGCCTGCCTTGCTTGATCTCTCCTCGGTGGAGGACCACAACACCCAATATTTCAACTTTGTGGAACTGCCAGTTGCTGCATTGAAATTCATGCCAAAGCCAGTCTTTGTGCCTGATGTGGCGCTCATCGCCAACCGATTCAACCCGGACAACTTGATGCACGTCTTCCATGATGACCTCCTCCCGATCTTCTACACCATGCAGCAGTTCCCGGACTTGGATCTGGAGTCACGACTCTTCTTCATGGAGGGGTGGAGTGAAGGCCTCCACTTCGATCTCTACAAGTTACTGAGTAACAAACAGCCACTCCTCAGAGAGCAGCTTAAAACCTTGGGCAGGCTCCTTTGTTTTACCAAATCTTATGTAGGGCTGTCCAAAATCACCACATGGTACCAATATGGATTTGTTCAGCCACAAGGACCAAAGGCGAACATCTTGGTTTCTGGCAATGAGATCAGGCATTTCTCCAAGTTCATGATGGAGAAGCTGAATGTCAGCTTGGAAGAAAGTGCCAGTGAGGAGTATATTGTAGTATTCAGTCGAACAATCAACAGACTAATCCTAAATGAGGCAGAACTAATCTTGGCGCTTGCCCAGGAGTTTCAGATGAAAACCATTACAGTCTCCATAGAGGACCATTCATTTTCTCACATTGTACGTCTGATCAGCAATGCATCCATGCTGGTCAGCATGCACGGAGCCCAATTAGTGATGTCTCTCTTCCTTCCAAGAGGGGCCACTGTCGTGGAGCTCTTTCCTTATGCGATCAACCCCGAACACTATACCCCATACAAAACACTGTCAGTGCTCCCTGGCATGGATCTCCAGTACATTGCCTGGCAGAACACTGATCAGGAAAACACTGTAACCTTTCCTGACAGGCCATGGGACCAGGGAGGAATTGCTCACTTAGACAAGGCAGAGCAGGAACGCATAATAAAGAGCAAGGAGGTTCCACGCCACCTTTGCTGTCGGAACCCGGAATGGCTTTTCCGTGTCTACCAGGATACAAGAGTTGACATCCTTTCCCTTATCCAGGTGATCAGGCAAACAGTGAAATTAAAGCCTGGACCCAAGAAGCAGAAGTGGACTAGTGATCTGTACCCTGGCAAGGTTAGGGATGCTAAGTGTCAAGCCTCTGTCCAAGGTACTAGTGAAGCGAAGCTCTCTGTGTCTTGGCAGATCCCCTGGAACCTTAAGTATCTGAAGGTCAGGGAGGTGAAATATGAAGTGTGGATACAGGAGCAAGGTGAAAACACTTACATGCCTTATATTTTGTCACACCAGAATCACACCTTTTCAGAAAACATTAAGCCATTCACGATATATGTGGTGTGGATCCGCTGCATCTTCAACAAAAATCTCCTTGGACCTTTCACAGATGTGCTCTTGTGTAGTACATAACCCACTCTTTCTCTCATCTGTCGAGTCCTTCTGTGCACCCCACCCCATCAGTGGTTTTAAAAACCTGTTATCCTGTAGTTTTTTTTTTTAGAGGGCTGAAGAGGACCAGACCATGCCAATTCCTAAGTGCCCATTTCATTGTATTTAATGTGTGAATTCTCTAGGTGGCATTTATTTCCATTTGATGTAAGAGCTCTCTGTTCCTGAAAGTAACCTCCAGAAATGAAATTACAAGCTGAATACCTGTAATTTGAAAAGCAGAATGGAAGTGAATCGTGTGTAATTTGCTAGTGATTTGAATCTTTCTGTCGTGCAGTGAGTATTTAAGTGCAGCATTAAACTACAATTATATGGCTAGGTGGACAATTGTCATCATCTTTCCCCATTATAACTTATTTTTAAAAGCTGTATCTGTAACTCACGTACAGGATTTGGTACAAGAGTATTCATTAAATTATTGTAAACCCCTTCAAGAGTTCTTTCCTCTTCGTATCTGTCAAAATGATAGTTTTGTAAGAATTATCCAAGATCATGGTGAAATGTATGTGTGGGTAGCTCTTTCTCTCTTTTTCTCTCTTTTTCCTTCCCTCCATATTTTGACTGAGAGGAATAAGACTGCAGCATCAATTCTGTTTAAAAATCAGGTTTTACTCTACCCCAGTAGCAACACAAAAAACTGTTAAAAGGGAGAAGCAACAGACGGAAGATGAAAAGGGATACAGTGGGTAAAACAGCTGAGTGTGGGTGGGTAGTGCAAGCAGTAATTATTATGTTTTAAGGTCTGTTTGCATTTTGTAAGCTGTAGACTAGTTTACGGTTCTGTAGGTTGGGTGAGGAATGGTGGAGGGAGGATGGTGGGGACAGTTTACTCCAACTTAACAATTTATATAAACCTTTTGTTTTCTGAAGTACAGTATAACCCTGTTCACAACAGCCACCAAGGGACTAATAATTCTATGGACACTTTAACAGGTGGTTGCTTAACTCTGATTAATAGGTGAGCTCTCTCTTATGGGATCAGAGATTTTTAGTGACTGTTAGTAGACAAAACTACAGTTAACAGGTAATCACTAGCATATGTCACTCTATTATACCGAAGAGAAATTGTGTGCTATGGGCTAAATTCTGATCTCGGTTACACCGAAGTCCAGAAGAACTCCACTGAAGTCAGTGGCAAGGGCATCAGAACCTTTTGTAGAGGAGGGAGGGGGACAAGGGCAAAGCGGATTCCAATGTCCCTGCCCCCCCCCCCCCCCCCCACTTCTGGTGCTGGTGGTCAGTGGCGTTATTAAAGATTTACACTGTGGATCAATGTGATCAGGATCTGGTACTGTGGTTTTATCCTCTTAATTTGATGGATTTCTGGGGCTCTGAAAAGGGTCAGATAAGGCTCTATCCTGCAATCATCTAAATAAGTATTTCCAGGATTGGGCTCTTTAATTATTTTGCTTTTGAGAGAGAGGTCTGTCTGACTGGGCTGTATTTATGAAGTAAAACCATGTAGGGTCAGAACTCGGGGTGCCTGAATTAGCCTGCTGCAGAGAAATCAAGGGGATTTGGTCTATGCTGTACTTAATGTCTTATTAGATAAGGTACTTGAAGAATTTAATTCATAACTAAGGTTAAAGAAACTGGGAAGTGCTCCTTTACACAGCTGCCTGTGCAGAACTGGAGTGGAATGGATTGAGGTCCATTAATGGGATACCACCTGAGAAATGAGAGTCTCCAGGCAAGATTATGATATGGTTTTGAAGTGCTAAAAATGTGCTGATGACTAAAAGGAGGGCTGGAAGATAAATAAAATGATGTACAAAGTAGGCCTTGAGGCTGGTATGTATTCTGTGAGTGCATTTCCATTGTTTGGTTTTGTTTTCAAGCATGGTTTGGGGTTTATTTATGATGAAGTCACATTTGCTTCACAAATGATGAATGATGGATAAATGATGATGATATAGTTGAAAGGGGACTGCTGATATTTCTATCATCCTCTCTGTTTCATAGATTCACAGATTCATAGACTCTAGGACTGGAAGGGACCTTGAGAGGTCATCGAGTCCAGTCCCCTGCCCTCATGGCAGGACCAAATACTGTCTAGACCATCTCTGATAGACATTTATCTAACCTACTCTTAAATATCTCCAGAGATGGAGTTCCACCACCTCCCTAGGCAATTTATTCCAGAGTTTAACTACCCTGACAGTTAGGAACTTCTTCCTAATGTCCAACCTAAATCTCCCTTGCAGACAGTGGGTAGTCTGACAGAGGAGCTTACGATGGTTAGGAAGACCCAACACCTGTGGCAGCACTGCTTCTCCTCCACCTGCACGTAGCAGACAGAGCACCGAGCATGGATGCTTCTACCAGATTCTGGTGTGTTTTGCAAAGCTGTAACTTGCATTTCCACTTACTGATATCCAGGCTGGGGGGGCATCCAATGTGAAAGGTACTACAGGTGGAATCTCTCGGGCAGCAGTGGAGAGCTACAGGAAGAGGTGGCAGGTGAGGAGCATCCGTGTCTACGCGGCAATTCCTGGACAGTGTCCATGAAGCAGCTGAGGTATGTCCAGTTCACAGACTGCTGAACAAATGGGAGAGGAGATGGCTCAGGTGGACACTGGAGCGTTCCTGGCAGCGGGAAGTGCTCCACCCTGCTGCGACCCCCACTGTGGTAATAGGTAACCGTTATGCTTCTTCATACAGGAAAAGAGAATCACACCTACTACAGTAAAGGAGGAGAAGCCTCGTACCCCTAAGGCTGGGAGGTCTGCTGCCACCACTGAAAATAGGAAACGTAGGGTAGTGGTGGTCGGAGACTCTCTTGCTGAGGGGACGGAGGCGCCCATCTGTCGCCCTGACATTTCATCTCGGGAGGTATGCTGCCTGCCGGGGGCCCAGTATCCGAAATGTTACAGAGGCATTGTCGAGGATTATCCGGCCTTCTGACTACTACCCCATGCTACTCATCCATGTGGGCACAAATGATACTGCGAGGTGTGACGCTGAGCGATCAAGAGTGACTACAGGGCTCTGGGAGTACGGGTGAAGGAGTTTGGAGCGCAGGTGGTATTCTCTTCGATTCTTCCTGTCAAAGGTAGGGGCCCGGGCAGAGACAGATGCATCATGGAGGTGAATGCCTGGCTGCGAAGATGGTGTCGCCAGGAGGGCTTTGGCTTCCTCGACCACGGGATGCTATTCGAGGAAGGACTGCTAGGCAGAGATGGCGTTCACCTTTCGAGGAGGGGAAAGACCCTATTTGCACACAGACTGGCTAACCTAGTGAGGGGCTTTAAACTAGGTTCGACGGGACAGGTGAGCAAAGCCCACAGGTAAGTGGGGAACATGGAAGACCTGGGAGATGGGTCGGAAACAAGAGGGAGCGTGGGCTATAATGGCAGAGAGAAAGGAGGGTCAGGGCAAAACTGGGAGGCAAGATCAAACCAGTATCTTAGATGCCTATATACAAATGCGAGAAGTATGGGTAATAAGCAGGAAGAACTGGAAGTGCTAATAAATAAATACAACTATGACATTGTTGGCATCACTGAAACTTGGTGGGATAATACACATGATTGGAATGTTGGTGTGGATGGGTATAGTTTGCTCAGGAAGGATAGACAGGGGAAAAAGGGAGGAGGAGTGTTGCCTTATATATTAAAAATGTACACACTTGGACTGAGGTGGAGATGGACATAGGAGACGGAAAGTGTTGAGAGTCTCTGGTTAGGCTAAAGGGGTAAAAAACAAGGGTGATGTTGTGCTAGGAGTCTACTACAGGCCACCTAACCAGGTGGAAGAGGTGGATGAGGCTTTTTTTAAACAACTAACAAAATCATCCAAAGCCCAGATTTGGTGGTGATGGGGGACTTCAACTATCCAGATATATGTTGGGAAAATAACACCGCGGGGCACAGACTATCCAATAAGTTCCTGGACTGCATTGCAGACAACTTTTTATTTCAGAAGGTTGAAAAAGCTACTAGGGGGGAAGCTGTTCTAGACTTGATTTTAACAAATAGGGAGGAACTCGTTGAGAATTTGAAAGTAGAAGGAAGCTTGGGTGAAAGTGATCATGAAATCATAGAGTTTGCAATTCTAAGGAAGGGTAGAAGGGAGTACAGCAAAATAGAGACAATGGATTTCAGGAAGGCAGATTTTGGTAAGCTCAGAGAGCTGATAGGTAAGGTCCCATGGGAATCAAGACTGAGGGGAAAAACAACTGAGGAGAGTTGGCAGTTTTTCAAAGGGACACTATTAAGGGCCCAAAAGCAAGCTATTCCGATGGGTAGGAAAGATAGAAAATGTGGCAAAAGACCACCTTGGCTTAACCACGAGATCTTGCATGACCTACAAAATAAAAAGGAGTCATATAAAAAATGGAAACTAGGTCAGATTACAAAGGATGAATATAGGCAAATAACACAGGAATGCAGGGGCAAGATTAGAAAGGCAAAGGCACAAAATGAGCTCAAACTAGCTATGGGAATAAAGGGAAACAAGAAGACTTTTTTATCAATACATTAGAAGCAAGAGGAAGACCAAGGACAGGGTAGGCCCACTGCTCAGTGAGGAGGGAGAAACAGTAACAGGAAACTTGGAAATGGCAGAGATGCTTAATGACTTCTTTGTTTCGGTCTTCACTGAGAAGTCTGAAGGAATGTCTAACATAGTGAATGCTTATGGGAAGGGTAGGGTTTAGAAGATAAAATAAAAAAAAGAGCAAGTTAAAAATCACTTAGAAAAGTTAGATGCCTGCAAGTCACCAGGGCCTGATGAAATGCATCCTAGAATACTCAAGGAGTTAATAGAGGAGGTATCTGAGCCTCTAGCTATTATCTTTGGAAAGTCATGGGAGACGGGAGAGATTCCAGAAGACTGGAAAAGGGCAAATATAGTGCCCATCTATAAAAAGGGAAATAAAAACAACCCAGGAAACTACAGACCAGTTAGTTTAACTTCTGTGCCAGGGAAGATAATGGAGCAAGTAATTAAAGAAATCATCTGCAAACACTTGGAAGGTGGTAAGGTGATAGGGAATAGCCAGCATGGATTTGTAAAGAACAAATCATGTCAAACCAATCTGATCGCTTTCTTTGATAGGATAACGAGCCTTGTGGATAAGGGAGAAGCGGTGGATGTGGTATACCTAGACTTTAGTAAGGCATTTGATACGGTCTCGCATGATATCCTTATCGATAAACTAGGCAAATACAATTTAGATGGGGCTACTATAAGGTGGGTGCATAACTGGCTGGATAACCGTACTCAGAGAGTAGTTATTAATGGCTCCCAATCCTGCTGGAAAGGTATAAACAAGTGGGGTTCCGCAGGGGTCTGTTTTGGGACCGGCTCTGTTCAATATCTTCATCAACGACTTAGATGTTGGCATAGAAAGTACGCTTATTAAGTTTTGCAGACGATACCAAACTGGGAGGGATTGCAACTGCTTTGGAGGACAGGGTCAAAATTCAAAATGATCTGGACAAATTGGAGAAATGGTCTGAGGTAAACCGGATGAAGTTCAATAAAAGACAAATGCAAAGTGCTCCACTTAGGAAGGAACAATCAGTTTCACACATACAGAATGGAAGAGACTGTCTAGGAAGGAGTATGGCAGAAAGAGATCTAGGGGTCATAGTGGACCACAAGCTAAATATGAGTCAATAAGTGTGATACTGTTGCAAAAAAAGCAAACGTGATTCTGGGATGCATTAACAGGTGTGTTGTAAACAAGACACGAGAAGTCATTCTTCCGCTCTACTCTGCGCTGGTTAGGCCTCAACTGGAGTATTGTGTCCAGTTCTGGGCACCGCATTTCAAGAAAGATGTGGAGAAATTGGAGAGGGTCCAGAGAAGAGCAACAAGAATGATTAAAGGTCTTGAGAACATGAGCTATGAAGGAAGGCTGAAAGAATTGGGTTTCTTTAGTTTTGGAAAAGAGAAGACTGAGAGGGACATGATAGCAGTTTTCAGGTATCTAAAAGGGTGTCATCAGGAGGAGGGAGAAAACTTGTTCACCTTAGCCTCTAATGATAGAACCAAAGAAAGCAATGGGCTTAAACTGCAGCAAGGGAGATTTAGGTTGGACATTAGGAAAAAGTTCCTAACTGTCAGGGTGGCTAGACGCTGGAAATAAATTGCTTAGGGAGATTGTGGAATCTCTATCTCTGGAGATATTTAAGAGTAGGTTAGATAAACTGTCTATGCGGGATGGTCGTAGACAGTTATTTGGTCCTGCCATGAGAGCAGGGGACTGGACTCGATGACCTCTTGAGGTCCCTTCCAGTCCTTAGAGTCTATGGATAACTATTATGATCCTAGTGAGTGTTGTGTGCAGTGAGTTTGTCAGGCCTGGCTAGCGTTTGTAGTTTACAGCAGTGAACATTTGCCAGGGGGCTTTGAGAGGCTTATATGGGTCACACCCTCCTTTTTAATTTCTGTATTAATTAAATCCAGTATCAGCCACTCCATTATCTTACCTGGGAAGTCAATGTCAGACTGTCAGGCCTATATATACCTGGGTCCTCCTATTTATCCATTTTAAACATTGCCACAACATGAGCTTGTCTTCAGTCTTCTGGAATTTCTCCAGGTGTTCCAAGACTTATTAAAAACTCAATCATTAATAATCCAGTGAGCCTCCTCGCCAGTTAACTTACCTCCTAGAGATTTAAGAGATCTGGCCATTGCTGATTTTAAAGGTCTAAACTTTAATAGGGGCTGTTTTTAGGCCTCCTCCTCTGTTACTAATAGAATGGAAAGTATTGCGTCATCATCCATATGATATTATGACTATGGGTACGTCTTACACTGCACGATTACTTCGAATTAGCTTAATCCGGATTACAAAACAGATCACTAGGTAAAAAATCGGGTTGGTAGCAGCGTCCACAGTGGGATCACGACATCGATTGTTTGCGGTTTCCATCATGGTTCAAAGTTACCATCGATTTTCTAGGTAGCGGTGCCACTGTGGTAGGTGTGTTCCTCAGCTATCCCATAGTTGTACACAACCTCTCCGTGTTTGAGATAGCAGGTCAGTGCCTACGATGGGGCATAAAGACCATTGCCCCGGGGTGGTGACTGGGTACAGGCCTCACCCCGTGCCCCTTTGTGAAGGCAGCAGACCAACGGTCTTTGGCGCCTTTTTCGCGGGAAGTGTGCATTGAGGCGAACGCCCATCAGCACTCAGACAAGGTTCATGGACACCTGAAGGGATCACCTAACGGTTATCCTGACCCGATTGTCAATCACCTCGCGATACTCTCGTTGGCCTGCTACTGATACTGAACATATGAACTGCAAAGGCAGGAGGCGAGAGTGAGGAGCGCAGCTGATCTGGACTGTAGCGGCGCAACTGGTAGGACTAGCGAATGTGATGGAGACATGGAGAAGGACAGAATTACTACCATATCACACGTCTGGCCCCCAGTGGCGTTTTGGAAGCTTAACTTGCTATTATACTGAGGCATCTTTCTACCCATTGAATGCCGGAATTTGGGCACGGAAACAATGCAGCAGCACTGGTGGGACCGATTGTTTTAACGTGTGTTGGACGATTCGCAGTGGCTCGAAAACTTTCGCATAGTCAAGATGCACTATCTTTGAACTTGTGACATGCTTTCCCCTTCCCTGAAACGCCATATTCCACGGAAAACATGAGAGCAGCGCGTACAACACGCTCGGACGCAGAGCGGAAACAATAAGTTCACGCAATAGGCTGCAACCTCCCCTCTGAACTAGCTTGCAACAGTACACATGCCTAACCGATCCATGTCCGTTGGAGCAGTCAATGGATGCTAGCGGTGCCAAATCTTAATATGCGGTGTGGCTGTCGGAGTGTGCGAGTGTATGCAGACAAAAAGCCCACGATTCAATAGATAGCTTGTTATCCCGGACGAATTAAAAACAATTGATCGAATATGTGACGATAATCCCGGTGATCACTCTAGGCTCTATATAGGTGATAGTGATTTATGGCTTGCATGCACAATGCCCCGTAGAGCCCCTCTCTTATCACAGCAAGACATCCTTAGGCTCAGGTCGTGTCTATCAAGCAGACAGACAATCCTTGGCCGCGAAGAGAACCCTATATTCCTCCTATCTTGAGCCCCCCAGCTCAATAATCTAGATAGGTGCCTCACCCAAGTAGCAGGCGTACCGCGCAAATAGGGCAGTACACTTTTGCCAAAATGGAGAATAGTCGTCGAAAGCACGTGCGGTGGATTTAGCATTCAGCGACGATCCGCGTGAACTCATCTCTCGTGCTGCAATGGGCTCAGGAAGGGGCTTAACACCTCGCCGTACTTCGGGACTAGTACTGTGCAGGCAGCACTAGCTCAGCTAAGCGGTGTATATATAGCCTGGACATATGCCTCAGCCAACAGAGAGCACTATCGACTCGCCCTAGCCCAGACGCCAGAATAATCGCTGTGGGCAGAAAGATGTGGGTATTCACCCACTATGAGACATGCTGCTGCTTGACACGACTCCTTCAAATAACTTCAATTGATATGAGGATCGTATTAATATGATAGTCTCTCAATACTGGAAATCTCTTACTAAGCTTTCACGAGGATCCACAGTATCACGTAAACTATTGGCCTACCACCCTCTGATACCAAGCTAAGCCTACATAAGTCATACATCCAGGCCGGATCCCGACACGCATAACCCTCTGTGAGTGGCTCATTGCCTCGATACAGCCCATGTATCACTGCAGTGACAGCCAGTCGGAACCATGGATAGGTCGTAGGAAGCTGGTCTCCAAATCAAGCTGAGAACTAGAGTTGTACGGACTTGGGATCTTGGCTTACGAGTGTGAATATATAGGCCGCAGTTAAAGAGATATCAATGCGGTAAATCTAAGTATAGCTCTCCCTATACTGCGCGCTTCCAGACCTCAGCCTATCAAGCAACCAACGGTGATCTCAAGAAGCGCGCGTCTCGCTCATCATTTGCTGCTTGCTGATGTGGGTCTCTGCACAATAACCTTCAATAGGAGAGCATGACTAGGGACGGAGACATTTATGGCTGAATGTGGGAGGGCTGATGGCAAACGCACTCTCGGTCGCGCTTGACCGTTAGCACAAGTGAGCGAGGCGGAGAAGACGCAGCGCGCGTTAGAGGAGACACCGCAAGGCCAACTCGTCGTTCTAGCACGCTCGCAGCAACTCATGCGAGAAGCCTATTGAAAACACTGCGCGATAATCCAGTGCACAGGCACAACAGAAGAAAAGGATACGGCGTGTTCGCACTCTAAATTATCCGAGCTTCCCCCTGTGAACACCTGCCGCAGCGTGTAAATGAGCACTTATACGTCACGAGGTGTAACGGCAAGACCCACACCCCTCCGGCCTTTGATACAGGTTTGGCGATCTTGCGAAATTATAACTCTCCCAAGCGAGTAGTTACGTGTTAACTTAGAGAAAGAAATTCCAAATCTCTCCTAGGCAGTGAAGTCATAAAAGTCAATATATGCATTGTAAAGAGATACACATCCGCGACTCTTCTTCCATCATATCCTTCCCTGTCGCAACACCACAGGCCCTCCACTCCTGTAATCCGGAGTGTTGATTCTCGATACTCGAATAACAAAAAGGACACAGCGAGATCTCACTCATACATCTGATTATCTCTCCTCCTCCGTTGTCGTTCGTCACTTGTGCCTCTGTGATGCGTCATCTAGGAGTGAGCGGCTCAGTAACATCTGGTATAAGTAGATGAATATGCTACTCAGCAGTCTGATCATAAGGGAGGAGCAGCGTCAACAAGCGTTATTCCTGCATCATCTACAGCGAAAAAGTACGATAAGGTGAAAATATACACCAACCTGGTCTTTCATCTACCGACATAGAAGGAGTGCGCATAAATATGAGGTGTTTACATGGCCACTAATATTACCACTAGAATATCGTAAAACGCAACAACGTGAATTGGGCACTATATCCCCTAGCCCTCGCAACCTGTAATCAATGAGCACGAGGCGAGCGCAGTTGCCGAGGCAAGAGGCTGCTCACTAGCTCCACCAGCTGAGAACACATACTCAGCCCATACTCCCAACGGTGCGAGGGGTTCAGATACAACATAGCGAAAGCAAACAGAACCCCACCGTACGAGCCTACTGCTCCACGAGGTTTGGGCCGATGCTGCGAGAGCAACTGCGAGCTCACAGAGGAGGCTCTCTCTAGGCAAGCCGTGGCTTCAGCAAGTTCATGTACAATGCGCTCAGGCGAGCAGATCGGAAGAAAGCGTTGCTCTTTAGACTACAATCGCCTCTCGAATCGGGCCAGCGTGGCTCTCCTCGCGCGACTCGCTCCATTACTCGCGAGCCAATATTAGCCTGTATAAATCTTCTGCCTCGAATTGCGGCTTCCCATCCAGCCGGATTGTCAAAATGTCTTCACCCCGTCTCAGCATGCGCTATAGCGAACAACAATGCGATAGATGCCGGATGTGGCAGAGTGCCACTAGCATGATCAGCGATCCGCTCAATTGAGGTGAGTCGTACGGAATGATCACATTTGGCTAAAAAAACCGTTTTACCCACTTGTTTTGCAGCACTGAGCAGCAGAGAGTCTACATGGAGAAAGCCTCTCACGCTGGGCAGATGGTCAATTGACGGCTCAGCTAGCAACGGTGCCTCCTGAAAAACCACTCAACATGAGGATTCCTCTATCTTGGTCCAATCCATAGCACGAGTAGTTCCTCTCTAAAAACGCCGTCCATACATGGGCATCTTGTAATGCTATGCTACTCCATCAATACAAACTAACAGCAACCTATGCCTCGAGCCATTGCTAGGTTAGACATTCAGGATCCTACCACTGTCCAGCCTGCGCACGTCTATAGGCTTCATGAGCCTGGCAATCGAAGCGATCGCGTGAGAGTCCCACCCCGGATAACTATAAGCACTCAGGTTCGGTTCAGAGGGTAGCCATGTTAGTCTGGCATCTGTGAAAGCCAAGCAGAGAATCCTGTGGCACCCTTATAGACTAACAGAGGTTTTATGGGAGCCGTGAGCTTCGTGAGAGTGTGAATACCCAGCTCCCACGGTTATTTTTGTCTGAGAAGTTAATCCTTGCTGCAGCCGTTTAAAGATATGCTCCTGAGATGCGAGCGTCATGAACCCTTCCTGGCCATCCACGTGGATGTTGTGAAGTCCCTTGTGATCCACCAGTGCTTGCAGCACGCATTGACAACTAACCGCCTTTGCGGTTCACGTTAACTGGGATGCGGCTTGGGGTGTTTCTGAGAGCCCAAGATAGCAGATAATAGCGGTGTCCCCATTCAATTATAGGGCAGACCACCAACCCCAGTTATACAGGAACAAACACATCTCCAATTTCTGCGGGGCTTGTTCAGGCTCAATCAAAGACCCACACTGCCTCCTAACATAATCACAGCTGCGCGCTTCCAACGGAGCAACCTGTGTCGATGAGCTTGCAGCGCGCCTTACTGATCGTCTTCGCTAACCTCGTGCATCACTGCAGCCCCACAGTAGATTGTCGCTCAACTCCAAAATTGAATTCGCCAGAGACTGACCTGCAGCGAGAGTAAGCTGTTGCTGTGTTGCGAAAGCTTCCACATTGAGGCGGCTCTCTGCCCACTGCGACTCTCTTCCTACCTAGTGAGAGGAACCATGCTCTCATGTTATTGTTATCGTGGAGTTGTGGTCATTAACGTATTTAAGGCTGACAAGTGGTGAAAGAGCATGTCGTCATATTAGTTCTAGAAGTGCTCTTTATACATCCTTATTAAAGGCGAAAGTTTGCAGCCACAACTGCGCATCAAGATCCCGGCACGAGCCGATCCTCAAAAAACACAATGCGGGCGATCCCACCAAGTCTGTGCTTAGTGTTCAGTGCCAACTTCAATCAGAAAACTAGTATCTAATCTCGAAGGCTACTGGGAGAGGTGCCTCGATATATAGCGCTAAGCGCTGGTCTGTCTGGCCTCACTCGGCTGGTCTATTTGAGGACGTATATGATCTGCCTCGCAATGGGGATCCTTCACACTCTCGTGGTCTATGTCCTCGTTCCCGTCCTCCTTGCAGATAGTCTTTGCCTCCTCCAGCTTCGTCCTTACAACTATCGCACATTTGAGACGGAGTTAGGCAAATAATCAGATTTCGAGCTTTTATATCATGCCATGTATATGTGATTTGCTGATGTGAGTGTTTAAGCTGATAGCGGCTGGAAATGGGTTACAAGTGTACCTTGATTATCGCGTTATAAGCTGTGTTTGTATCTATTTCATAATTCTGTGTTATCCATGATAGCATCCGTCGTAAGTAGTGTCATCGCCGTGATCATCAGAATAATGCTCATTCTCTGTCTCGTAATACTAAATAAAAGTCGACAAAAAGAAGCTGTGTGCTGCTAGACCACCTTGCATCAAGTGGGTAGTCTGATGGCTAAGTACCTCGAGCACCCTCGACCCGGGCGGAGGCAGAGGATATGCTCTGGATGCTCTCTAGCACTGCAGGCAGGCGTGTGTTGACTCATCTAACCAACAGCGGAGAGAAAGGATAGGGAGACGTAGTGGAGATAGCTGGTAAATTCCCTCAGCACTAGGCGTTCCCTCCGACAGTTCCAAGCGTTCTCCGATAATCTCGAGGTATCGCGCTCACAAGCGTTTGGACTCACACCTCGAAGGCGCAGAAGAGACGATCTCATAGATGTCAAAAGAGTACGATCACGCAGACAGTGGGATCGCTCGCTCTAAGCCTGATTGTAGATTAAGATCGCGCGTTCTGCTAGTAGCTGGATTAGGTCCTCTCCTCCAGAAAGTATACGATGCAGTGCGTTATACGGTTAGAGACACGTGATGTACGGAATGCGATATGCGGGATGACGCCTAAGTACTTTCATCTCATTGGACGTTAGACATGGGAGTGCGCGAATAGAACTTCAATCACACAGCCTTTAAAGTAGTGACCAGCTTAAAAGATCGCGAGCATGGCCAAGAGTTCTCTTAATATCTCTAAGGGAGGGTAAGTCTAAACTGGGCCAGAGCACCTACACTGTGATTGATGAATGGCTTTGAGTGTTTCCTAAGAGTCTTGGCAACGACTGAGGAGAATGTCTGTATGAAATAACGTGGAAGCGTGCGCAAGACCTACCTGAGTAGTGCTTGATGCGCATAAGAGTGTAGTCACCCCTATAAGATGGCTCTAATAAGACCCAGAAGGAGCATAAATAGTGGATGACCCAATGTCATCGTGGACAAAGCCCCCAAAAGAAGTATATTTTACTGCCAGGAACCTGCCGGCTACAACATTTGCACCAGAGTTCCATAAAGCGTCGACTCACCTACGGCGACATACAAGATAATGGAGTGCGCTTGTACGCCTCGCGTACACCTCTACCACTCGCAATTACGATTATAGATTCACACTCGCGAGTGTGCGCTTCATACTCCTATCAAAAAAGCGCACACAGTGACACGTCAAATTGCCCGACCCCTGAGCAGACAAGGCCTAGAGTTCGGTTCACTGCCTTGGCCTAATTTCTCAGACTTGCTCAAACAATACAAAGGCAAACTCTCACCCGACCGTGACGCTGTCGATCGAATAACTCCACCACTCTGCAGTCACATAAACTGCATCCTACACGACGTAGACTGTATACCTGGCCTCGCTCAAAAGTCTCCACAAAGAACTAGAACTACGGATGACATAGAGCTCTGAAGAGGACCTCACATGCATGATATCTTCCCACACATGTGGATAGGGCAGCCACAGAGTGAAGGAGGCTCCGTTAAAACAACACCATGGAAATAGAGTCGCTCTCTATGCGCGAGGCCATTGACTGTCGTCGAACCTCATCCGCTCCATAGATCACCATTCACTCTCGCCACCCTCCCATAGACCTCAAGTTAACCATAATTACGTAGCCAGAGATAGAGAGCTGGAATCCACTATATCTCGACACTAAGGCATTTTGCAAACAGTAAACATAGGCGATGCTGAGCACGACTGAAACCCAATTCTTTCAGCCTTCCTTCATAGCTCATGTTCTCAAGACCTTTAATCATTCTTGTTGCTCTTCTCTGGACCCTCTCCAATTTCTCCACATCTTTCTTGAAATGCGGTGCCCAGAACTGGACACAATACTCCAGTTGAGGCCTAACCAGCGCAGAGTAGAGCGGAAGAATGACTTCTCGTGTCTTGTTTACAACACACCTGTTAATGCATCCCCAGAATCACGTTTGCTTTTTTTGCAACAGTATCACACTGTTGACTCATATTTAGCTTGTGGTCCACTATGACCCCTAGATCTCTTTCTGCCATACTCCTTCCTAGACAGTCTCTTCCCATTCTGTATGTGTGAAACTGATTGTTCCTTCCTAAGTGGAGCACTTTGCATTTGTCTTTTGAACTTCATCCGGTTTACCTCAGACCATTTCTCCAATTTGTCCAGATCATTTTGAATTTTGACCCTGTCCTCCAAAGCAGTTGCAATCCCTCCCAGTTTGGTATCGTCTGCAAACTTAATAAGCGTACTTTCTATGCCAACATCTAAGTCGTTGATGAAGATATTGAACAGAGCCGGTCCCAAAACAGACCCCTGCGGAACCCCACTTGTTATACCTTTCCAGCAGGATTGGGAGCCATTAATAACTACTCTCTGAGTACGGTTATCCAGCCAGTTATGCACCCACCTTATAGTAGCCCCATCTAAATTGTATTTGCCTAGTTTATCGATAAGATATCATGCGAGACCGTATCAAATGCCTTACTAAAGTCTAGGTATACCACATCCACCGCTTCTCCCTTATCCACAAGCTCATTATCCTATCAAAGAAAGCTATCAGATTGGTTTGACACGATTTGTTCTTTACAAATCCATGCTGGCTATTCCCTATCACCTTACCACCTTCCAAGTGTTTGCAGATGATTTCTTTAATTACTTGCTCCATTATCTTCCCTGGCACAGAAGTTAAACTAACTGGTCTGTAGTTTCCTGGGTTGTTTTTATTTCCCTTTTTATAGATGGGCACTATATTTGCCCTTTTCCAGTCTTCTGGAATCTCTCCCGTCTCCCATGACTTTCCAAAGATAATAGCTAGAGGCTCAGATACCTCCTCTATTAACTCCTTGAGTATTCTAGGATGCATTTCATCAGGCCTGGTGACTTGCAGGCATCTAACTTTTCTAAGTGATTTTTAACTTGCTTCTTTTTTTATTTTATCTTCTAAACCTACCCCTTCCCATAAGCATTCACTATGTTAGACATTCCTTCAGACTTCTCAGTGAAGACCGAAACAAAGAAGTCATTAAGCATCTCTGCCATTTCCAAGTTTCCTGTTACTGTTTCTCCTCCTCACTGAGCAGTGGGCCTACCCTGTCCTTGTCTTCCTCTTGCTTCTAATGTATTGATAAAAAGTCTTCTTGTTTCCCTTTATTCCATAGCTAGTTTGAGCTCATTTTGTGCCTTTGCCTTTCTAATCTTGCCCCTGCATTCCTGTGTTATTTGCCTATATTCATCCTTTGTAATCTGACCTAGTTTCCATTTTTTATATGACTCCTTTTTATTTTTTAGGTCATGCAAGATCTCGTGGTTAAGCCAAGGTGGTCTTTTGCCACATTTTCTATCTTTCCTACCCATCGGAATAGCTTGCTTTTGGGCCCTTAATAGTGTCCCTTTGAAAAACTGCCAACTCTCCTCAGTTGTTTTTCCCCTCAGTCTTGATTCCCATGGGACCTTACCTATCAGCTCTCTGAGCTTACCAAAATCCGCCTTCCTGAAATCCATTGTCTCTATTTTGCTGTACTCCCTTCTACCCTTCCTTAGAATTGCAAACTCTATGATTTCATGATCACTTTCACCCAAGCTTCCTTCTACTTTCAAATTCTCAACGAGTTCCTCCCTATTTGTTAAAATCAAGTCTAGAACAGCTTCCCCCCAGTAGCTTTTTCAACCTTCTGAAATAAAAAGTTGTCTGCAATGCAGTCCAGGAACTTATTGGATAGTCTGTGCCCCGCGGTGTTATTTTCCCAACATATATCTGGATAGTTGAAGTCCCCATCACACACCAAATCTTGGGCTTTGGATGATTTTGTTAGTTGTTTAAAAAAAAGCCTCATCCACCTCTTCCACCTGGTTAGGTGGCCTGTAGTAGACTCCTAGCACGACATCACCCTTGTTTTTTACCCCTTTAGCCTAACCCAGAGACTCTCAACACTTCCGTCTCCTATGTCCATCTCCACCTCAGTCCAAGTGTGTACATTTTTAATATATAAGGCAACACCTCCTCCCTTTTCCCCTGTCTATCCTTCCTGAGCAAACTATACCCATCCACACCAACATTCCAATCATGTGTATTATCCCACCAAGTTTCAGTGATGCCAACAATGTCATAGTTGTATTTATTTATTAGCACTTCCAGTTCTTCCTGCTTATTACCCATACTTCTCGCATTTGTATATAGGCATCTAAGATACTGGTTTGATCTTGCCTCCCAGTTTTTGCCCTGACCCTCTGAGATTCCAGAAGAACTGAAAAGGCAAAATAGTGCCCCCCACCTATAAAAAGGGAAATAAAAAACAACCCATGATAACTACAGACCTGAGTTAGTTAACTTCTGTTTGCCAGGGAAGATTAATGGATGGAGCATTAATTTAAAGTAAATCATCTGCAAACACTTGGGAAGGTGTTAAGTAATAGGAATAGCCAGTCATGGATTTGTAAAGAATAATTCGTGTCAAACCAATCTGACAGCTTTCTTTGATAGGATAACGCCTTGTGTGATAGGAGAAGCTGTGTGGTTGTAGTATACTAGCGTTAGTAAGCATTTGAACAGTCTCGCATGATATCCTTATCGATAACTAGGCAAATACAATTTTATGATGGCTACTTTAAGGTGGGTGCATAACTTGCTGGATAAACCTGTACTCAGAGAGTAGTTTTAATGGCTCCCAATCCTTCTTGGGGAAGGTTATAAAAGTGGGTTTCGCAGGGTCTGTTTTGGGACCGATCTCTTTTCAATAGCCTTCATCATACGACTTAGATGTTGCCATAGAAAGTACGCTTATTAAAGTTTGCGGACGATACCAAACTCGGAGGGATTGCAACTGGCTTTGGGACAGGTGTTCAAAATTTCCAAAATGATCTGGACAAATTGGAAGAAATGGTCTGAGGTCAACTAGTATGAAGTTTCAATTAGACAAATGCAAGTGCTCCACTTAGAAGGAACAATCGTTTCACCATACAGACATGGGAAAGTAGGATCTGTCTTAGAAGGATATGGCAGAAAGAGATCTAGGGGTCATAGTGGACCACAAGCTAAGTATTGAGTCAACAGTGTGTACTGTGTGCAAAAAAAGCAAACGTGATTCTGATGCGATTAATAGGCGTGTTGTAACAACGACACGAGAGTCTTCTTACCGCTCTACTCTGCGCTGGTTAAGCCTCAACTGGCAGTATTGTTCCAGTTTCTGGGCACCGCATTTCCAAGAAAGATGGTGTGAGAAATTGGAGAGGGTCCAGAAAGAGCAACAGACATGATTAAAGTCTTGAGAACATGACCTATGAAGGAAGGCTGAAAGAACTGGGTTATGTTTTTTTTGGAAAAAAGAAGACTGAGAGGGACATGATAGCAGTTTCAGGATCTAAAAGGGATGTCATCAGGAAGAGGGAGAAAAACTTGTTCACCTAGCCTTTAAATGATAGAACAGAAAGCAATGGGCTTTTAAACTTGCAGCAGTCAGCTCCCTGTCCGCTCTGCTTTAAAGAGAGAGGTTTGGGATGTAGTTTGGTTTATAGGTTTTCAAGGGACTAACGGGTCACGGATAGGACCGACAAGGGATCCCCGCTCTCTTCCCACTCCCTTTCCAAACTCCCTTGTGAAACTCCCTGTTAACAGCCCCTGGTCGCTTGTGCGTGGCTTTATAAAGCCCTGGCCTGAGTGAATGCCCTGCCCGCTGGTTAAGGCTCAGCCAATTACCGGAGGCTTCTAGCTTTCAAACCTTCCTTTGTAGCTCAGCCTCCAACTGCCAGCTACAGCACAGGGTCCTTTAAACAACCAAACCCAACAAACAGACTGACAAACACAAGCTCAGCACACAGCAAGTAACCCCCAAACACAAACAAACACACACACTGCAGACAGTCACTTACCCCACAGATGCTGTATTTGCTCCTCCTTCACCTGGAGAACTCCCTTGCGAAACTCCCTGTTAGGACTAGATGAACTACTTGATGAGTAAGGTACTACCCATCATAATGGTGGCTGTTTCTGGTCCCTAGATCTGCAAGGTCGCCATCTGAAATGGGCCTTCAAAGCGCTGAACTTTGAATTTCTTCTTACAAGTATTGAGAAAAAAAATCTCTTTGGGTATTAAGCTCTTTGTGTTCTGATAACAAACTCTGCTGATGTGACATGTACGTGTGTGTGTTGCTCAGGTGCCCTTTTTGTAACATTCATTTTTAGAATGCCATTTTGCCAGCCCTTTACCCATAATGTGGACTACCCTTTTTATTTCATTAGTTTTCTATTGTAGCTAACTTCCTAATGTTTGCAAATTGGTTACAGCACATTAACCTATTGTCTTCCCATATCCACAGTGGCATCGTAACGTCTCTAAACATAATTGTCTGTAAAAAAAAAAAAAACCCAACAGCTTACAGCAGATATGGACTTACGTTTTTTGAACCATTACATTCTGTTGACTTAACACTTATACAAATGTAAGGTGATGAATTGTGCTAGCACCTTTTTCCAGAAGAAGATCATAGATGTTGGGTTTAGTTTGCGAGTCCGGGGGTGGTAGCCTGTGATATACAGGAGGTCAGACTCAATGATGGTCTTTTCCAGAACATCTTTTTTTCCTCACTACTGAAGTGTAAAAGAAGGGAAGCTAAACTACAGACGTCTTGATTGTAACTGTGGAGATCTTACTAAGCCTCACCCCAATACAAGAATGTCTGCAATAGGGCTTCACTACCCCAGCCTGAGCTCACCTTGTGTCTACCAGGTAGCAGTGAATCCATTCAATGTCAAGGCCTAGATGTTACCCATAGCTGTTGCAATTCAGCAAAGCTCTATTGACTGCAATGGTGCTATGCTGATTTATACCAACTGATGATCTGGCCTGGAGTTTGAGCCTTGTCTCTGTAGTTGATTGATTGATTTTTTTTTGTTGTTGTTGTTGGTATCTCCACCAAAACTGTGAGGTTCCACTCCGTTTTCTCTTCCGTTGCCCACGGTCCATCTGTTTTACTTCCCATTGTCCTTGACGGCTTATGACACAGCCTCCATCTTTCAGGTTGAAGAGAACTTGATGGGGCTTGATTCTGTCAATGCTGCTACTTAATTAAACCAAAGGGTTGCTTTGCATTTAATAGCAATGCCTTGTAATGAATTTGTATGCTCCAGACAGTTACTGCTTATGTATCTCTAACATTCATAGGTGCTTTTGTTCCAAAACATAGGCTTCTACCAATTAACCTAAAGGGGAGTGCCTTTCAAAAAGTAGTAGTAGCAGGAGTAAGTCCCTAGTGGGCTGCCACTACATTGCAACATCGCTCCCTCATGCACACAAAACAAGTACAGTGTAGCCTCTGTGGCACTCTCAAGCCCTGTCTATACTACCGTGGTATGTCAATCTAAATTACACTACTTTAGTTATGTGGCTAACATAACTGAAGTTGACGTAGCTTAAGTCAACTTACTGCGGTGTCTACACTGAACTATGTCGACAGGAGATGCTCTCCTGCTGACTTACCTTACTCTTCTCGGAGAGCTGGAGTACCAGAGTTGATGGAAGAGTACTCTGCCAGTAAGTGTAGACACTGCTGTCCTGGAGCACGAGAAATGGAAGGAGTTTAAATCCTGGATGCTCTCTTGAGCATACAAAAGACTGATAGCAGGCTCTCAAGCCAGTTTAGAAAAGGCCGTTAGGTAGCTTGAAAATATTTACAGTGCCTAATCGTCTAGGACAGGGGTTCTCAAACTTCATTGCACCACAACCCCCTTCTGACAACAAAAATTACTACATAATCCCAGGAGCGGGGGGACCGAAGCCTGACCCCACCCGAGTTTCACTGCCCCAGGCGGGGAGGAGCCAAAGCTGAAGCCCAAGAACATCAGCCCCAGGTGGGAGGCCTTTAACCTGAGCCCTGCCATCCAGGGCTGAAGCCTTTGGGCTTTGGCTTCGGCCCTGGGCAGTGTGGCTCGGGCTTCGGCCCCAGACCCAGCAAGTGTAATGCCAGCCCTGGTGACCCCATAAAAATGGGATTGTGACCCACTTTGGGGTTCTGACCCACAGTTTGAGAACCCCTGGTCTACAATATGAAGAAGAAACATTCTTATTTTAATTGGTGTAAATGCTAGGGCCACAGGACCCCCTTATCTTCCAGTCTCCCAGGAAGAATTGTGTGGAGGAAAAACGGAATGGAATATTTATCAGATTGCATATGAAAAGGGATTGAACTGCCAATATTATTGTTTATGGATGAGATTTTCAAAAACACATAAGTGACTTAGGTGAGGTCCCAGTGATTTTTTTTTCTTTTAATGGTGCTTCTGTTCCCCAGTTATTTGTATGTTTTTGAAAATTCCACCCTATAATGAAATGTCCTGCTTTTCTGTAATCTGACCTGAAGCATGTTTCCTGGGAAGCGTTTGTTACCCAAACTAGTTACAAGAATTTATACATGATTGGAGATGGAGACCTGTGAATGAAGCATATTCAGCAGGCCGCTTCCATAAAGAAGAGCAGTGTGGTCATCTTTTGCTCAACGTGCTTGGAAAAACAGTCGCTATAGTGGTGAGTTCTATGAAGAATCTGAGAGGAATTGAAGCAGTTGCACAAGGTAAGGAATAAAAAAAAAAATCAGACAGGCTGTCTCAAGACAAGCCAGAATTGTTTATGATGGGAGGGACTAGTCCCAGGGCAACTTGACTGGATGCTTTTGGGGTGATTGGCAGCTGGAACCTGTGTTTTTTGAGGAAATTACTAGAGTTCTTATTAGTATGACACTGACTAATAACAGCTTTCCAGGGACCTGGTATATTGGAAAGTATTAACATTTAAAGTTTAATATTTCTGTACTGTTTGATTGTCTTTATAGAATGAAATCATTTGAGCTGTTCTTAATCCTACTGCATGGTTAGTTGTATTCATTGAATAGCTTTTGAAATCCTTGCTCTATGTAAGAGACAAGTAGGCTATCGTGTAGAGATTAGGTGATTTAAAGTTATATGACTTGGATTGCTCCCACAGCGGCATACAGGATGAAGGCAGACCGTTAGGCTATAAATCAAGACCTGTGATATTGATCTTGGGTGAATGATACTTTTATATTGATGAAATTCAGATTCCACTGAGAGACCGAAGCCCATATTCTCTGCTGAAGGCAAGCCTGCTGAACCATTTGGATGGATGCCGTGCTGGGGGAGTGAGCTGGTGGCAGCTACTACCGGTATTTAGTTATGCCAGCGACTAGCTGTATTGTACTGCCAATAAAACTCTATTGTAGCTTGCCCCAGCACCATTAGTTGTCAAGTTGAAAATACAGAAGGGTAAATCTAATCTGATCAGGCCTGAATCTTCCATCAAATATGAGTTTCTATATCTGTAGCAGATTTATTATGCTCTTTTTTTATATTGGGCCTATAAACTTATTCACTCTTTTGGCTTCGCTATTTAGCTACCACATATATATCTTTAAAAAAGTAATGCTGGATAGTAACCCCTTGGTAAAACTAGACTTATGGACTAGCAGATGGTGGCAAATTTTATGTCTCAAAATGACTAGAGCTTGTTGAAACACTGGAAAAATAATTGTGGTGATATCCAGGTTTTCATTTTGCAGGGTTAAAATAGACCCATATTTTTCTTTCAAAGTTGATTTTTAATTTTTCTTTTCATTTGTTTTTCCTTCATTTTTTCCCAGTCACTTTTGGATTTTTGGAAATGACTGGGAGCAGAGGGGAAGACGGGAAAAGCAAACACTCAAAAAAAAAAATGAAAACATATATTTGAAATATTCCCACTAATGTTGAAAATGAACAATTTTTCATTTTTAACAAAAGCCATTTTTAAATGAGATTTTTCATTCAAAAAATGTTGACTTGCTCTAGAAATTAGCTTTGATCACTTCATTCTCCACATTTCTGCAGGTAATATGTGACTAGGAAGGTGTGTGTGTGTGTGTGTGTGTACACACACCCTTTTGAAGTATGTACATTGGGGTGACCTGTACTCCAGTAGCTCTTAGTCCCTACAAAATACCATATATCTACATGTAAAAGTGACAGGCCAGAATTTCAGGCCTACTTTTTGGAAGTTGTTTTATTCAGGGGTTGGAGGGGGCCCTGAACAGGGGCACGCACTAGCAAGAGCTTTTTAAGGGTGCCTTACAATCAAATAGGAGAAATAAATGCCACTGGTGCTATGGAGCAGCTAGTCTGGTCACAGTTGCAAACCCAAGCCAGACCAAAAGTGTAAACATGGAGGCAATGTCCCCAGCCAACAGTCGGGGCCATCCTAAGAGGCACCTTTCCTCACCAAGTAATTTCAAGCAAAAGTCTGACTAGCCAAATGGAATTTGCAGTGTTTCCAAAGTTAAACTGGGGCTTTGGCCGCGCAGCTGGTAGTCAAATGGAGAGTGGTTAATTATTTTTTTTTTTAATTTCATGTCAGAATTTTGACTAGCTTTATTTGTTGGATCAAAAGGGAAAGCAAATTCCAGACTGGGAATCTCTCCCCTGAAAAGGCCATGCTGCTTGCCCAGCCACTGAAAATCTGGGGGCTGTAAATGTGATGTGTGGGGAGTTTGCGTAAGCTGGCATGTGAGTTAACAACATGATAACCATACTGGTATTAGAAAGCAGAGCTCCCAGGTCATGGCACAAAGCTGCTGCAATAGCAGGGTCCTTCTGCACCCTGGAGAACATCCATCAGACTGTTATTGTGGGAAGAAATTAATGGTGATAACACCTAGATTTAAAAAAAATAATTAAAAGGTAAATTTTTATTGCAAGATTAAGCACAGGTTGATCAGCATGACTCTAGCAGTTACTGGGTTAAAGTATCTAAGATGTTACTGAATTGAGACAGAACATCTCACTTCAGTAGGAAAGATTCAAGTTCACATTTTTTGATACTTCTATTTGCATATTCTGACACTTTAAAATGCTCTTATTACAGTGTTACCACACACACACAATGAATGTCAAAGAATGAATGTCAACTACAGAAATACTGCAAAACTAAATGAAGAGGTACTGTTTTAAGGCTCTCCAAAGAAGCAACTGACTAGATGAGAAGAATTGAAAGGGACCTTATGTCAGTAGCTAATTGGCATAGTTGAGGTACATGCACTCTCCACAGCATGCCCACTCCCTATACCAAGGTGGGAATGCAGTGACTGTGTGCAGGAACTAACTCCATCACCTACAGCAGCTTTATGCTAGCAGGGAACTCACTTGCACAAGCAGAATGATGCAAAAAGGCCAGAACAGACTGGAGAATCCTGCTCTGTCACTCTGGAGGCAATGATATCTGGATGGAACTGAGTCCTTCGAGTTGGAAGCCCAGGTTCTGTCCTTGACTCTCACACTTGCTGACTCTTGTGATCTTGAACAAACAACTAAGGCATACATTTTCAAAAGTTTTCACCAATTTTTTTGTTGACACCAATTTGAGTCACTTATGGGCTGATTTTTGGAGATGCTCAAAACTCCCAACTTCAGCTGATGTCATCTGGAACAGCTGGTGCTCCGCACCCTTGGAAATTGGGCCTTGGGGTCTCAAGCTGGGTAAGCAAATATAGAGGACACTTTTTTTTATTTTTTTTAAATAAAAGTGTGTGTGTGAGTGTATATATATAATGTGGCCCAAACCTGCTTGCTGTGTTTCATGAGTAGACCACTGTGCCTGTGCACAGTCCTATTGACTTCAGTTGGGATCAGCAGGGTCAGGGCCTGAGAGCTTAACCTGTCTGCCTGAATTTATCCCAGCTGTGAAATGGAAGAATGGCCCATTCCCAGCTTTATAAAGCCATTTGATATCTTCAGATGAGAGACTCTAGATAAGCACAATTATTTAATTTATAACAAACATGAGGATTTTGAAGGTTTTTTAAATTAATGTTAACACTCAGCTGTTCAGCTATATAAATATCAGGTTTTATTTCTAAAATATTTTTGCTTCTGGTAGATTTGTGCATTGTGAGATTTTGTAAGTTTATGGGATAAAAGAACATTTAATTTTTCCCTGGTGAATTTAGGGTAGAAGCACTCTTGGAAATACTTTCAATGTAATGTCTGATAATCCATCTGGGCTGTGGGTGGTATGAAAAGCATTGCCAGCTCTGTGTGTATCAGGCATCATTATGTCAGTGAGATGAGTCCCTTCCTCCAGAATGTCTTGTAGTGGACTTTGGGCTAGATTCTCAGCAGGGGCAAATTAGTGTGGCTTCAGTCAAGTCAATTAATCTATGCAAATTTATACTGGCTGAGCATCTGGCCCTGTGTCTTTACCATCTCCAGTTGTCTCCAGCAGAAGTGGTTACTACTAAATTAATTATTGCATATTCAATAGCCAGATAAATTGAGTAATCTGTTTTCTGTCATTTTTAAATTTGTTGCTTTTCAGTATAATTGAATAGATAACTAGAAGTGTTGGATTTGCCTTCTCTTTAACATTCATTATTGTATCCCCTCCTCTTTTTCTCCTTGCTGAAGGATAGTCCCAGTTGTTTCAGTCTCTCATATGGAAGGCTTCCTTTGCCTCTGATCATTTGTCGCCTGTTTCTAAACCCCCTATTTCTGCTGTATCATTTTAGAGCTAGGGTGACGAGAACGGTACTCCAGATAAGGGCATTCCATTGACTCCAATGTGATATTGTCACTGTTGTTTCCTATCCTACCCCATATGCTTCCAAACATTTGTTTGCTTTTTTTCAATTGCTGCCTCAGATGGAGCCAGAGACTTTCACTGTGCTTTCCACAATGGGCTTCATCCTGAGTTTACGGCTAATTTAGCAAAGCGTCTGAATGGTTCAGATTATTCAGATATATTGCTTGCCATGGGTGTTGCTTTGCACATGCCATTGAATTTCATCTGAAGTCCCACATAGCTTTCTGTAGTCTTGTCTAAACTGCACTGGTGTAAATATAATATATATTTACATGTTACTGGGGTGTGTGTGTGTGTGTATACACACACCCCCCTCTACCCTGATATAACACAAATTTGGATATAATGCGGTAAAGCAGCGCTCCCCGGGGGGGAAGGGGCTGCGCACTCCGGCTGATCAAAGCAAGTTCAATATAACACAGTTTCACCTATAACACGGTAAGATTTTTCGGCTCCCGAGGACAGTGTTATATCGGGGTAGAGGTGTATAAATAAAAACACAAACACACACACACACACACAATTGGTTTTAATATAAATATTTTAAACAAAACTGGTCCTATAAGGGAACGTTGAGGGAAGCCTTATTAACCTTTTGCCATGCTGAAATTTGACCATTTATTTTCTTTGTTTCCTTAATAGCTGCTAGTGCAGGATTTGGCAAAGGCTTTTTGAAAATCCAAATAAATTTATATCCAATGTTTCTCCTTTGTCTACTATATAAGTATCCTGTTCAAAGAATATCAGTAGATTAGAAAGGCATGATTTTCCTTACAGAATCTGTGCTGGGTTGTCCCTATTGTATAATGGTCATCTGGAGTAAACTCTTGCCTGTGCCCCAAACAACCATCTCCAACTGTAGCGTTCTCAAAATATAGCTTTTCATGGATGGTCATGTAGTTAGGCCTAATGTGCACTGTAGTTTTGCTTTCTTTCAGCTGCTGGTCATTGGTGCACGGTATTTTTTTCATCTGAGGTGTTACCACATACCCACGCAGAGTGGATATTGGATTAGTAGAATGTGTGAGCATTTTCAGGCTGAAACGGTGCTGTAAAAGGAAGCCTTGCTCCTTGCTGAGTGACAGCATCACTTAGCTGGAAGTTTGTCAAGTGGAAAGAGTTCTCCATATCTTACACTGCCTCACAAGAGCACTGTAACAAGATAGGATATATCTATTACCTTAGAAAATGAATGGTTCTGTGAGAAGTCATTTGCAAAGGGTACCCAGGAGGGTTTCTCCATGTCTTGGGTTCAACAGTACATTTGCCTGTTCGCAAGCACTCTGTTTTAGATAATATCCTGGCTCAGTCATCAATCTGCAATAGACATAAGGCAGGGGGTAGCAAGTCAGATGAAATATGCAACAGATACTTGAAATTAGCAGAGAACGTTTAAAGCAGCCAGTCTACAGATGACTTGGATTAACTGAAGGCAATTATGTGGCTGTTGTAACCACCACAGGATCTGAGGCTCAGCTGCAGGAGTTGGTGCAGTGCACAGAATCCACCAGTGCATACAGCAGGATCGGAGAAGGGGGATCTGATGGGACCTGCTCCCATCTGATGGTGGCAGCAGATCCTGGGAGGGGGTTATTGATAGTGTGCCCTCTCCCTCTGTTTCTACAGATTGCACTAGAATTAGACACACATGTTGCTGCAGAGAACTGAGGGCCTTGATAGGAGGAATATTCATGGTACTTCCAGTTTCTACTGCTCCTTAAGTAACAATAAAACCCCTCAGTTCCTCATTTTATTTTTATAAGTAGCGAGTCACACAACAGCTCAAGTCTAATTCAGTTGTTGATATGGACATTTTAACCCAAAGTGCTTTTTAAAATGTTGAATGAAAACCAAAGAGAATTTTTATTTGGATTTCAACATTCCCCCAACTCCGCCACTTATATGGTCAGATTCTGCCTCTTTTGCTCTTGCTCAGTAGTTCCTTACATCACAATAGTCCCCTGGATTTCCATGGGGCTATTCATGAAGTAAGGTGCTTCTCAGTGGGGGTAAGGGTGGTAGCAGCTGGCCCAGAGTGGTTTTGAGCTGGGGTTTTGATTCAGGCCCTTCTCTAAAGGAAATCTTTCCTCTCATACAGTGTTCTGTGTTTTGTACTGGTGACTGGTACAATGGGTTCCTGGTCTATGACTGGGGTCCCTAGACACCACCACAATACAAACACTCACTCACCAGAGTTGCCTCTTTCTGATTTTCTTACATGAACATTTTATTACCACACTACTTTCCATGTGCTACAGTGGAACAGCCTCTTCCCATTTTACTGTTGCTAATGTGCCCATCACCGCAGTAATATTAAGAACTCTGATCCCTGAAAGGGAGCATGTGCAGAACAACCCCCAAAATGATGGTGCATTATATAAGCGCCGAGCAGTCATACTGAGCGGATTGGCACAGGCAATGTATCTTTGACACCTTCATATTCATCTTCTGGTTAGAGACATCCCTACTCCTTGCTTGATAAAGCTTTTAATATTAGATTTTATTTTTCTAGCCAAGATTTTAGATTTATGGCTCAAAGAAAGACCTTTTGTAATTACACTGCAAGCACTTTACAAGATGTCCTAGTGCTGTGCATGTCTTGTTAGTGACAATATGTGACAGATCTGGATTAGAAAATAGTGGATGAGGCTGCTGTTAAAACTGCCTAGCAGAGTAGTGGGATTGGCAGACTTCCCGCAAAAGCTTAATGAAATGTCTGTTTTTTATGGGATTCTTAGTGAAAGGGGGATGAGAAAGAAGAGGGGCAGATGGAATGTTGCCATCTGGGATGTGTTACCATAATGTGGTGTTGTCTTTTTTTGGATCACAGACCAATACAACATTGTGAATTCAATTCCACCATTTGAACTGGCACACAGGAAGCTTGCATTTTTCAGATTTGCCATTTGTAGAGGCAATCTTCCTGATCTGCCCTCTCTTCAGTATTAAAGGATTTATTCTACCTACTCACTTGCCTTTTTATTGGCTCCTTTAAAGAACCCACTTGCTCTTTTGCTTTTAAAGGAAGGAAATTTTGGACGGGCTCTATAGGAGAGAAATATGCCCCGAAAAACATACTCATTTCTGATTTAAATCAAGGAGCCTCTGACAGCGTTGCTTGCTAGTTTGAGTTTTGCTTTGTACGTCCTTATGCAAGAATGGTGCAGTGAGACTGAGTGCATCTGCCACACTAGGGATGCAAGAGGAAATAGTCTTATTATGACAAAGAAAGCCTGCGTCTCATGTGCATCTATATTTTACAGATAACTTTTACTATCTGTTTTCTTTTGATATTGAAAATAAGTATTGGTTTAATATTCCCCCCTCTCCTGAGGCCTATGTTCTTTTTTGTTTTGGTGGGAGATGGAGGGGGAAGGTGCTTTGTCTACCAACCATGCAAGATTGGTTTATCCAAACAGAATGCTCTGCTGTGTATAATTTAAAAGCATGTTATGCCCATAGTAGGTTAGACTCTTCAGACAAAAGGAGGAAAAATGAAATATTCACTCCCTCTGGGGCACCTGGCATTGGCCACTATCGGTAGATAGATACTGGGCTAGATGGACCTTTGATCTGACCCGGTATGGCCGTTCTTCTGTTATGTTCTTAAATACAAAACAAATCTGGTCTCGTTGTTTTGATCCACTTCATCTCTCTTATACATCTTAGGCTGGCAGCAGATGGTGCAGTACGACTGCTGGCCATCGTTGTCTCCCATTTATGTCCAGGCGCCCCTGACCAATATCACTGAGGCCAGCCAGGAGCGCACACATCTGCCCAGGCACCCCCGACCGACCTCACCGAGGTCGGCTAAAAGAGCACACAGGAGATGATGACGGTGGCTACCAATCGTAATGCACCGTCTGCTGCCAAAAGGCAATAAGCTGCTGCTATATTGCACTGCAGTACCATGCCAGCCAGCAGCACCCAGGAGATGTACGGTGACTGTTAGCTGAACGGGCTCCATGCTTGCCATGGTATGTCGTCTGCACGGGTAACCCAGGAAAAAAGGTGAGAAACAATTTAAACAATTTATTGCCGTTGCTTTCATGGGGAGGAGGGCGGGGGTGATGACATTTACCCAGAACCACCCATGACAATGTTTTTGCCCCATCAGGCATTGGGAGTTCAACCCAGAATTCCAATGGGCGGCAGAGACTGCAGGAACTGTGAGATAGCTACCCACAGAGCAATGCTCCAAAAGTCGACACTAGCCTCGGTACTGTGGACGCACTCTGCCGTCTTAATGGTCTTAAGTGGGGACGCACACAATTGACTGTATAAAATTGATTTCTAAAAATCAACTTTATAAATTCAACCTAATTTTGTAATGTGGACATACCCTGAATGTAAGTGTTCCTGTGAGGCCCTGCCGCTCTTGAGTCCTGCATCCCTTGCAAATCCGGCTACGTGCTTGAGAACTCTAGCTGTCTGTGTGGGGCCAGCAGCAGAACAAGTGCCAGTTCATTGCTTGACTCATCCCTTAAGTTGTTAAGTCAGCCCTGAGTGAACAATCACTGGACATAAACTAAAACAATTCCAGTTGCTGTTTTTTCCAGCTAGCATATAAATGGTAACCTTTTGAGCAGAAATGAAGTGATAGGTTAAGTCCGAAAGAGGGGTAGTTATTCAGTTTTCAGGAAACGCAGTAATGGACTTTAATTTAACATTCTTTGGGCCAGATAAGGTCCCCAGGAATATTCTCAACATTACGTGGTCAACAGTTCAGAAGCAGCTGATAGATCTAAAAGATTCAACACGGTCAATTGGGGGTTTGATTTTTTCTGTTCTGATCTGGCAGCACTTTTATACTCACTGTGCATTTTTGTAAATGACCATATAAGGTGCAGAGCAACAGAGAATCAAGCTTTGAACTTCATCCATCATCAGAAAAACCACCAGCTGCAAGGAGTGTAATTTGTGTGCCATATTCAGGCTTAGAACTAGACTCACTGGGGTCATTGAAATAGTGCCAGAAGCTTATGGAGCTTTTCTATCTCAACAGTTTTCTTTTCTCTCCCCACGCTCTCCCAAAACATTTTAGAGAGAAAGAGAGAGAGGTTTATAATCAGGGCCCCATGTATTCTGTGACTCCAAAACTGTAGAATTTGCCATGGAATCCACCCCCCACATCCCTATCCTTCCTACAGAAACTAGGCTTTCACTTAATTTTTTTACCTAGAATTTGTGGTTGCAGAAAGGCCTGCAAATGCATACCAAGTATAGATCGATGCACCACTATCTTCCTGCATCTGCAAAATAGATCTGGGAGGCATAAACTGCCGTGTACATCTGAATAGGTTGTTAACACTTAAACCTAAAGATGAATAATTTAAATGGCAGCCATTATATTACTAGTCACTTTAGCAGAAGCATCCAGCTACTGTGCCTCCCCCACAATTCCAGGCTGGCTCCCAAATACTAAAAACTCAAAATGTCTCCTGTGACATGTTGCCAATTCTTATTGATTTTATTGAGAGTTTTGTGGGCAGGGGGGTTAAAGCCCCTGCTGTTGGAATTAAGAGATTGCAAGAGGGGCTCAGCATTCAGTTTTTTTTAAAAAGGGGTAGGGGTGCTAGGGGAATGTCTAGTCCTCATGGTAGAAGAGATAAGCTTGAAAATATCCCCAAGGCTCACAGACCAGAAGGGAAAGGAAAAGGTTCCAAAATTTACTGGTTTTGTTTCGTTTTGTGGCTTAAAAATCAAAGATTTTAAAAAACCAAAACAACACATGACTTTTTTTATCAGGCCTGACGCCTGATGGGTGGGGTTGGCAGTACTGGAATGTGGTGCTGAGAAGAATAGCGGCAAGTGGGAGATGGCAGACTTCACACCTACAGGATTCAAAAAGGTATAGCATTGGAAAACAGGATCTGGTTCAAGAGGTGAATATAGCTGGACTGCTTGGTAATAGTGACCATAATATAATTAAACTTAATATCCCTGTGTGAGGAAAACCACTACAGTGGCCCAACACTGTAGCACTTAATTTCAGAAAGAGGAACTACACAAAAACGTGGAGGTTAGTTAAACAGAAATTAAAGGGTACAATGCTAAATGTGAAATCTCCGCAAGCTGCATGAAAACTTTTTAAAGACACCATAACAGAGGCTCAACTTAAATGTATCCCCCAAATTTAAAAGCATAAAAAGAGAACCAAAAAAGAGCCACCATGGCTAAAAGGCAAAGTAAAAGAAGCAGTGAGAGGCAAAAAGGCATCCTTTAAAAAATGGAAGTTAAATCCTAGTGAGGAAAATAGAAAGGAGCATAAACACTGGCAAATGAAGTGTAAAAATACAATTAGGAAGGCAAAAAAGAATTTAAGGAACAGTTAGCCAAAGACTCAAAAAGTAATAGCAATTTTTTTTTTTTTTTAAGTACATCAGAAGCAGGAAGCCTGCTAAACAACCAGTAGGGCCACTGGATTGAGGTGCTAAAGAAGCACTCAAAGACAATAAGGCCATTGTGGAGCAACTAAATGAATTATTTGCTTCAGTCTTCATGGCTGAGGATGTGAGGGAGATTCCCAAACCTGAGCCATTCTTTTTAGGTGACAGATCTGAGGAACTGTCCCAGATTGAGGTATCATTAGAGGAGATTTTGGAACAAATGGATAAACAGCAATAAGTCACCAGGACCAGATGGTATTCACCCAAGAGTTCTGAAGGAACTCAAAGGTGAAATTGCAGAACTACTAACTGTAGTCTGTAACCTATCATTTAAATCCACTTCTGTACCAGATGACTGGAGGATAGCTAATGTGATGCCAATTTTTAAAAAGGGATCCAGAGGTGATTCCCGACAATTACAGGCCTGTAAGCCTGACTTCAGTACTGGGCAAACTGGTTTAAACTATAATAAAGAACAGCATTGCCAGACATATAGATGAACATAATTTACTGAGGAAGAGTCAACATGGTTTTTGTAAAGGGGAAATCATGCCTCATCAATCTACTAGAATTCTTTGAGGTGATCAACAAGCATGTGGACTACAGGCATCCATTGGATAGAGTGTACTTAGATTTTCAGAAAGCCTTTGACAAGGTCCCTCACTAAAGACTCTTAAGCAAAGTAAGCTGCCATGGGATAAGAGGGAAAGTGTTCTCATGAATTGGTAACTGGTTAAAAGATAGGAAACAAAGGGTCAGTTTTCAGAATGGAGAGAGATAAACAGTGGTGTTCCCCCAGGGTTCAGTTCTTAGACGAGTCCTATTCAACATATTCATAAATGATCTGGAAAAAGGGGTAAACAGTGAGGTGGCAAAATTTGCAGGTGATACAAAATTACTGAAGATAGTTAAGACCCAGGAAGACTGTGAAGAGTTACAAAAGGATCTCTCAAAACTGGGTGAGTGGGTAACAAAATGGCAGATGAAATTTCATGTTGATAAGTGCAAAGTTATGCACATTGGAAAACATAATCCCAACTATACATATAAAATGATAAATTAGCTGTTACCACTCAAGAAGGAGATCTTGGAGTCATTGTGGATAGCTGTCTGAAAACATCCACTCAATGTGCAGCAGCAGTCAAAAAAGTGAACAGAATACTGGGAATAATTAAGAAAGGTATAGATAATAGGACAGAAAATATCAAGTTGCAACTATATAAATCCATGGTATGCCCACATCTTGAATACTGTGGTCGCCCCATCTCAAAAAAGATATATTGGAATTGGAAAAGGTTCAGAAAAGGGCAACAAAAATGATTAGGGATATGGACAGCTTTCATATGAGGAGAGATTAATAAGACTGGGACTTTTCATCTTGGAAAAAAGACGAGTAAGGGGAAATATGATTGAGGTCTATGAAATCATGAATGGTGTAGAGAAAGTAGATAAGGAAGTGTTGTTTACTACTTCTCATAAGACAAGAACTAACACACACAAATGAAATTAATAGGCAGCAGGTTTAAAACAAATAAAAGGAAGTATTTCTTCACACAATACACAGTCAATCTGTAGAACTTCTTGCCAGAGAATGTTGTGAAGGCCAAGACCATAACAGGGTTAAAAAAAGGCTAAAAAGAATTTGAGGAACAATTAGCCAAAGACTCAGAAAGTAATAGCAATTTTTTTTAAGTACATCGGAAGCAGGAAGCCTGTTAAACAATGGCTGTTAGCCAAGATGGACAGGAATGGTATCGTTAGCCTCCGTTTGACAGAAGCTGGGAATGAGCGACAGGGAAAGGATCACTTGGTAATTACCTGTTCTGTTCATTCCCTCTGTGGCACCTGGCACTGGCCGCTGTTGGAAGACAGGATACTGGGTTACATGGACCTTTGGTCTGACCCAGTAGGGCCATTCTTGTGTTCTTAACTGTAACATTCTAAATACGGACTGAGGGCAAAATCCTGGCTCCAATGGACTTGATGGCAGTTTTATCGTTGACTTTAGTGGAGCCAGGATTTTGCCCTGAGATTGTAAAAGGAACAGAAAAAACTATGTTGATAAAGAAAGGAATTAGAATAACATGGGTTATGTTGTGCACTGGTTTATCTTGAGGGAGCCAAGAGCTGATCTTGCAGCTTAACCCAGAATCATTAAGACTGCCTGATAAGCCTGTATCTGTCAACCAGGGGTGTTCAGGCCTGGCGTATTTTGACTTATTGTATCTTACTGGTGAACTCTGGAATGGGTCTTGATTAGCTTTAGTTTGAAGCTTCTTCTCAATTATTAAAATTCTAGTTCATTGTAAATTGCCTGGTGGCTTTTTATTATTCAAAGATATATGAGCACTACTATCAAATCTGAAACCTAGGTTTCCATATAAAATTTTTGTTCAGTTTTGCTTCATGTATTCACCTTGAATAACAAAATAAGAGGGGTGATACTTAATATATTCTGAAAGATTATCAAGAAACAGTACTAACTCTGGTCTGCTTAGATGAGCTAATCTCACTGTAGTCAGTCAAAGCTAGGAGATGAGCAGACGGTAGTTACTTGGAGGAGTGATTTGGGATCATTAATCTTCAAATTCTGCTTTACAGGGCAGTTTGAATGTTGCTAGTTTGTGCTGTCCTGTATGATGCTGGGACTAAGAAGGACAAAAGTGGCTTTGGTGCATCCATTCTATCTATGCCATTGTTCTAGATGCAGTCTGGGCAGAGCTTGAAGTCATTTGGAAGGCTAGAGCTGGGAAGGGGGCAGATGAGGCATGGTTTAGAGTCTGGTTATGTTTTTTTTATTAGGTATTCCTTATGTGGGATGTTTTCCATTATCTGTTCAAGTCCCTAGGCTCCCTAATCCCTGAAGCATAAGCTATTTTCTACTTGGTTAACTCTGCAGATAAGAGCCATGTGACAGCTCTAGCTGGTCCCAAGCCATAGTAATTAGTGCCATGTCTTTCCCATTTCTGTCTAGGTTTCAGACTCATATGTAGGCTTTTGCCAGCATTAATCATCTTGCTCACTGGAACTGTCAGGCTATGGGAGCAGTACCAACTAGCAAGTAGACTTACCTTCTAAATTGGAGGGATTGAGGGAAGGCTGAGTTAATGGAGGAATGAAGGGTAGTTGTCTTTGGCAGGCTAGATGGGGAAAGGGATTTTGGAGAGTGCAGGTACAAAGTAGCATCCCTTTAAAATATTGTGAGTCCTCTAGTGGCACTCACTAAGTTCTGCTTTAAAAGCCATCAGAAACCAGCGACAGCAGCAGTATGTTTGTAAGTAGGCCTTGCACGTTAATGCATAGTTAGTAAACATGGTCATTTTGGGCCCAGCAGTGTCCATGTGGTTTCTTCATGTTTTGGTTGTGTAATGAGCCAAAGACATATCAGAGCACAAAACGTTCTATCTGAATAGTTCAAGGATGGAGTTGACTTAATTCCAAATATATGATAAACTGGGCCAAAGGAAAATCAGATTCATTGTGCATGCCTAATGACATGTACGGCATCCCTACTGCAGGGCAAAATGACACAAATTATCCTTACTGAACAAAGTGCACATCCTTCTTTGAACTGTTTTTTGGTTCCAAGTTGTTTAACAGTGGTTAAAAGCATTGTACATTATGAACCCTATTTGATACAAGACCAAAGCTTGACTAGAATGGCTGAGACAAGATTTGGATACGGTGACATGTGCTGCAAGGAATATAGCTTACCTAGTGTGCAAAATTACTGCAAAGACAGTAGTAGATATGAATTTAAGAATCTTAGGCTATGCCTAAACTATAAGCTAGGGGTGTGATTCCCCTGCTCACATACATGTAGTCACACTGCCTCTCATCACACTAGAGTGAGTACAAACAGCAGTGTAGCCACAATAGCAGCGAAGCTGTATAAACCCACCGGTTTCAGGCAGGTTTGCACTCCACACAGCTAAGCCAGGCGTCCTCTGCCACTACCCCGTGCTACACCGCTAAACTGCTATTCATACTTGCACCAACTCAAGAAGAGCTAGTGCCAGTGTGTATGCACGAGCAGGGGAATCACACCTCTAGCTCATAGTGTAGACATAGCCTGAGTGTGGTGCAGCAAATACAAATATTTGTGATGGTGGCTTTACAGTCTTCACTGAATGGTTGATTGGGAAAGTGAACAGGTTTAGAAAGCTGCAAGTAATAACCAGTGTGTCTGTTGGGGGTAATGCATTCTTTCTCTTAGCCCTCGCTCCCCATCAGGTTAGCCTAGCATTTGAGGACATGGTACTGTGCCCTCCTCCCAAAAAGAGAATCTGTAGAGCAGTGGGTCTCAAACTTTTTTACTGGCGACCCCTTTCACATCTCAAGCCCCCTGATAAATTAAACACACTGTTTAATATATTAAACACCATTATAAATGCTGGAAACAAGCAGAGTTTGGGGTGGAAGTTGACAGCTCGCAACCCCCCATGAAATGACCTTCTAACCCCCTGAGAGGTCCTGACCCCCCGTTTGAGAACCCCTGCTGCAGAGCCTTCTGCCACCACTGATGTTATTGCATAGAAACTGTGCATTTCCCTGAGGGCAGAATGCCTCATAGTTTGTCCACCACCAGTGTTTTGACAGTTCCTTTCTCTTTGCACTTGAGAGAACAGGTTCTCTGGCAGTTGTATTAAATCTCTAGCTCAACCTTTCATCACATCAAAATGGGGAGATGAGTGGTGAGAGAATGCATTCAAAGTGTACAAGCCACATTGCTTGGCAGATGTAAAACATAGGGGAAATAGGGCAAGTTACTACTTCCGCAATTACAATAGCATTTAGTCTGCTCCCCTCTGTACCTGGTAGAGCTGATGCATCTGTCATTACTTCCAATTTGGGAAAGAGAGACCCCCAGCGCAAGAGTCTAGGAAACTACCCACACTCCACCCCTTTTTCCCGCTTGGAGGGGACATTTTTACTGTAGCTGAAAAATTCGAACATCTTTTCTTCTGCCAAGTGACTTGTAAAGGCAGGAACATGTTACACCACATCTCAGCTAAAGTCAGATGTGGGATTTTGCAGCTTCCGCTTACTATTTTGGAAATGCACTCAAAATTTTGACAGAGTGTAAGTAGCCATCTGCTACAAGAGCCATGATGGAGTATCTCCTGACTCTTGAGAAATGTTCTGTTTTTATATACCATGTAAATGTATTCAAAGAAGAAACACTTGGAAACTTCCCCCATCTGCTAGTCTGAAAAGGTCCTACAGTAAGTAGCAAAGGATATCTGCCAAAGGACTACCATGTGTGCACATTTTGTTTATATGCAATGTATAAATGACTATGGAATACAAATCCATGTCTAGCATGTAGAGCAAGGATTGGCAGCCTTTGGCCACGCGGCCCGTCAGGGAAATCCTCTGGTGAGCTGGAATGGTTTGTTTACCTGCAGCGCCCGCAGGTTTGGCTGATCGCAGCTCCCACTGGCACGGTTTGCTGTTCCAGGCCAATGGAGGCTGCAGGAAGCCGCAGCCAGCACATCTCTCGGCCCATGCCTCTTCTCACAGCCGCTATTGGCCTGGAACAGCGAACCGCGGTCAGTGGGAACTGCGATTGGCCGAAACTGCAGACACTGCAGGTAAACAAATCGGCCTGGCCCACCAGCAGATTTCCCTGCCGGGCCGCGTAGCCAAAAGTTGCCGATCCCTGATGTAGAGGGAGCTTTTCCTGACGTGAGCAACAGCTGGACTTAAAAACTGTTTTACTTTACTACTATAGATAATAGGCCCAATTTTCAACTCTAGGCTCTTTAGCAAATCCAACATCTGCCACAAAATATTGGCTATTTGCATACTTAATTGCCAATTTAAGCATCAAAATGGATGTAGTCTTAAGATGCTCACATTTAAAAATAAGGTTCAGTATGTGAATTTAAATTACCCTTTGAGACTGTATTGCAAGTTCTGTGGTGGTGAGGCACATATGTGAGTATTTTGTTAGCTGCGCTATTACCTTTGAAAACCTTTGAAAAACACTGACTGTTCTCAGTAAAATACAAGATATATCAGCACTGTGTTCGTTATCACTTCCCAATATGAGATTACAGTGAAGGTTTAATCACAAGCTAAGGGTTATCACTAGAGTTGAATACTGCAAAAATGTTTGCCAATGTTTAATTCAGACAAAAAACCTGAATTCAGGTAGCAAAAATCTTGTATATAAGAATGTTCCTAGAAGGTGTTTCGGATACTTGTGCAATTGTGTATAAATACCAGAAGTGCTTGCATGGCCACCTTCATCATCCATATGAATACTTCACATGCTGAAAAACATTCACATAAATTTGTCCAATAATTTTGAACAACCAAATTAGTAAAAAATCAAGATCTTTGCATGGATAATTCACAGATAGAAATAAGTTGTTTTCTGGAAATAGTTCACCCTGCACTTGTTAGTACAAGTGTCTGCTGAAAGCAGTGTATAAATTGTATCCACTGTGTAAATACATAATATATTCATATCTAGAGAGACCAAAAAGAGAGTGGAAGTTAGAGCTGTTTTAAAGGAGAGAGGTTCCAGAGATGCAAAGAATTAAGAACTAAAAAAAGACCCGGTAGGGATTTCTTTAAAAACCTACATTTTTCTCTCTGGTTGATTGTTTTAAATTTTATTTGATATAAGGGGAAAAACATTTTCTACACAGATCCACAGCCAGGCAATTAATCCCAACTAGAGGCAGAATGTGCAGCCCAGAAATATATTTTTCTATCTGTCAAACCTCCCTCTTCATGTGTAGAAGTGTTGTTTCTGCACTTCTCACATCAGGTAGTAGATGTAATTTGTGTCTCTGGGGATCTATGATTTTCATTTGTCAGCTATATTTAATTATTAAATTCTCATTCTTTGTAGCTGGAGAATGAAGGGAAAAACAGACATGTAAAACTTAAATGCTTTTTTTTAAAATACTGCCGAACAAATTCATCCCTGGTGTAACTCTGTTGGCTTGACTGAAGTTACACCTGGGATGAATTTGGCCCATGCGTGTCTCTCCTAGAATCAATGTGTGTTTTCAAAGAGAAAGTGGGACTATAGCTGTAATGCATAATCTCTCTTCAATTCTGTTTTAGTGAATCCAGCTAGTTCAAGGAGGAGAGTCCTCATAATTTTTAAAGTGAGAGCTAACTTTTTTGACCCCTGGCTCCCCTCAAAAACAATTTGTCATCTTATAACTTTAACCAAGAAGTGGAAGCCCTGTAGTGGGCAAATTGATACTCGTGCCCTCTCCAACCTTAAATGACAAGTTTGTTGGCAGTGTAGTTGTAGCCGTGTCGATCCCAGTATATTAGAGAGACAAGGTAGATTATGTAATATCTTTTATTGGCCCAACTTCTGTTGTGAGAGAGACAAGCCTTTGAGCTCGAAAGCTTCTCTCTCACCAACAGAGGTTGGGCCAATAAAAGACATTACCTCACCCATCTTGTCTCTGTTTGTTGGCACAAAGCATACCAGTACTTCAGCTAGCCTTGCACTGGTTATTATTAGACCTTGGTGGCCACAGGATCAGTTTCATAGCAATCATGAAGTGATTCCAGGTGATCTCTAGCTCTAGTCACATGAGTTCAATACACATCGCACACTCTGGATCTTGTGGAGTGGAGTGGAGATTGAGAGGTCATGACCTGACCACTATCTCTTGCAGTTTCAGGGCAGGGCATGCTTTGTTGCCATCACAGTAATGGATCTGTTTGATTATATATAATAAAATTCCAGAATTGGCACTCTGTGGGCCACTCTGAAACCTAGAATGTCTGCAAAGTCAACGTGAAGTGATGGAAACAGCTACAGGCATGGTTGATGGCTCTCTTTGTTCATCATTGGGATTCAGAGTCTGTTACCATTCAATTTTTAAGTTCTCAGCTATTTTGACTTTATGAATTACACCTATATGGTTTATAGCCACAGTAAGGCATGTATCTCTGCCACTGTAATATCAGATGTAACTCATCCAATCACCAACCTTACTCTACAGCTAATTTGCATGCAACAATTTCGTTGTTTGTATGAGGAAGATGCACAGATGGTGGATCATCTAACTGCCATAGTTCTTCAAAACCACCCACACAATTAGCACACACAATAACCTTCAGACACACATTGTGAATTTTTCAGCTACCTTGTGGGAAAGAGCGATCTGACTTGGCCTGGCTTGGCTTTTTCTGTAGAAGCAGATCAGTGTCTGAAGTATATAAATGTGCAGTCTGCTCTGCATGTGTTTTGGCGAGCATTGCTCATTGAAGTGCCAGGTGTGTTTAAGGGAACTGTGGGTGGTGATTGGTGAATTGGACCTTTATCCATCCTGGCTGATAAAATCTTTCCATTTCATTAGGGAAATCTATTGAGGAGATTGTCACAAAGTCGGTCTGGAATCCTCTCATTTCCCTGATTCTTTTCAGTCTGCTTTTGGTCTCGGAATGGATATAGCCTGCATTGATCTCTTTAGTAAATGTTCCTTTGGCAATGGACAAAGGCTAGGAGTCCCATGACTGTGCTATTACGTATGTCAGCAGCCTTTGATTCATTGACTAACATTGGTGTGTGGTCCCTAGCAGGGCTAGCTGGTGCTGTGCTTTGTTTTAGTGGGCAATACTAGGTGATTGTCCATCTGCCTCAAGGATTGCCTGTGTGGGATACTACAAGTATCTCTTCTATCACGCACACATACCTCTCATTCAGCAAATCTACATATCTGCCAGGGGAGACAAGTGAGTTGGTTTGGGCTGTAATGCCACCAGTACGTTAATAACTCTTGCTCTGTTGTTCCATGTGACTAAATCTGGATGATGTGGTTATTGGGCTCAGCCAGACACTAGGGAAGTCCAAGTTCTCCGACTTTGAGAGTAAGGGACAAGGCTCACTTGCTAGGCCTTTTTGGAGAATCTGAGTTGAGTAGAAAGGAGGTTGCTGTTTTCTGGGGTGATTTTATGATGAAGGGGTTAATTGTCACTGTCTTCTGTGACATTTCTGGGATTATTATTGCATTGATGTGCCTAGAGAGTTGTCAACTGTATTAGAATCAAATCAGTATGTTTAGTCATATATTCAGTAATTCCTCAATTATCTAAAGTTATATCTACACTAGGGGGACTATACCAGTAGAACCCCATAGAATAGACACAATCTAAGCTGATGGAAGGGGGGTTTCCCTCGATATAAGAAAACCACCTCCCTGAACATTGGTAGGTAGGCCAGCGGAAGCGTTCTTCCATTGACCTAGTTGTGTCTACATTGGACGTTAGGTTGGCTTAGCTACATCAGTCAGCGGTGTTGATTTTTCACACCTTCGACCAACATAGCTATATTAATTGTAAGTGTAGACCGTGGCCATCTCTGCTCTCCACATCTGGGAGCAAACTTTTGTATCTTTTGCTGTCTAAAGCCTATGTCTATGCTTCAACTAGAATCAAGTTGGGGAGCCAGTTGAAACACAGTTACCAGCCCTTGCTTAGCCAGGAACCTTCACTGTGTGCTTGTAACTAAGTTAGAAGACTGGACAAAGGGTTTGTAACCATGTTGCAGCAGGGTTATGTTTATGTAAATGGAGTCCATGAGTAGTCTGTGGACACCCTAAATTTGTAGTTCTTCGAGTGCTTGCTCATGTCCATTCTATAGTAGGTGTGTGTGCTTGCCACATGCACTGGTGCCAGAAGTTTTTCTTCAGCAGTATCTGTAGGGGACTGGCTATGGCCCTCTCTGGAATGGCACCTGCATGGTGTGGTATAAGGGGTGCCACCGGCCCCCCTCGCCCTCAGTTTTTTCTTGCTGGCAGTGACAATGCTGGAATGTCTGCTGCTTCAGTTAGCGTTGATTCCTCCTCTGTTGCAAACTTTGAAAACCTGTAAAATAGTTGTACATAGTTAGTAGTTTTCTTAGTTACCCTAGTAGTAGTCTCAAACTCTTCATTAGTCCCAAATGGAACCCAGCTGGGGGTCAGTGCATGCCCTGGTCCTGAGGCTTTAAGGCCTGCAATTCCTGCAAATGGCCTATGCCCATCAGCGATCCACATACAAGCTGCCTAAGGTGCTTAGGCAAGGGGCACATAAGTGACAAGTCTGTATCTGCAAGTCCTTTAAACCTAGGATGAAGGAGGAGTGTGATATCTGTCTGAAAGTGCTCCTAATGGAGTCGGTTCTCACTCTGGCACTGGAGCAGGGGTCCGACTCTGCACTGAGCACCGTGGCCTCCGTGCACAGTGCTCCCCTGGTGCTGTCCACGAGCCAGCACCGGTCTCCCTCCACGGCTCCAGTCAAGAAGCCAAAAAAGACTGTGAGGGGAAGATCTCCTACCTCCCGCAAGGGAAAGGAGAGGGAAGGGCATGAGCCAACGCCTGTGTCAGGCAGCTCAACGTTCCCTCTCAGGAAGTCGGGCCCCAGCTCAAGTTGAACAGTGCAGCCCAGCCCATGCCTTGCCTGCGACTCCGGATAGCAGTGCAGGCTCTGGCCAGCTTCAGGTGCCGTCAATGCCCAAAGCCCTTCAAGCAGCTCAGGAGATCCTGACGTTCCCGGTGCCACCCACATCGGCTCCAACGGTACCCCAGTCTCAGGGAAAACCTGCGCTGGGATCTATGCGTGTGTCCCCGCCTTAGCGGTACTGTTCCCCATTGAGAGGGATGTCCCACCAATGTTTGCCCATCCACAGCCCATCTCCAAAAGGAAGGTCGCCCTACTCAGAACAATGCTCCCAGCAACCGCTTCGTAGTAGCTCCTGGTCCTGTTCAATGTCCCAGTACTGGTCAAGTAGCGTGAGGCGTGGGTTGCTGGTATCTGACTTACATCGTCTGCCATGGCAGACTCCAAATGCGGCCCCTGCAGCAATAGTAGGGGATGGTCTTTTCCAAGTCCAGAGAACCCCTGGAAAATATTGTTACCATTCGCCAGCCAATACTTACCTCGCTGCAATGGTTGACTGACTGCAGGACAGCCCTGGAGAGGGTTCCATTCGACAACTCCCCGTCGGACGCCTCAGACCTTGGCTGGGATGCACATCTCAGCGACCTCCCTGGAGGAGACGAAGTTGCACATAAACATCAAAGAACCCCAAGCAGTCCGACTGGCGTGTGGAGTCTTCCTGCCCCACCTGTCTCGCAAGGTGGAACAAGTCCTGATGGACAACACAGCCTCGATGTTCTACATCAACAGCAAGGGGGAGCACGCTCATCAGCCCTCTGTCAGGAGGCTCTCCATTTATGGGACTTCTTCATCAGCCACAAAATCCACCTGAAAGCTTGTCACCTTCCTAGTGTCAAGAATACACTGGCAGACCAGCTCAGCAGGGACTTCTTCTCTCACCATGAGTGGTCACTCCATCCAGAGGTAGCCTGCATAATCTTCCAAAGGTGGCGAACTCCCCAAGTGGACCTGTTTGCTACCAGACAGAACAGGAAATACCACCGGTTTTACTCTTGGCAAGGCCTGAGCAAGGGCTCCCTCTCTGATGCCATCCTTCTGTCATGGTCAAGGAGCCTCATGTACGCTTTCCCTCCGATTCCACTCATTGGCAGAGTCCTGGCAAAGATCAAGAGAGAAAATGCAGGATGTTATGATCGCCCCGGCATGGCCCCTGCATGCTCATGAACTTGTCAGTGGCCCCTCTCTGGTCCCTGCCCAACTGACCGGACCTGCTGTCACAGGACCACGGTTGGCTCCTACACCCCAATCTCGAGTCCCTCCACCTCTCAGCATGGATGCTGCATGGCTGAACCCAGAAGAGTGTGCCTGTTCCGAAGAAGTCCAATAGGTCCTCCTGGGGAGTAGGAAGCCCTCAACCAGACTGATTTACTTGGCCAAGTGGATGAGATTTTCCCGCTGGGCGTCTAAGCGTGGCATCTCTACCTTGCGTTCTTCCATACAGGCTGTACTGGACTACCTGCTCCATTTAAGGAACCAGGGCTTGGCACATTCTTCCATTGGAGCGCATCTAGCGGCCACCTTCGCTTTTCACCCACCGATCCAAGGACAGACGGTGTTTTCTCATGACATGATGGTCAGATTCTTGAGAGGTCTCGAGAGACTCTTCCAGCAGGTACAGGCTCCTGTCCCACAGTGGGATCTTAACTTGGTCTTCTTTAGGCTTACCGACCCTCCCCTTGAGCTGCTGGGTTCCTGCTCCCTTTCGCACCTGCCATTCCTGGTGGCAGTGACGTTGGCGAAATGGGTTTCTGAGATTAAAGCCTTGACCTCAGAACCTCTGTACGCAGTCTCCTACAAAGATAAGGTTCAGTTGCAGCCCCACCCAGTCTTCCTGCCAAAGGTGGTCTCCACCTTCCATATGAACCAGGACATTTTCCTCACGGAGTTTTCTCCCAAACCACACAAGACCAGTGAGGAGAGGCGTCTTCATGCCCTGGCCATCTGGAGGGTCTTGGCTTTTTACTTAGAATATACCAAGCCTTTCCGAAAATTGACTCAACTCTTCATCGCTACAGCAGATAGGATGAAGGGTCACCCAGTGTCTTCACAGAGGATTTCCAATTGGACCACCTCATGCATAAGGACCTGTTATGACCTGGCAAGGGTTCTGCCACCACCGATTGTCAGAGCCCACCTGACGAGAGCGCAAGTGTCTTCAGCGGCCTTCCTGTTGCACATCACTATTCAGGACATCTGTAGAGCTGCAATGTGGTCATCTGTTCACACATCCACAGCTCATTACACCATCACTCAGCAGGCCAGAGACAACACTGGGTTCGGCAGAGCTGTGTTGCAGTCTACACGTCCATGAACTCCTACTCACCTCCAGGGGTACTGCTTTGGAGTCACCTAATATGGAATGGACATGAGCAAGCACTCGAAGAAGAAAAGACAGTTACTTTTTCTGTAACTGGTGTTCTTCGAGATGTTACTCGACCTGCCCTCCTTTCCTGCTGTCAGAGTTTTTGGCAAGAAGGAACTGAGAATGGGGGAGCCAGCGGCGCCCGTTATACGGCACCATGGGAGTACCACTCCAGAAGGCACCAGAGCCGGTCCCCTACAGATGCTTCTGAGGGAAAAGCTACTGGTGCATGTGGTGAGAGCACACACCTAATCAGGGCTGCCCAGAGGATTCAGGGGGCCTGGGGCAAAGCAGGGGAGCTGCGGCGCTTGTACTCACCCGGCGGCAGTCCGGGTCTTTGGCGGCATTTTGGCAGCGGGGGACCCTTCAGTCGCTCTGCGTCTTCGGCAGCACTGAAGGGCTCCCTGCCACTGAAATGCTGCCGAAGACCCGGTCTGCCGCTGGGCCAGGGCTTGCAGGGCCCCTACGGGGCCTGGGGCAAATTGCCCCAGTTGCCACCCCCCCTCTGGGCAGCCCTGAACCTAATATGGAATGAACATGAGCAAAACATCTCGAAGAACATCAGTTATGGAAAAGGTAACTCTTTTACTTTTCAGCCACACTTCTCATGCAGCTGGTGACTCTAATCGGCATTCACCGTTTTTAGAGTGAATTCCGTACCAATTCACCATGAGTTAATTAATAGTTGCTGACAACTATAACTGTAAAATGTCAACTTTTTTTTTTTTAAATCTGTGAAAGAACATAGTGACCATGAAACTGATGTATGCAAAAAAAAAATTGAAGGTACGTTAAGGTTTTAATTTTAAATATGCATGTCTACTGATAAGATGGACTGTCAAGGATATTGGGGGCAATAATTTGCCACATTCTGATGGGGTAGGCAGAAAAATCTTTGTTTTCAGTTATCTAATTGTTAGTTTTAAATTTGCCACAGCATCTCAGAGAGCTTAAATTAATTAAAACCATGCTGTTTGTGGGTCCCATGAAAAAGCAGTATATTGTACTCCCCCCTGTTGGCTGTATAGCATGTACTTCTTTGTTAACACACATGATTTTTGCATACACCTTTTTGATACACTTCTACTCAAAAGCTCCACATCACCCATCTTGTATCAGTCTTCAGGCTGTCTTCAAACTTGGACGGGGATCTCACCACAAATGTATTCTGAGGAACTGTTCCATGACTTCCTCTGGTGTATATTTTAGAAACGAGTCTTAGGAGGAGGGAAACTTTAAAAAAAAAAAAAAAAAAAAAAAAAAAAAGCGATTCTCTATTAAATGAGTTCTGTTACAAATCATATTCTGTTTGTGCCCTCTACCCCGTCTAGTTAATTAAAGTCTGGCCCAGCTACAAATATTACTGCACAGCAGAGGTGTGGGAATAGAGAGATCGTGCAAAATTGACAACTTTTTTTCTCTTTCTCTTTAAAACAGAGGAGGAAACACTGTAGGTGCTGTGTTTGCTTCTGCAACAGGTGAAAAGATGTTAACGTCTTTGTTTTTAAAGTAAAATTTCTGAAATGTAAAAGTGTCACTGTATTTTTTTAAATAATGAAATGGATTGAAGTAAATCCTTCAGTGATTTCTCTCCCCGCCCCCCCCTCCAAATGCAAATTCCCTGTCTGGCATGTTGTTTTTCTCTCTGGGTGGAGTTTGGAATGTGATAAGCTGTCAGGAATCTGCATGTATTTGGGGACCTGTATGTGTTTGTGCTAAGAGCCCTTTAGGCCCTGTTATGATAATCAACATAAGAAAATAAATTGCTTTTCGCTAAAGCAGTAAGGAATTATAGAATCAGCTGTAGCCCAGCTATCATGAGCAATTCTGTATGACAGATTGCCATACATACCGCGTGATGGAGGGTAAAGACTGTGGGGAAGAAATTGATTTTTGTTTTCAAGCTTCCAGCCTATGTATGCTTTTGCCTGCACATGCATGTTATGCAGATCAAAACTTTGGGCAGACAAAATTGCAATCAGTTTTAGAGGCCTAGTTATAAGTCCATTTTGAAGATGAAGCTCATCAAGTCCTTAGTTAAGGTAGCAGTTTGCCTTTGGGTAGATGTAGCTATCAACATTGTCACCGATGATGCACTCTTCTTCTTGGGGAAAATCTTCATAATATTTTACCATGATGTAATTGTATTATTTTAATAGAGGTGAGCAGCCTGTAAGCAACCAACAGGTTATTTTATTATAATCAGTGATCCCTTATTTAGAAATAGGCAGATTTTCAGCCTCCCAGCAACATTGGTAGCGGAGTTACTGAAGTCCTCAAATCTTGATTTAAAGACTATGATGATCAGTTAGACCATGAGCATGTGGGTGAGCCCCACCAGCCAGACTCCTGGGAAAGAATTCTCTGTAGTAATTCAGAGCCCTCCCCATCTAGTGTCCCATCACTGGCCATTGGAGATATTTGCTGCTAGTAGTCAAAGATCAGTTACATGCCATTGTAGGCAATGTCATCATACCATCCCCTCCATAAACTTATCAAGCTCGGTCTTGAAGCCAGTTAAGGTTTTTTTGCCCCCACTGCTACCCCGGGAAGGCTGTTCCAGAGCTTCACTCCTCTGATGGTTAGAAACCTTCATCTAATTTCAGGCGTAAACTTGTTGATGGCCAGTTCATATCCATTTGTTTTTGTGCCAATGTTGGTGCTTAACCGCTCTCTCCCTGGTATTTATGCCTCTAATATATTTATAGAGAGCAATCATATCTCCCTTCAGCTTTCATTTTGTTGGGGTAAACAAGCCCAGCTCCTTAAGTCTTCTCTTGTAAGGTAGGTTCTTCATTCCTCTGATCATTCTAGTAGCCCTTCTTTGCACTTGTTTCAGTTTTAATTCATCTGATTTTAACATGGAGACCAGAATTGCACACAGATGAGGTCTGACCAGTTCCTGGTACAATGTTAATAATGCTTCTGTATGTCTACTGGAAATACCTCCCTAATGAATCCTAGGATTGCACTAGTCTTTTTTACAGCTGCATCTCACAGGCAGCTATAGTCTGTGATCGATGAATACATCCGGGTCTTTCTCCTCCTCTGTCACTTCCAACTGGTAAGTCCCCAGCTTTGCATGTGCCTGCTGCCTCACTAAAACCCTGGCCGTCACCTGGGTAGCATGCTTCAGGTTTCCTCCTGCCTGTCAGCATGCTGCTGTTCCAGTCTTTCGTCCCTCTTCTTCTTCTGGTACTGGACATGCTCATCTGTCCTCTCGAGAACATCGACTATAACTAAGGCTAAGATTTTTGTCACAGATATTTTTAGTATAAGTCACGGATAGGTCATGGGCAAACTGAAAAATTCATGGAAGCCGTGATCTGTCCCTAACTTTTACTAAAAATATCCCTGACAAAATGGGGATCTGCGGGTCCCCACACTACTTCAAGCGGGGCAGCTGCAAGGACTAGGAGCTGCCTATAGCAGCTGGGGGCTGCAAGGTACCACTGCGGCCTGCAGCTCCAGGTGTCCCCTGCTGTCCTTGGGGTCTGGGAGCTCGGGGGTTCCCTGCCACCCAGGGGGGCCAGGAGCTAGGGTTTCTCCACAGCAGCCTGGAACTGGCTGACACCCCGGCGGCTGGGAGCTCAGGGATTCCCTGCTACTCCTGGTGACCCAGAACTCAGGGGTTCCCCCGCAGCGCTGCCCCCGGCATCAGAGTGCTGGAGGTTCCCTGCCACCGCCTGCCAGGAGCTGGGGGGGTTCTCTGGCAGCAGCAAGCTGTGGGGGCTGCCAGAGGCGGTGGGGGTACCCCACATTTTCCTGCCCCAGTGGCCAGTGGGGCACCCTACAGCTTCCAACCACTGCAGGTTGCAGTCACGGCGGCTGCTGGAAGTCATATATACTGCTATATTCTTCACTAAACAATGAGCTATGTTATCTTCAGCTAGTTCCGGCTCGCGCCGTATTTCAACACTATCTAGAGAAGTGTATCTAACCTCAGAGTTGATGTAGTGTAAGGATAGCGGGGAGGAGGGGGTACAGAAAACCCATCACACTAAATACTGCCTTGCTTCTTACAATAAAGTGCGTAACAGAAAAAACAAACATATTTAGGTAGGGAGATGATAGTGTTACAGGCATAAAAATATAGCAAATAGCAATACAAATACCTTGTGATGAATGAGACTAAAGGAAATCTGTGAAAACTGTGACTGGTCCTGGAGCAGAAGTGTCCCTCCCCCCTCAACAAAAAACAAAACCCTCAGGCTGAGAAGGTTAAAAAAAAAAATTCTGCTTTGCTTTTCCTGCTTTCTTTCCTGTGTAATCAGATGCTTAGATCTTACTAAGCTACTGTGACAGAAAAAATACATGGGTTTGCGCTGTGCATATCTTCCTGCGTTCCTTGAACTGTGATGCGTCATAAAATGTCTATGATCTGCTGAAGCAGAGACAACTTGCGTTCACATTATTTGTTACATTGGGTTTCCTGTTTAGTTCTAAGCAAAAACACAATGCAACCGACTCTAATATCGTCACCTAACGAACTCTAAGCACTGGTCTATTATTTTTTCTTTACTGATTTTCAGCTTCTAATCCTCCTAAATATATCAGCCATCTCTTCCCTGCTGCCCTCTCTTTATTTCCACAAAAGCCACTGAAAAGGTAAAGATCTGTATGAAAATCCTTGCGGGCTCTGTTGCGGTACACAATGCAATGTAATGAAATGAGGCTGTAGACAGACACTGTGGTAATCAATGGCAATTGTAGCCTTGTCTGTAGTTTGAAGTTACGCTTGATTGATTGCCCACCCCAAGCTGTGAGGATCTATGCTATAATGGTCTGGGTAGGTTCAGCCCTCAGATAACCTCTCAGTGGTAATCTATTAGGATGACGATCCTGTGGTGCACAAACATGGACACCACACTTCTATTTGTTTGGTTTGGCTACTAAAAACCTCCTACAATATAGAAGAGAATTGAAAGATAATGCCATACAACCAATGCTTGTGTTATTTACACAATTGCCTGCGAAGATATGCGACACGCAGTAGGTGGTCGTCAGCACGTTGGTCACACCTTTCCCTACTAAGAATTATCCTTTATAGTTGGTTATGGTGACGGCTCCTTGATTTCATGCAAATTCATACGTGTGTCATCCTCATTTCCTTATCTAAGCTTGTGCACCCCATGTCTTAGGGAGTTCACACTGTTAATTTGTTACTTATTTACTTCTTTACCATTATTATTTGTCAATTAGTTGTATAGTATTTTTGTGGTATTCCTGGAGTTCATGTACAAGTGTCAGTTAAACTTATTTACATTTATCCTAAAATACCAATAACCTTTACTTTGCAGTTTCATACTTCCTATTAGCTAATTTTCTTATGACTGGCTTAATCTTGTGATTTGCTGTCACCTACCTGTCAGTTCCTCATGTCAAGCTAAACCTAGGCCTTCATTAGCTATACTAAGCAAACTACCTTTTAGGCCTTGGGCCTGTTGGTTCTCTATTTGCATTACAGCATTAATCAATACCTATCTTACCTGTGGATATATGTGAAAGGCTACATATGAAGCCGGAGACCTTCAGCACCAAAGCTCCAGTTCAGCCAGCTATTTAAGCATGTGCCTCACTTTAATTAAGTACATCCCCAGAGGTTTATTCATACGGGTAAAGAGAGGCATGTGCTCAAGTGTCTTGGTGAATTGGGCCCGGAAGGACAGTTATCTAATCACACAAGCTCAAGCAGGGCTTCAGCCATGAGAAACTGTCTGTCAGAGGCTGTCATAACTGCCATCTACATCTAGGTAAAAACTACAGTCCCTTGTCTCCACTAGGATTTCAGATTGATATCTCTCTCTCACTGTAAAAACATACAGTACCTTTTATTGTCAGTGAAAACATAGCCTCAGTCTCTGAGGACAATGAGAGGGAGACATGATCACATGTGCTAAGCTACACTTTTACTGCAGTATTTTCTTCTTAACATCTCTATTCATATAGTGTGTCTTGCTTTTGGTACTGCGTTCTTCCACATTTTTTTTTATAGTCCCTTCAAATGAACATAAAGCAGCAGAGCTTTCTAATGTTCTAATCCTGTGTTTTATTGAAACAGAAAATTGAACAAATGTTGTCTTATTAATCAGATCAAAAGACTTGCATCAAGTTCAGTTCAATTAAAAAATAAAACTCACAGTGGGAGACAACCTCTCTTGGGAATTTAAGTGGGAGGTAAGCAATGCATACACCTTGTACATCTCCTCTGCACAGGGATGAATTTTATTCAGTGGCCTGTCTTCAGTACAAAATTAGGTCATGTTAATACACGTCCTTGAGGATTCATTAGCTAACACCATGTTAAACTCAATTTAGCAGGCAGCACAGCCCTCAGGTTTAAATGGTCATGGGCAAACACCACTGGAATGATAGGGTTAGTTACCTGATGTTAAATATGACTTTCCCCTGCCTGTCTATAAAGTCATATGTAACATTGTGTTGGTTAACATGACTGCTCGTGGTCATGTTCTAACATGACCAAATTTTCTAGTGAAGAGCAGCCCTATGGGAAGAAGATCCACCTCACCTTCTGCAACAGGAGAAAGCAAGACCAGTCATGAGGTCTGTGTATAAGGCAGAGACCTGCTGTCTTCAAAGTGCGAGTGGGCCTTCCATGGCCTTCTGCCAACTATCTCTGCTGTAGCACAGCATGGAGCTACAATCACATAAGGCAACTTATTATTTGCAATTTCTTATTCTGAAGGTGTTGGATTTGTAGAGTCAATTATTTAGGCCCAGCTGGAGGTAATGACTAATGTTTCTCTTTAAGACCAAAAAGTGCAATATATATAGTCTCTTTCAGCTGCTGTGAGCTCAGCTCCTTGAAGCCTGTAAATTTGTTTGCTCAGAAACATTCACATTTTATTAGATTTTGACATAAATGATAGTGCTGATAATTCACTGCAGAAGATTTTTGGAAAGCTGTCTCCAAAGGATTAAAACAAAGGCAAAGCTTCTATATAAGCAAGATGGAATTGTGCCTTTACTACTTTTTCAGCAAGTCAAGCTGAGAAAAGTGGTGGCTCACCCATTCCCATACTTGAGTCAGCAGAAGAGAAAAGCAGCCCTCAGTATGAGTGGGATTGTGTGCCCCTGGCTGAGTACTGGAACAGAAAGAAGGCTCAAACACCCTGCCTAAAAATGGCTCCAGAAACAGCAGCTCTAACTATGATAAAAATAGCAACTCATCTGTCCACTGGTGCTAATAGATTTCTTCCAGAAAAATCCATCTTTGAGCTCATATTGAAATTTACTTATGTTAGATTAGAGGTTCTCTTTCCGTAGTGATTCTTGGTTGTTAGGACTATGCAGTACATTATGTACATACATCTGTCCTCTTTTCTGCCATCATTCCAGAGTCAGATTGGATTAGCTCGCCTGCTGGTGTTCTTATAGGCTAAGACTTCCTGAATAACTGGTGTTAGCTTTTTCATTTCATGCCCAGAGTTCTGATACTAGCACTGCTATGGCATAGCCATGAGCTGGGAAAAGCACCCTGGAATATGATGTTCAAATCAGTTCATAAAGACTTCCAGCTGGGGTTTACAATTCCTAGAGTCAATAGAGGAAAAACACCAGGTTCTTTTCTAGAGCTTGTTCTATAAACAAACCTTCTTGGCGTTCTGACATTCCTCCAGGTCAGGTTTTGTGTGTTTTGTCTCAGCAGCACCAGGGGAGAATTAGTGTCTTTGGGCACATGCCCCAGCCATGGATAAAGAGGGGGCAGAATACAAATTTGGAATTCTTGGTTTGTGATGACACCGCCCTACAGTTCCTGTCTGTTTCAAAATATCAGCATTCCAGATCTGTGTGTGCAGACACAGGTTGTTTTTTGTCATGAGTCTATGTGCCTGGCCAGAATTACAGAGGACCATTTCTAAATCGAGTTTCTCTTATCAGATCTGTATATAGTATCCCAGCTGCAAGATTCTTCACTATGTGAGTGTATATCCCATCGATATCAATAAGTGTTACGTGCATGTAGAGAAGAGCAGGTTAATGGAGTTGCCATCTGCCAGGAATATGTCACCTTCAGCTTTTATACTTATGTTGACTCTAATAGTTAATTAAAACAGAGGAGCCAGTAACTAGTTTTACAGCAGGTCAGGAAGAGAAAATCATGATCTGATTATGTACATAAATGCCCTGGGACTTGGGCCACTCCTTTTAATCTGAGATCTTTAAGATTCAGCCAGAGTTGTCAATTGCAATTGAACACCTGCAAAAATATAGTGACACTTTTAAGTAAAAGCTGTGGCATTGCATCCATTATATTAATCCTCTAACAATGCAATGAAAACTCCCACTCCAGTAAAATTTGGCCAAAAATATTAAAAGAAAAGAACTGCAAAAAGCAGGATGGGAATTTGGAATTCCACTGTTTTCATTTTGAGTTTATAATGCAGCTGTCAACATTCTTTCGAAGAAAGGTTCAAATGAGAGAGATTGTATCAAAGGATGTAATACACATAGTTACATGTTTTTCCAGAAAATTAGTTTGTGCAAAATAAGAAAAAGTAAGCTGGGAACTGCAGCAACCCTCCTGTTATCCAAATGATCATCAGGCTCAATGCACCAAGCAGCCCTGGCACCACCACTGTGGATTAAGACATGACCAAATGGACTGAAAATCTGAGCCCTGATTCTGAAGATCTCCCTGCAGGATATATTTTCATTAGGGCTGTCAAACTAATTTAAAAAAGCCACAATTAGTAGCAGTTTTAATCACACTGTGAATAATAGAATACCATTTATTTAAATATTTTGGATGTTTTCTTTATTTTAAAATAAATTGATTTAAATTACAACACAGACTATAGTGTACAGTGCTCATTTTATTTTTTATTACAAATATTTACACTGTAAAAAAGAAACAAAAGAAATAGTATTTTTCAATTCACTTCATACAAGTACTGTAATGCAATCTCTTATCTTAAAAGTGCAGCTTATGAATATAGACTTTTTTTTACATAACTGCACTCAAAAATAGAACAATGTAAAACTTTGGAGCCTGCAAATCCACTCAATCCTACTTTTTGTGCAGCCAATCACTAAGACAAACAAGTTTGTTTACATTTACGAGAGATAATGCTGCCCGCTTCTTGTTTACAAGTTCACCCGAAAGAGAGAACAGGTGTTCGCATGGCACTGTTGTAGCTGGCATTGCAAGGTATTTATGTGCCAGATATGCTAAACATTCGTATGGCCCTTCATGCTTCAACCACCATTCCAGAGGACATGTCTTGCAAGTTTCAGCTACTAGCCTGCTTGCAAAAATGCAGATAGAGGAAACCTGATCAAGCCATGGTCATAAAAAGACCAGTAGTCCTTTGTGTAAACAGAAAGTAAATAGGATTTTCACATTTTTGCAGACCTTCACTTGGGGATCTGGTGTGCACTGGGGAAACAGCTTTACAGGGATGGCTGTCTGCAACTGTCAGGCACAAGGTGCTGCAGAAGCAACTGACACAACCACGGCTCCAAAATAAAATGGAGTCTCTTTGCGAGAGCAGATTAGAAATAAGAGAAAAGAGGGGGAGAAAAGGCAGAGGTCAGCAGAATAAGCACTGCTCAGAATGCTGGATGTTATGTCATTTGCAAGTGATGGCCATACACAGCCCCTTTCATCCAGAGGGATCCCAAAGTACTTTACAATGAATGTGCAGTCCTCATTCTGGCGAAGCTCCAGTCCCTCTGAATCACTGCCTCAAACACTGAAAGGCAGCAATCTCTGGGGTCGGAGTTTAACAGCTCCCAGTACCACTGTATAAGAGTTAAGGTCAGGAAATAAAGAAAAATACTTTTCAGCTGAAAGCCAGGAGTTATTTTTAGCTAAATAGATTGTAATGATCTAAACTGGAATTTTGCCAGGATAAGAGGTGGGGACAAAATGCAAGCAGCAAACAGTGAAAGGTTAACCCTTTGGAAACTACATACCCCCTTCTAGCCATTTTTCTGGGTAGTGGAGTGGACAATGCCTCGCTGCCAATTAATAGAGGGTAATAATTGCTTTAGGGTAATAATTCAGAGTGGAGATACTGGGTGTGGCCAGGTTGGCAAAAACATTATTCCCTGTAATAAATAACTTGCAGGTTCAGAACTTGTGACACACAGAGAGAGAGATTGTTTGGTCGCAGGCTAAAAAAAGTAGAGAGGGAAATATTATCCTTGTTGGATAGCCTAATGAGATGAATCTGTGGTCAACATGGCTCCGTTAAAAAGGCTTGCCAGACTCCTGTGTGCATTATGATTCTTCATAAACATCTCCTCTGCACTGTGAACAGTGTCCTCTTAATAACACTCTGATGGCTTGGCTGCTAAGGCTTGCTGTCTCATAGGGAAGAGGAGTGCATGGAATACAGATGGTGCACAGTGATGAGCAGTGCTCTTCCACTATTGAATATAGAAGAGGGGAGAAGAGATGAGGACTAAGAAATACCAATATCTTCTCCCTCTTCTTTATTCCAACTCTGTTCTCTCTGGCTGATCTGAGCACTTTGTCCTGATTTGCCCCAATGTAATAAACCTACTGAAATGGCAGCAGGACCCCACTTTCTTCCCAGTTGTCACCTGTCAACCTGCCCTGTGATATTAGCAGTAGGCTATTGTGGTGCTACATTTCCCTTTCTCCCAGGGCAACCACTGACCTAATGACTTCTGGGAGTTCCATTGCAGTCATATGCTAACACAGTGAGGCTTTGAGGTTACCAGTGCTGTCAGAGAGCACATTATTAACACCCCAGCTGGCTGAAGGAGACAATGTGTTAGTGCAACCCACAGGTTGAGCAACCCCCACTGAGCTTTGTCAGCTTTGAGGTGCCTTGGGCAATTATCCTGTGCAAAGAGATGTAGAGCTTGCTGCTTAGATTTGTTTGTTGGAGGACTTTTAGTTGTGCTATCAGGGGCAACGAGAGGCGGGGGGAAGCCAGTACAAATTCCTGGGGTCTGGCGGTCTGGAAGGGGGCCTGGGGCCCGGCTTCATCAGCCCTGTTTAGCTGGTTCGCCCTTGCTGGGGGGGCCTGAAAACTTTTTTTCACTAGGGCCCAAACCCACTCAGTGGCCCTGTGTGCAATGCATGCACACAGGCACTTAGCACTCAGGTTAGCTGGGTGGGAGGGAAGGTGAAAACCACAGCTCCCCATGGATGCTGCTGAATTGGATGTTAATAATAATTAACGATGTGATGTAATAATCATTAGCTAATGCCAAGCTGGGGGTTGTGCCATTTACAGGGTGTAGTCCTGCTTTGTTGGTCTAAGTCAGATCAGCTCGCTCTAGATTTGGACCTTGTCCTGCAAGTCTGTGGGTGCTGCACAGCAGGGAATACAACGCTGGTGCACGCCAGGGTAAGTGTGATCAGAGGCTACTTGTGAGTGCAACAAGGGGAAGTGGGCGTCATAGCCCTCTGCAGACAGCAGACCAGAAGTGAGGTGGTGTGTATGCTACGGACCTTACCATGGCACAGCTGTACCACTCCTGTGTAGCTGCTCTATGCTGGTGGGGCAGAGCTTGCCGGTGGACATAATTAAACTGCCCCCAATGAGCAGCAGTTGCCATGTCAGTGAGAGAGCTCTCCCAGCAACATAGTGCTGTGCACAACAGCACTTATACCAGCTAAACGTATGTTGCTGGGTGGTGGTGGGGAATTCGCACCCCTGAGGGACATAAGTTTTGCCAACATAAGTGGCAGTGTAGACATGGGCTAACTTGGTGACCACACAGCAGCACTCTCACTAATGCAGGATCAGGATTCCCTGCACTCTTTACATTCTTCCCCACCAGAGACCTTCTTTAGTGTAGAGTAACCCATAGAGCAGTGGTTCCCAAACTGGGGTTTGTGAACCCCTGGGGGTTCACAAAATGTTACAAGGGGTTCTCGGGGGAAAAAATTCCCTAATGGTGGACCGAGCTGTCCCTAGGGACCCCGGGCAGCATGGGGGCAGCAGCCTGGAGCCTTGGGGTTTCCAAGAGCTAAGCAGATCAAAGCAAGCATATCTATCACACTGAGGAGATTTAAACTTTGAGACTCCTTATATGAAATAGAAAAGGAGGTGGATATCTTTTTTCTGTTTTTAAAATGAAATAGGCAGCTAGTGTTGTTTTTAAAAATTATCAAGAACAAGTTTAAGCTTTGTTATAACGTGCATTGTTAGCCTAGACTGCTCAAGACCTGAATGCTTGTGTAGGAGTAACTCTTTGAGTTGGCTTCTTAAATACCTTCCTGCTGTTTCACATCCAATACTGCTTGATGAAACATAGGAACCAGAGGTGCCCCCTACCCCCTGCGTGTCCCTCTTCTTTTTTTCCAGTGGGCCCCGTGATCCCCCTCACTTTTCCGGCGGTGCCTCCCCTGGCTGTGGGGTGCGTGGAAGCTTTGACCTGCACCTCTTTTTTTCTACTGGGGCCTCTGATAGGAGCCTTGTCTTATAACAGGCTTATTCAAAGTGATGCAAGCTACGAAAGTGAGATCTTGGAAGAGTGTTGCTGTTTTCATAATGTAATAAAAATACTGTAGTGATAAATAAAAATGAAGAAATAGCATGTAATAAGCATGTCACAAAAACAAATGTTATATTTCCAAGATCACTGCTTTGATAATTTATGCTGAGGTAAGGGAGAAAATCCTTGGAAATATTCATTTTTAGGAGGGGGTTCACAAGACTTGACATTTTAGTGAAAGGGGATCGCAGGTTGTTAAAGTTTGGGAACCACTGCCATTGAGTTTCTATCCTGTTCAACAGATAGAAAGAGGAAACCATTCTCTGCTGTCCCCTACTGGGAGTGAAAGGCTGAGCCAGCATAACTTGAGAAAGGGCTGATCAACTACACAAAGAGGGGAATGGCTGAGTAAAATACATGGGAAAGAAAGAGGGTTGTTAATACAGGATTATTGTCCACATTGCAAAGGTCTCTGAGTTGAGTTAGATTCATTCAATCAAAGTATATTTTAGGTGGCTCTCCGGAGCCCTCCATCAGAGCAGAGGTGGGATCACAGCTTCTGGAAGTGTGAATCTGTATGTTTTAATGCTAATTTAATTTAAAAGGCGCTATCATTTCAAGGTAGCATGCTAGATGGAAGGCCTCAGATGCCAGCATTCACTATGGTTACACCTGAACAGCACCTTTTAAATTTCAGCGTTCATTATTTTGCAACAGCGAATGACAAACTTTTTGTGATGTCTTTGAGCCAGCTTGTTTCACTCACTCTGTAGTTTGTGGCTCCCGCGTTGGCAGATCAGAGGGCTCGGGGTTGTTCTCAAGTCTATTGGCTCATAAGAATTTTAGTGCCATCTACTGTAAATATTCTTCAAAAGTCCTGTCTGAGTCTCTTCAGTATCACTCGACTGCTAGTGTGGGGAGGTGAAGGGGGAAATGCATTGAGAGAATCTGACTGGGCTCATTTATTTTTTAAAATGTTTCACAGATGATAAACTGTTATGCTTGTCTGACTTACAAACGTTTTTATAGTGGCTGCCAGTGCCAATTTGAGAGCTGAAACCTACTGAAAAACAGCCTCAGTGACTCTTTATGATACTAAGAGATAATAAGCAGTGATAATTATTAGTTGTCACAGTAGTGCCTAGAGACCCCATTGTGCGAGGCATGATACAAACACATAACAAAAGATGGTCCTTTGCTTTTGCCAGTACACCTTTTTTGCATACCCTACACACAGTCACCCAAGCAAAACAAGCTGTCCTGGTGACAGTGCAGATTTACTGATAGAACTGCCTCTGCAGGAGGTGATTGCTAGCACAGCTGTATCTGTCACAAATCACACCTCATCACACCCCTGACCAAAATAGCTATGCCAGCAAAAATGTACAATGTAGACCTGGCCTGAATGTCAAACAAGCCTCCTGTCCATTTGAACGGGAGTCTTGCCTAAGCGAAGACTGCTGGATCAGCTCTCCCCCGTCTTTAACTCACTCAGGTTTACCTGTGTACTGGGAGGTTTAGGGTCAGAGCTTAGTGTTATATGTCATACAAATTAATCTGTACTTTCATCTATGTGCTGCTGTCAGCAGGGTGAGCTAAAGAGCTGAGAACCTTAGTTCTGCTTAAATCTTTAACCTTGTGTTGCCTTTTAAAGTCACAATTCAATTCAGCATAGGATTGTATTTAATTAACTGAAGGCATTCCCTCTTGGAATGAATAGCAGAGTTGTTGGCAGCCAGACTGGTGCAGGTGTTGTTTAACTTTTGACTGACAGACTTCAACTGCTTGGTATAAAGGTGAAGTTACTGCATTGCTGTTTCAACAGTGAGAGTCCCAGTTCCAGCACACACTGGTGTGCAGATTTCCAAATATCTGCTTAACATCAGAGGCGGTGCTAGCCAGTTGGGGGCCCTAAGCAGGAATATTTTTTTGAAACTGCTCCCCCCGACACATAATAAAAATCGAAGGGGGGGGGGCCTTTGAGCTGCTCGGGGCCCTAAGCAATCTGCTTATGCCTAGCGCTGGCTCTGATAATGAGGAAATCATTCTGTAGCTGGTGTATCTTTCCATACAATACGCCTTTAGGACTTGGCTTCAATGGACTTCGGAGCTGGGTTTTGATGCATTAATGGAAATATGTCAGTTTCTCACATCCCTGTCCCTATCTGCACTAAACGCTTTCTGACAGAGTCAAACCACGACAGCGTCAAACCACATCAGCATTAGGCTGGGCTGATGATAATTCTAGAATGCTTATGGCCTTTGTCCCATTTGTATTTAAGGTAAGACAGGCTCCTAGCAACAGAGCTCCTTCATGCCTGAGACCTCTCCTGCCCTGTCCTAAAGAATTCCAAATAAACTTCTAAACAGTACTTTGCCAGATGACACATTACTCACCTTAGACCTAAATTTACCTCCAACCCACACCTCTGGGAACTGACAGGTTGAGAAGCACGTTCCCAAGTCATTTGAAAAGATATTCTTGATTTCCAAATATCAGCTTAGTGTCAGAGGCTCTTGCTGCTCAATGGAAGTGACTCACTTCCATTGAGCAGGAGGGGAGATTACCTTCAGGCGCACAAGGATAACTATTTAATGCTATACTGACGTGATGAAGAAGGCAGAGCCATGTTAAAGCTGGCTGCGGAGCAGGAGCGGTAAGATTTTAATCTCTTGGTGAGTGCTCTGCTAGACAAGATACACAATGAAATATTCAAGAGAGATGCATTCCATATGTTTTCAATGTGCCACGTTTGGTGTCTTTCTTAATGTCTTTGCATCAGTACCTGATGGGGAGCTGATTTGGAGCTTCCATTTCTGAACCTCTGCATAATTTTTGTAGCACATTTTAAACACCTTCTGCCATGTGTATGAAATTTCATTTTCCATTATGGCTGCAAAGTGTCAGTCTAGCTTTGTGATTCTTCTGTCTGTATAATAATTGCATCCTTTCTTTGTAGGAATGATGTGGCATCAGCAGCCCATGGAGGGGAGATTTTTCTTAGGAGGCTGTCTTTAATTAGCAAAACAGATTAGTGCTTCAGCGACTTTCACTGGGGACAAACGGAATTCTCTCTAGATGTGGGACGCTCCCTTTGCAGCAATCTGAACTCAAAAGCTGCTACTTGTATATTTTGGAAGCAGGAAAACAGAAGACTGGTGACTGCTATAGTTATGTTTAGCAAAAGTTATTGACAGGCGCAAGATTCAGATACGAAATTTGAATGCCCTGGCCTAAGCTTTTGGATCTGAGAGGTGCCAGCAGTGGGTATGGATTCTGAACCCACCTAAATTTGGGAGAATATTTGGGTCTAAGTTTTGATTTAAGCACATCCATAGCTGCTGCAGTATTGTATTGCTACCAGCATCCATCCCCCTTCTCTGTGACACTAGCCCTGAACTGTTTGCTTGGGTGACTCGTATAAATCTACATTTTAACTGGGAAGCGAATGACACTGAGGGGGAAGAGTGCATGCGTGTGTAAAGTTCAGCTCTGTGGATTAATCTGCTAGGGAGCTGATGCACTAACAGCGTGAAATTTACCAGGCTAATAATATAACTTTTAAGGTGTTCTGGCAAGCCTAGAAAATAGTCACCCTGTTGAACTGATGCCACCTGGTGGAGACAACTGGAGATTAAGATTTATAGCAGCTTTTAAACCAGTGTTTCTCAAACTTCCTTAACCCAAGCTCCTCTTCTAGGTATGAAAACATCATGTAGTTGTGTGCCATTGCCTAGTTCTGTGCTGTGGAGAGGTTGAATTTTCCTCCTGACCCTCAGATGGTTATTCACTTGTGCTGTGGATGGTTGCTTCTAGTCCAAGCTGTTTTGTCTTAGCTACGGTAAATATACAGATATTGTTCTCATTCATCTAAGGGGCTTATCTTTTTTAAAATGTACTAAGCTATTTACTGCAGTAAATTCTTGCCACCCTGGTTTTGCCCTCTAGAGTTCACAGCCATTGTGGATGCTGCTGCTTAAGGAAGTACCGATCCTGAGCGTATTTCTTCAAGGAAAGCTGTTGCTAACCCAGACTGGCTAACACTGGGATGTCCATCTCAAAAGGAGGTAGAATTCAGAAGCACTGATTCCAAGCATGAAATTAAAATAGAGCCATTCTCCAGTATCCCTCTTCACCAGCTGCCAGCCAGAAATTTGGAATATCACAGCCTCAGGCAGCCAGGGGAGGCCACAAATAGTATAGGTCTCAGGGTCCTGTCGTTATCCAGGTTTGATAGAGATAGGTTATAGACATATTTAGTTTATTTATATCTATATGATGAGAAATGTTTTGCATTTTGTCTAGAGTAACCTCGGCTCGGGAAGGCAAGTCCAGTGAGAGAAATCTCAAACTTTTTATTTCCCAAATATAGGTAGATCTGTCCCGTCAGTGCCTGTATGCTCTTGAAAAATTACCTTTCAGTTTCTTTTATCATCCTTTGTGTACAGCATGCCGGCTCTGCTTAACATGTGAGCAAAGAAAGAGCTATCTTGTGTGCTTCAGACAGTTCATAGCTGGGGTGAAAGTGGGAACTCAACCCAAAACCTCTTGAGAGGAAGAGGAGTTTTTCCTTCGGTATTGTACAATGTGAGCATGATCCTGTTGTTCAGATTTTCTTTTCTTTTCCTTTTAGAGGGAAGGGTGGGTATCCTACGGGGGAGGAGGCCCTCCTCAGTTCTAGGGATGGTTATTACTTTTTATATGGTAGCACCTAGAAGCCCTCCCCCAGAATCAGGTCCCCATAGTGCTAGGCACACTAAAAACACACTGGAGAAGGACCCTGCTTCAAAGAGCTCTGTGGAACAATGTGCAAGGATCTCTTGGCGCCGATGGACCATCATGAGCAAAGTCCATGCTTGATCTTAATTATTGTTCTCATCACCTACTGGTGAAAATGTTAATAAAGAATGTTAGTTGATTGTAGAAGCTGTGACAGCCAAGCCCTCTAGCAGGGTAGGTTCTCTGAGCGCAGAACAGGTTTCAGTTACAAGCTGAGCAAACAGCTGCATGGGAGAGAGCATGACCTCAAAGTGCTGCAGGCAGAGCCCCTTCTAGCATTGCAAGGAGGGAGTTGATTCACAATTTCCTTTCCTGTGTTTGCTTTATTTGACAGACAATTATCATTCCAGAGGTAATTGCTGGAAGAGCCCTATGGGACTCATAAATCTCTAATGCTGAAGGTTTTTCAAGTGAATAAAAAAGACACAGCGAAGTTTTATTTATTTTACTTTATTTTGCCGTAGTGCCCAGGATCTCCAGATCTAGATCAGGGTCCTGTTATGCTTGGTGCTGCATGAACACAAAGACAAGGTACTTGCCCTAAAGAACTTGCAATCTAAGAGGTTCTGAACTGGTAAAAAAATAAGTTATCACAGCAATTCTCAACCAGGGATCCAGGGAAGGGCGGGGCTGCGAGCACATTTCAGGGGGTCCACCAAGCAGGGCTGGCATAGACTTACTGAGGCCCAGGGAAGAAAGCTGAAGCCCGGGGCCCTGAGCCCTGAGATCTGAGGCTGAAGCTGAAGCCTGAGCAACTGACTTTTGTGGAGCCCCCTGTGGCATGGGGCCTCAGGCAATTGCCCTGCTTGCTACCCACTAATGCCAGCCCTGGCTTTTATATGCAGAATAACAGTTATTGTGGCAGAGGTGGGGCATGAGAACCCCTGAGCTAACAGACTTCAATGAGAGGGTTAAAAAATAAAATGTCCCAAGGGTGGGAGAGGGAGAGAAGGGGACCCTTGGCATGTGAATAGCTTCCCCAGCGGGACTTGGAGGAAATGTTCTCTTCTAGATGACAGCTGATATGCAAATGTAGAGGTGATCCAAGCCTGCAACTGGTTCCCACTTTAACGCCAAAACATCTTGGCTAAGATCTTGAAAAGTAGTTAGAGATTCTGGGTGCCTAACTGAGGTGCATTAAAGAGATGTGATTTTTCCAAGAGTGCTGAGCACCCACCCTCTGAAAACCAGGCTTCTTTAAGGTGTCTCAAGTTGGGCACCCAAAAATTGAGGCACCAAAATCACTTAGTCCCTTTTGAAAACCTTGGTCTTTGTGGTCAAAGGATGTTAGAGCATGTTAGGTTGGTGGAAGCCTGAGTCACGTATTGGGCACAGTATTTGATGGGTGCTCCCTCAGAAGGTCAACACAAAGATATTCCAGTTCAGCACCACCTGCAGTTAAATTGACTATAATCTCCTTTTAAAATAACTGTTTATTGTTACACAAACTGTAAATCCATTCTGCATATTGAAGTCTTCAGATTTTGCATGCGTGTGTGTGTGCACAAAAAGGTTATCTAATAAACTGTTTCTTAAGCTCCAACAACTCTGCTACTTATATAATAAATTCAGTGATCTTCCTGTTACTGATCATTAATCTGCTTCATCTCCTGACAATTTTATACCCTTTTGATAAACTGTTTGTCTAACCATTTGAAAGAAACAATGTCAGAAACTCTACTTGAGACATTCTCCAAACTAATGAGGAAAATCCATCACAGGGAGAGTTTCTCTCTTTCTTCATTGGATATAAATAAAATGTCAAACTAATTTACCTTCATAAACCTTAAAAGTTATTGCCACAATAATATTCTCATCTCATCCTTTCTTTCTCAGCATAAATATTTAAACAAGTATCAAAGAACATCAATCAAATTACTTTCTAAAAACTGGATTATTTTGATATCTGGTGATTTAGTGATAAATGTGGATTCATCTGCTAGATTTTGCCGTTCCCAGGGTAGGTATCTGTGCATTCCTGCTCAGGGCATGGGAGTGCTTTATGGGCTCATACTGATCCACTGCTGACACACAGGCACATATCAACACACAAAAGGCTAAACATGGGGAGTGATAAACACATTTATTCTTATCCAAACTGCACCATCAAACCTCTTGAGGTTCACAAGTCATTAGTAATGTTTGACTTCTAACTTCCATAACTGTTCTCTCGGTTGCTGCTGCCTGTGGGATATAATTTACCAAGGGCCATCTCACATCATTTGTTTTTAAGCAGCTCTCTACGTTGGTTCCAGTGAGGGGCTTTGCTCTTACTTTTAGGTACCTGGCTATGAATCCATCACTAAAAGTAACGTCTATTTCATTTAAAGGGGGGAAGCCACTGGCTTACACACGGAGCAGAATTCCAAAATGCATTTTATGAAAGCACTCAATTTTTATTTCCTGCATTTGGATAGATGGACAGTGAATTTCTTTGATTACAAGAGGCAGAGTCATGAGTGATTTAGTGAGAGAGATATAAGCCCTGATCCTGCAGTGGGCTGTCTGTGGAACATTAATGTGGCTTCATGCAGGGGACTGCCCATGTGTAGATTACAGAAAGGTGTGGGCTTAAAACATCTGAGAGAAAATTCTAGGCTTAAAGACTTTCAGCGACTTGTCTTTACAGATTTCACGGTTTAGATTGTTAGATTCTACTTGAATGAAAAAAATCAGACTCTAAAGGCAATTATTATAGTTAACATTCATTTCTGTTTAGCTTATTTGAGCTAACAGAACTTTTCTGATTTATCAAGTACTGTGGGCTGCTAAATTTCCATCTGTAGAAAGGACAGCAGATAAGCAGAATTCTATCTATCTACTGTTGGCAATTTGTGTGGTTTTAAAATGACTAAAGGTATAATATAGACTGATCCTGTGCCCTATTGAAGGCAATGCAGCACAGTCAATTGGGCAGTACGGGGTGGATTGGCCCCTTAGCTGACCTGCAGTGGAAAACCATCACTTTAACAACAATTCTGTCTCTGTTTCTCTCCTCTGATTCTTCATTACAAGGAACATTTGTATGAAAATAGGATCTTTCTTGCTGTTTCTGAGGGCTGTTCCTCATCCTAAGTTATCATAAAATCATTTCCATGGCAATCAATTGTGGCTGAAGAAAGGCAGACACATATGTTATAAGAGTTTTTAAAGTCTGTGGTGGGTGTCATTTCCCTTTAACTCCTAAGAAGACAGGCAATGAAATGCTGTGCTACAACGGGAGCTACACAGATAATCATGTGGTGTGTGTATCAAGGAGTTGGGTTAAACCATATGATTCAAAAATACAGTATCCTGGGTAATAAAATAAACATTACCTGGCAACACTTGATGAACCTGAGTTGGGTACTCATTTAGTCTTGGATTTGAAGCCCACTATTTTCAAGGTTTCTTCCTACGTGACATTGCAAAGGCTGTGGCAAATGGTATTTCTAGCCTCAGATTTCCCACCAGTTTCTCTATCAAACACATTTGGATAAACCTCCAGACTGCTAGATGATGATCAGAACTGCAGTTGTGATCCCTTTCATCCCTGTGATCCTAGTTGTGTTCCCTAGCCTCTGTTTGCCAGAAGCTGGGAATGGGTGACAGGGGATGGATCACTTGATGATTTTACCTGTTCTGTTCATTCCCTCTGGGGCACCTGGCATTGGCCACTGTCAGAAGACAGGATACTGGGCTGGATGGACCTTTGGTCTGACCCAGTATGGTCAATCTTATGTTCTTATGTGTCTTTTTAAAACCACAGCCTATAGTATGGAGGGATGCAAAGGTGCATTACGCCAGCAATAGCTCCAGAAACATTGTGCCTCCAGACACTCTGCAGAGCTCACTCGGCAGCTGGCTCAACTCCCCTTTGCTAGGGTGCAGCCGACTGGTGAAGGGGAGAGGCCACCTAGCCCTATACATAGGGCCCTACCAAACTCATGGTCCATTTTGGTCAATTTCAGTCATAAGATTTTTAAAGTCATAGATTTCGTGATTTCAGCTATTTAAATCTGAAATTTCATGGTGGTGTAATTGTAGGGACCTGACCCAAAAGGGAGTTGGTTGGGGTTGTGGTACAGCTACCCTTATTTCTGTGCTGCTGCTGGCGGTGGCGCTGCCTTCAGAGCTGGGCAATGGAGAGTGGCAGCTGCTGGCTGGGAGCCTGACTCTGAAGGCAGCGCCACCGCCAGCAGCAGCGGAGCAGAAGTAAGGGTGGCATGGTATGGTATTGCCACCCTTCTGCACTGCTTCTGGTGGGGCGCGGCCCTCAGATCTGGGCGCCTGGCTAACAGCCACTGCTCTCTGGCCACCCAGCTCTGAAGGCAGCGTAAAAGTAAGGGTGGCAATACTGCAACCCCCCCCTAAAATAACCTTGTGACTCCCCTACAACTCTCTTTTGGGTCAAGACCCCCAATTTGAGAAACGCTGGTCTCCCCCAGGAAATCTGTATAGTAGAGGGGTAAAAGTGCACAAAAGACCAGATTTCATGGAGAGAGACCATATTTCACAGTCTGTGATGCATTTTTCATGGCCGTGAATTTGGGAGGGGCCTAGCTATATGGTTTTCACTATCATTGTCAGTTCTAGAGTTGCCCTGATGTTTCCAGTCCCAAAGTGCAGCTATCAAGAGGGTGACAATTCATGCTCAGTAGCACAATAGCAAAGGTGGGACGAAGCCTCCTTGAAACCTCTTTCCTGCCCATCCTCCTTGCACACCCACATAGGGTTCAGTCTAGTCCAGCTCTATAGCTCCTCCTCTTTACTTGCCTGTCTCATCATATCCACAGGGCTGTCATTGGCTGCTTGCCAGACCAAAGCTGTGTTTGAGTTATGTGAGCATAGAAAAGCCCCTCAAGCATCAGCTTGTATTGTCTTTTTGCACACATGGAAGCTATAAATGCCCAGTGAAATTTGGTTAAAGAAAGATGCACTCCTGAAACAAGACTTTGTCAGGCTAGAGTGAATTTTTATGATCAAGTTATAAAACCCTAAAAATAGGTTAATGGGAAACTTGACACATCCTTAACTGAAACAGAGTGAAGGACCCTGCCTCCCAGCCCTGCACCACCCTGATCCTGTCCCCAGCCTCAGCGCAGCTTGCACCCAGCCGGGGGCCCGGCTGCTGGCCCCCACTGCAGCTCTGCTTCCACCCCAGCGCCCAGCCTCGGCCGTTGGCCACAGCTCCGTCCTCAGCACCAGACTCACTCCCAATCTCTTATCCCTTTCTGCATTCTTCCCATCCCCCCCGACAAGCCACAGCCCTGGCTCTGAAGAACATTGGAGGGCATGGACAGGGAAGCGGGGGCATGACCCTCGAAAGTTTGGGGACCATTGATTTAAGCTGACCTCCTGCACATCACAGGCCACAGAACCTCATCCACCCACTCCTGTAGTAGGCCCATAACCTCTGACTGAGTTACCGAAGTCCTCAAATCTTAACGTAAAGATGCCATGTTACAGAGAATCCCCGTTTACTCTAGCTTAAACCAGCATGTGACTCTGTGCCTCACATTGCAGAGGGAAGCAAAAACTCCCCAGGCTCTCTGCCAATGTGACATGGGGGAATATACCTTCCTGACCCCAAATATGGCGATCAGTTAGCTCCTGAGTTTGTGGGTGTGATCCGCCAGCCAGACACCTGGGAAAGACTTCCCTATAATAACTGAAAGCCCTCCCCAGCTAGTGTCCATTCAGAACACACAGATGTGTATTAATCAGTAGCAAATCTTAGGATGGTTTTTGGTTGTTTTTTTTTTCTCATTTATTACACATACAGAAGTGACATCTTCCAAGTTTAACCACCCAACACACACACGAAAAATGCAAAAAACTGCATGTTATGCCATGTTAAATTTGAACAGGTAAAAACCACCCAAAGTCAGGAAATGCAAAGTTTTTGGTTCTAAAAGCAACATTAACTCAACTCCATTGTCCAACATATGTGTTTTGTGGTATTGTTTGACATTAACATAAATATATCAGCCAGAAAAAACAAGAATGGAACACATCACAGATGGCCAAATGACTGTTGCTGTTAGGACTTTAACTTTTGCAGTACATTTTGTGGATTTAATTATGTAATATTATTGTTCTTCTTATTATTTATTTATTCATGTAACTCTCTAGCTGTGCATGGCATTTCACAGAACAAGCAATGACTTATCCTGTGCTCATAAGGGTTTACAATTGGCAAACACTTACTGCTGAGCGTAGGGCTTACTATTATGAGGCATCCCTGCGATGTCATTGATTTCTTTTAGACTCCACATGGGCACAGCAGTCCACCTGTGCAGCTCAGTCCCACGAGCTGATAACACATGGGGAAGATGGGGAAGGAGTGGGAGAAAGATGAAAGCAATGGAGTAATCCTGCACTCATTGAAGTCAATGGTAAAGTGCTCATTGACTTCAGTGGGGCAGGATTTCACACATTAAAATGATGTGGTCACTCTGGAGGCCAATGTAGTGTCTTGGCGGTTACAATTTTTTTTATAGTAATAGCAATTGTTTTGACTTGATGAACATGGCACTAACATAACTTGTATCATTTAATCTTTCTCTTAAAAAGAAATGAGAGAAAAGGAAATTGCTTGTGCAATCAGATGGGTGTTTTTTAAATGATCCCCTTTAGATTTTGAAGCTCACACCTCCCTGAAGCTCACATGCTATTTCATTATTTATATGATTCACTTTGGAGGTGCCACCCTTTTTTCTTATGTCAAACCAAACTGGTCATATTGACTATTTCTGAAGCAGTTAAGGCTTAATCAAAAGCCTATTGAAGTCAAAGAAGAGACTCCCATTGACTTCTATGAGCTTTGGTCAGTCTCTCAAACTGTTGAGTTAATATTTCTCATGTTGTCCTTAGAATTTTGCTGTAACACTCAAGATAAGATTTTTCAAAGGAACCTCAAGGAGTTAGGTGCCCAAAATCTCAATGAGATTCAACTCCTTTGAAAATGCAAGTTGGAGTCAGTGCTCAATAAATACTTGGTTAATGCATTTTCCCAGCCTGTCTGTAATGTGTCAGAAGTTTTCTTTCCCCCATCTGTCTCTTCCTCGGATCTATTCTGCTTCTTCAGCATGTGCTGCTAAATTTGATTCTCAAGAACCAAGCACTCAAGATCAGCTTCTGATCATAAAAGCTTTAGAGGACTCAGGTATATCCATGGTTGCAACCTTGCACTTTATGTCAGGTGAGTGTTTCGCTCTTGTAGGGACATGTTTTAAAGTGATGAATCCTTAAAGATTGTCAAATTGTGTGCCTGAATGTACTGCAGTAGGATCTGTCCTCTTCTGTTAATGACTTGAAGCAAGTGTCTAAGGCCTTGGTATCCACCCTGGCTTTCCCAGAATTCCTGATCCATGTACAGTGACTTCAGAAGCATGTTCTGTAAACATCCCGATTTGAGCACAGTCACAGCTGTCTCAGGAAACCTGATGAAGACAACCAGAAGAAGGAAAGAAAAGGAGTTGGAAGGATAAAATCATACAACTAAGGGGTTAGGGCAGGAGAATAGTGTTTGCTCCATATCTGTCCCCGGAAGTAGTCAGAGTTCTGTTCATATTTTATGCAAAGCAGAGATTGTTTTGGTGCTAACTATTTTTCTTGGATGCAGAGATGTAGAAAGCTATAACAGCTGAATAAGCAGAGTGAGAGAGCTGTCCCTCACCCAAAACATTTGAATCTGGATTTTCAACCCTTCAGTGTTCATGCAGGGAAAATAATATGCTTTATGTTTCTGAGACAGTCATTAGCCACCCCCAGTGTGAGAGAGAAATATTCACCTCAGTGTGAAATATGTGCACATTGGGCCTGATTCTGATCTCACTCTAATTTTATACCGCTGTAACTCCATTAATTTCAGTAGAGCCACTCCTGATTTACACGGGTGCATGTTAGCTCGAACTGAGTCCCCGTATTTGTGTTTCTGATATCTGCATGTAGGACCTTATCCAAACCTATTGAAGTCAATGGGAGCCTTTCCACTATCTTGAAGGGGACCTGGCTCAGCCCCCATATTGAGACTTGAGCGAAAAGGCAATACAAGAAACTAAGATATACAAACATGGGATTGCACATCTTTCAGCAGTGGTATATGTGGAACAAACATCTTTAGCATCGTCATGGGCGGGGGCGGGGCAGGGGTGTAGATATCAACAAGGTATATGCGAATGTAAAGGACTCTCAGTCTTTCTATTGGGTGTGAGCCCTAAGAATCACTATCTAGAAGAAAACTTCACAAACACAGGCAAGCCCCATCCAGTCCAATTTATTCTCACCAGAGACACATCTGTTTTTATTGAAGAACCTTAACTGTTCTGCCTTATATATTCTGAAAGGAAAGGAATGTTCTGGTGGCATGGGCTGTGACCCTCTGGTACTGTTAGCTAGAATCACTTCTGTTGCCCTTCTTACCCATCTATGCCTTCCAGTAGCCTGAAGTTGAGCTTTGCTTCCGGATGGTAAGGTCTGCCTGCATTGTCAATGAACACCAGGCGAGAAGGCTCACTTCCCCGGATCTGGTGGGAAAAAAATTAGAAGTTCACATTTTGGGGGTTCTTTGAGCTGACATTTTGGGAGGAAGGGTAATTTGTATGCAAAGAGTGTTTTTTTGAATATTTAGGGTTGGCAGCAATGATAGTCCATAGCAAGGGTGGAACCTGGGACCACGTATTAACTCTTAGAGACAAGCTTCTTGTCTGCAGCCAGGGCAGTGTGACTATGTGCTGCCCTTTACCCTTTACCAAAACCACAATTTAACCCAAAAGCCTTAAGTGGCTGAGCACATGTACTAGCTGCGCCAAATAAAATGCAAAGGGTCACCATGGCCAGGTCCCTAAAGTTAGACTCATCTTGTCCCCAAGGATTAAATTGGTCTGTAGTATATTTCTAAAATGAAAGTCAGATTGTCATTATCTAACATTACTGAGCCATCTCAATGTCATACTTCATTCTTAACTGCCTATTTCATTTATTCTCATCCAGGGACAATATTTGTAATCAGCACGCTATTTGATTTCGTGGTGAGAAGACATGTAGATTGAATTTCATTTGTTTAATATTCTGGCAGAATAAAATGTGCGTATTGTTGAAGGAATACGGCCACTGTACGACTGCTATGCCATACTGAAATTTTACTTGAGAAGTATGTACGCAGCCAGAAGGAGATCATGTCATTCTGTTTTTTAAGTGCTGCAACTTTAAATGGAGAGAGATCTCCCTGCCTCATGCTGTCACACACTGCATTTCATTTCAGATGCAGAATGTTACAAAGAGAATCACACACTATGCTTGCTTCTCGCTTGCTCTCACTCACTCTCAGGACCAGATTCAGATACACTTGCACTTACTATACTTTTACTTACACTGAGCAGCAAATTACTCCACCAGTTGTCCCGTTGACTTAGTTATACATATAAGAATCTAACCTGCAGACATTCTTTATTTTCTCTTACCCTGAAATAAAAGTTACCTAGACATATTTTGCTCTTTGTGGTGGGGGTAAAAACATAACAAGAGTCAATAACAGATAACCAGTCTGGCCTGTTAAAAAAAGGGTAGACGTTAGAAACTGAAAAGATGGAGGCAAACATAATGTTTGGCGATATCATACCAGGATATGGACCAGGACCAGTTCTGCAGGATTCCTACATCTGTCATGAAGCATTTCCTCCATGCAGGGTTCTGCAGGGTCTGGCTGAAATCCACAGCAATAACGGTCCAGGCGGTCATGAACCTGTGGGTGACATTTGAAGTATTTAGAGGCTTCAGGAATTTCAGGATGGTGATGTTAAGTTGTAGTTTAACAGGGAACTTTTCATGCCTGGAAAAAAAAAGCTCCGTAAACTTTAGAGAAAAATCCAGATTATTCTTTAATGAAAGAGCTGTTTATATAAAAAATTGGTGAGTGTTCAGAGAACCATTAAAAAATGTAGCTGCTTTTCTAAACGATTTTGGTTTGAGAAGCGGACTGCAAAGCTCCCAATAACAGGCTTTCCTACAAGATTTCAGAGACTTCCTGCTTGCAGTATTTCAGTACTCGATGTTTGCATGAACTGAATAGATTCTGTTTCTATCTGAAACCAAGAGGAGATGCATACAAAAATTAAGGCAAAACAAAAAAAGTAAGTTAACTGAATTTTTTTGAACCTCAGAAAGGGATTTTCTCAGGCAAATTCAAATGCTGGATGAAGGTTTTATATGAACCATTTCATCCTTCCCTAATAATAATCGAAACAATGCTTGATAGAAATGCAAAGAATGAACAAGGGAGCGTGGGAAATTGTTCTATGCTTGCTTGGCCCGTTGGTCCATTCTTAACATCTGCATAGTGCGGGAATTGTCCTGCGTGCAGTTTGCAGATCAAGGTGGATACTCCACGTGGAGCGCTGTAACTTGCTTTAGCTGCATCTGTGTTTAGTAATTCATGGGCACTTTTGAACCTGCTCCTCCTCACTCCTGACAGCCCAATCAATGAAATGCTGATGCCCTCCCTGAAGCCCTGCCCTGGAGCCTTTACTGGAGTGTGCATTATACAGTCTGGGGTACAGAAACAACTCTCCTCTTGTGGCTCCTTAATCTCATGTCTAGATTTTAACTTAACAGCTTTGAATTTAGCCTGATATAGGGATGAAGCTATTTAACTTTGGGTTTATTCACCCAGTTTTCAGTAATGAATGCCCCAATGTTAGAACCATCACTGCTAGGAAGGAGCCACCTCTGGCAGCAACTGGGTCAAATCCTCCCCTGAGTGTATGGTTTGGCACAGGGAAGAAGGAATCCTTTCATAGCTTGTTATGGGGTCACTACGTTAGCCCATTACCCTCCTGCTGTATGCTTGCCCCATAGAGGCAATGGCTGGTGGAGCCCCCTCATGGCAGACTGGCTGGTCTAAACCGCTGTCCCCCCAACCTGCTCCATTTACTAAACCCAGGCAGAAGGTGTTGGGCTGCACGACACCTAGGTATGCAGAGACTTTCTACATGAACATGAGCTCCTGCATTTGTCCCTACCCCACTCCTGAAGAGTGGAACCACCTCACTTGTGCTGTACGCATGACACCCCATATCCTTGGAGGAAGAAATAGGATTTGACTCTCCTTCAAGATTAATGTTATCACTATCAAGTGAAACCCAGAAGCCATAACCCCTTTCTAATTTTTCATGCCCCACTCTGTTAGCTTTGTCACAATAAGCTATTGGCTTTTATGCCGCTTTGTACAAGGCAGACGGTCTGCTGTCTCAGTTATATAATAACTGACTCACTGCCCTCCTCTGAACAAGGCCTGGCCAGAGCACAGCAGCATAAATCAGCTCCTGCAAACACATAACACTTTCTTGAAACGGGACCCGTGCTGCTGAGGCAGGCAGCGTTTCCAGAGTACGTAGTGAAACTGACCAATTTCGCATGAGGTTGCCAAGGAAACTGGTTCAAACCAGAGACGTGAATCTATAGCCTGGTTTTGGGTTATGAACCTGTAACTCAGGTCAGGTTTGCTGAGGTTCATGAACCTTTCGGTCAGGTGGGCGAAATTTCAAGTGAACCTTAGCTGAGTTTCAGGTGCCAAGGGGGGGGATTTATGATTTTCAGTGGAAACCATGTGATACTAGGTAATTACCAGTTTCAACTTAACAGCTACCAGAAATGTTAGCTGAATTGTGTTTTGTCTGAACCCCAAACTCAAATCAAAGCGCAGAGGAATAAAGTGCTATAAGGAATGCTCAGTTTGATTTGTGTGACCATTATATTCCTAGCCCTCTTAGATCCTAAATTAATTAATTTGATGCCATGCTAGTATTTCTTAACACAGGCCCATCAGTTGATGTTTAATGAGGCACTCCAGGCAATATTTCTCCTTCAGGGAAACCCTAGAGCTAAAGTATTTTCTGAAACCAAATGCATTTGAACCCAGGAAAATGTCACACTTATTCCATGCACATCCTATGTCTAGGTGCCTGAAAGTGCAGCACACTGATTTCTCCCACCTTTTATGTCATTTTCTATCATAGCAGAATTAATAGTCTGTGCAGAACATAAAGAAGATCTCAGCTGATTTACAGAGAGAGTCAATGTGCTTGTGCACTAGACAGAAGTTTGACTCGACATACTCACTGGGAGGCTATGAACAAAATCATAAGTTGTCATGCACGGGAGGAGACATTGGCCACATTTTCGAAAGTAACCGCATTCCAATTTGGCTGGGTACTTATGTCTGCAAATGCAGTGTTGCAAACTGGGAAATTGCACATGAGAATGGGTAATAACATCATGTGACTTCCACCACTCTGGGGGGAAGATGGCAGCCAACAGCGTGCATGCCAGTGAGACAGAGGGTCAGTTTGGATAGTGAGCATCATGGAAATACTCTTATGAAAAGAGGCCTGGGATACTTAACGTTCATGCTGTTCAGACAAGACCTAGATTTTGCAGGTGTCATCTGAAAAACTCCCACAAAATATGTTACATCAGATGCCTATGTCCTGCCTATATCCTGCCTCAGGAGGGAACAGCCCTTTTAGTAACTACACAAGTTACACAAGTAGTCAACTGAGTCTGCTCAGGTGTCTAGAAACTGTCAAGTCACACTGGGCACGCTCAGAGGCTTGAGACATGCATTAATATCATCCATCTCATGGTTCTATTACAGTGTTTCTCAAACTTCATTGCACCACGACCCCCTTCTGACAACAAAAATTGCTACCCAGTCCCACGTGTGGCTGAAGCCGTAGCCTGAGCCCCACCGGCCTGGGGGGCGGGGGGGAGTGGAAGACCTCAGGCTTCGGCTTCAGCCCTGGGTGGCAGAGCTCAGGGTTCAACTTCAGCCCCAGGGCCCAATGTGTCTAATACAGGTCCTGCCAACCTCATTAAAAAGGGTCATGACCTGCAGTTTGAGAACTGTTCTATTACGTCATTTTATTAGCATACTCAGCCCCATTCTATTATATTTAAAGATTTTATTAAGATGATATTAAAAAAAAAAGTGAACAGTACAGAGTTTAAGCATAGAAGTTTCTGGTTATCAGGGAATAACATACAGATTATCGAGGGTGCAAAATTTGGTTTAAGATCAGGTGCCATAAGGAATACATAATCTGTAATATCCCCAATTGGGGGTAAAAGGTTAATGGGTCAAAGTACAGACATTGAGATATGAGGGTATGAAGTTCATAAAGTGGCTATGTTCGGTTGTGGAGTATAATGAGTGGATATGATGATGAGGCTGGACTGACCCTCATTTGGTGAGATTTAATGTTCAGGGAGTTTATGGTTCCAGTTCATATGATCCAACAGAGAAAGTGTCTTGGTCCCTTTCTCGTAGTCGAAGAACAATGTCACTCTGGCTCACGCCTCCTGGTAATGTCGGTGGCCAGTGATGTACTCAGTGTAGATGTGCCTGGACCATCAGATGGTGTCTGAGATCATGAGGCGCCGCATGAGCCGTGCACAGCGTCGACCGATCCCACAGGTCCGCAGCTCACGCTCATTGCAGGGGTCCCAGGGGCCCAGGGCTCCGATGATCAGGGGGTCCATTTGCACCTCGTAGCCCTTCGCTCTCAGGGTGTCAGCCCCGGGGGGCGGGTTATACTTTTCCAGCTTATGAGCTTGGGCTTCGTGAAATGCCGGGATCCTGTTCTCAAAGGAGACCATGACGTTGACGAGGATGATATTTTTCTTGGTCTCATCGGTGATGATGATGTCAGGTCATAGCTGGCTGTCGGTACTGGTGATGGTGCAGTTCACGGAGATCTCCCCCAGGTGTGGTGTGATGGCTTTCACCAGGTGGTTCTGGATAGCATTGTGGCGCAGCTGCCAGGCTCTGGAGTGAGGTTTGCAGCTGCACAGGACATGGGGCAGGGTCTCGTTGGAGTAACCACACTTCCTGCAATGCTTGTCTCAGTTCCCGAGGCGAACGGCTCCACTGAACGGGACGCAGTTTAGCCGGGCACAGTGGATGAACCGCCAGTCAGCGAAGCGAATGAAGCCGCCCCCAGTGAGGAAGTGGTTGCTGGCATCCCACTTGCTGGTCAACTCAAAGGCTTTATCCTGGTCCGGTTTACGATTCAGGGTTTCCACATACAGTGAGTGGATGGCAGCCTTCAGAGTCTCTTCCCAGCAAGCCTCTGGCACTCGGGGTGACGATGGCGGTGTTGTTGGACCTGATCTGCGGCACCTGGACTCCCAGCTCCTGGCACTCCTCGCATTCCTCCCAGCGGCAGCCAATGTGCTTCCCCAGGCAACGCGTGGCATTGTGAGTGCGGGACCACAGTGAAGCAATGTTGCGCCCATCCCGTCCAAATTCCCCATCCAGAGAGCCACTCAGGAAGGTGGAGATGTCTTGGTTAGAGGGGGCTCTGCTGATCCGCTTCTCTGTTGCATCACGCAGGGTGTTCACAACGATGTTCCTTACCGTGGCATCAGGACATGTCAGCAGGCAGAAAGCGTGGGTGATCATCGTGACATTGCACAGGTCACTTATGCAGGGGACATTGGCACCACTGTGCCTGTGGGCGATGTAGATCAGTTCATTGCTGGCTCTCTGGGGAAGGAACAGCCACTTCTTCACCAGCTGCTGGATGATCTTGTCTTCCTTGTTGAGGGGCACCTTCGCCACGGCGGATCCCCTTAGGGTGAATGAGATCCGTGGGATCAGGGAGGTGTTCAGGGCATTTATCTTCTGCCAGCAGGGAGGCATCAATCTTGGCACTGTCTTGCAAGATCTCCTGGACGGTTCCTCAGGTGTCTGCTGGACATGGAAACCCATCGGCGTGCCAAGGTGCTGGTACACCTGCCCCTCTGCTGGGGATGACGGGCTCATTCTGGGTCTGGAACTCTGTTGCCAGCACCGAGTCTCTTTTGCTGCTGTCAATGTGCAGAGTTCAGCATTTCTTCGCATTAAAGCGGAGCCCCATCCAGTCAGTAGCTCAGCTGGTGGAGTCTAGCATACCTTGGAGGCTCTCTTGGTCATCTGCAGTCAGGACCAGATCGTCCACATAGGCCAGAATGCTGATTTTCTTGCGGTGCAGGTCGAAGCCAGTCAGGCTGCTAGAGATGGCTCAGATGAGCGGTTCTATGGCCAGGTTGAAAATGATGGGGCTAAGGGGGCATCCTTGTTTCATGCCGCAGTGGATGGGGATGGTGTCCGTCTCTCTGTCCATGGTGCGGATGGTGGTGGTGCAGTCCTTGTAGAGGTCCCAGAGGATCTGGATGAAGGTTTCTGGCATCCCGAACTCTCCCAGGGTGGCAAAGATATGATGATGGGGTATGGACCCAAAGGTGTTGGTCAGGTCAAGCCATGCTACGGCACACTGCCTCTTGGACCTCCTGGCCTCCTGAATGGCCATCTGAAGGAGGAAGTTGTGCTCGTAGCATCCCGGGCAGGACATGAAACCCTTCTGCACTGAGCTGACAGCGCCCCTGCACACTGACCAGTCCATGATCCTTGCCACGAGGCAGCTGGCATACAGCTTGTAAATGGTGGAGCAGAGGCAGATGGGCCTCCAGTTGCTGGGGTCGTCTCGTTCACCTTTTTAGTGGATGAGCACAGTCATGGACTTTTTCCAGGAGTGGGGAATGTGGTGGAACTGCTTGTATTTGTTGAAGATGGCAGCAAGCACCAAGCAGCTGGAGTCTCGCTTCTTCAGCAGGTGGTAGCGGATGCCATCTTTTCCAGGGCCAGTGTTTTTGGTCCTCGTCAGCCTTGCCTGCACCTCCTGGGGGGGAAAATCTCGCTCCAGGTCCTCCGTGAGGGCGATCCGGGGTAGCGGGAGAAGGCACTCTGGGCGTCGCAAGTTGGTCTGGGCCTCATGATCAAACACATCCTTGAAGTAGGAGTAGAGCCTCTCGGGCTGGATGGCACAGTGGGAGGAGGTCCCGTCGAGGATCTCCCTCATGGCTTTTATCTGGTTCGTCCTGTATAGTTTCTGAATACAGGATGCAGCCACTGGATCGTAGCAACAGCCGACATCCCCTCTCCTACTTTCTCTGGCAGTGTTGTTACGGCTCGGAGCAGGGAATCTGCAAGTGGCCCATGAGGCCTCCTGGGGTTCCCTCCTTCTGGCTGTAATTTCTGCAGATAGTTCTGCGGTCAGTCTGTCCATCAGAGTGTCAAAGTTCTCGAAGTTCTCAGCCTTTGCCAGTTCATCCATCCAGGCGGATTGCCATGGCGTGGCGACCCTTGCTTGCGGCCGTTGCTCCTCCTGCTGTGTTGTCTCCACAGGTTTGGGTGCTGTGGGGACAGTCTGCGGCCTTGTTGTCCCTTGACTTGGGGGCGGTGCTCAGGTGGTTTTGGGGGAGGGGGTCCTGATATAGTGGGGAGGGCAGCTGTCGGTGTCTCCGAGGCAGCACTGGATCTTCCGGTGCTGGACTTTAGGGGGGCACGGTCGTGTTTGGAAGCACTGGGGATGGTTCTGGTTCTTCTGTGGGTGGTATCCAGCTGGGAGGTCCTTGGTGGGGCATGGGTTTTTGGCAGTAAGAGGCTCGTTGGGTAATCTTGGAGGAGGTGTTGGATCTCAAGGGGGCGGGGTCCGGCCGTGGGATCTGGCGGCTGTGGGAGGCTCCTCCGTTGGCTGGGTCTCGCCGTGCGGCCTAAGGGGTGGTGCTAGTTGCTCCTACGGCAGGGCGGCATGAGGTTACCTGTGGGGGAGCGCTGCCGCATCTCGTATCTGTGTTGTGCTGGATGGGTTTCTATGAGGTCGCTGAGGCATCCGGTGAGGTTGCTGACTTGCGAGATGGCGGTGATCCCCACCTGGCAAGTCAGCAACCTGTTCTATTACATCATTTTATTAGCATACTCAGACTCACCCTACTATATAATACCTACCTTTCTATCCCCGCTTCTCCTTTGCTGAAGGCTGACCCCAGCCCACATTGTGTTTTCCTTAAAAAAAACCTCCTTTGCCTGGTACTCATGGTAACTGTTGTGTGCCCATCTGGATATGAATGTATTGCCTCTGCTCCACCCACTAGAATGTACCTTTTAGCACGTTGCTGGGAGACTGTTTTTAGGAAACCAAGGAATAAATGTATATAGAATTAACAGAAGTTATAAGGTACAGGCTGAGTCTGACATCTGACTTCGGTCTCTCTCCAGGAGCTGGTTTGGCTAATTGTCCCTGGCTGACGACGTGCACAGTGTAGCGTTGACACATCTTCTCTCGACTGACATCTGCTCCCCTAGACAGTCTGTGTCTTTATTTATGGTAAGACCATAGCTACCATATTCTTACCTTACCAGAGCTAAGATAAGCCCATATTCCACCTAGGCTTTACCTATACAACTTATTTCATCTTGTACATTTCTGTAATAGAAACAGACACACACCATCCATCTAATGATCTCAAATGCTTTCTAAGCATTAATGATTTCAGCCTCTCAACCACCCTATGAAGGAGGTAAGTATCATTATACCACTTGTACAGGTGAGGAAATTGAAGCAGAGAATTTCTGTGACTTAGCCAAGAAACCAGAGACTGTTTAGAGCAGTACCAGGAATAGAATTCAGATCTACCAACTCGAAGGTCTACGATTTAGGGATGAGACTGTGCATTATATTTGAGGTTTGCAAGGGTTCATCCAGCCTGGAAGATTTACCATGTTATAACACTTTGCAGGCTTCATACCAAAAGAACAAAGCACAATCTGGAAAAATTCATGCCTAGGCAAAGACTCAAAAAAAAGTTTAAATAAGTTTCAACCCTTCCAAAATGGTGGCAAGTAACTCTCCATGAGCAGTATATGTAGCTTATGACAGTATAGCCAAAAGTACCATTAGGGCCATCGTATAGTGTGACTTCCTGCATAACATATCATAGACCTTCACTCTGATTCTTGCACTGAGTGGAATGAAGAAAGGTGGGGAGCGGGAACCATGGTGTGAGGAGGGGAAGAGGGGGATGTGAGCAAGATCAGGATGGGGGAGGGTGGGATGGAGAGAAGCAGAGGGAGACAAGGGCAGGCTGGGGGCACAAGGACAGACGAGTCTATAACCACTACAGCACACTCACCTTCATTCTATGAAACCTTAATAATGTTCTTTTAATGTAGTTGTTTTTTTGGATGAACTCAACATTTATATTGTGGGATTGCCTAGAGGCCACGTAGCTCAGGGCCCCAGTCATGATAGGTTTTGTACAAACATATACGGTAAATGACCATCCTTGCCCCAAAGAGCTTGCTATTTAGAAGAAAAGACCCAACAGGACAATGATGAAAACAAGTGGGTTGTGGTGGAGAGGGGGAGGGAGATGGGGTAACAGCAATAACAGGGTGGGTGAAATTCTTAGCCAGTCAGGAGCAGTGATCACAGTTCTCCACCTACCTAGCAATCAGCTGATTATAATTTGCTATCTGTATTACAGAAGAGGTGAACTGTCTCTGCATTTGGACACATACAGGGCAGCTTGGAAGAAAAGAGAGCATGTCAGAGACATGCTGATAATGGCTGGCACTTGACTCTGGAACTCACTCCCTGCCTTGGTCTGACAGACCTGGCATTTGTTGACTTTGAGGATATTCTGAACCCCTTACCTATTTTCTACTTTTGTTGTAGGATGGTGGGTTGAGGGATGAGAGATGCTCAGATCGAGGATGGTTATTCTAGAGTTTATTTTATTTTACCAGACAAGTGCTATATTTTTTCTGGGTTGGTATGTGTGGGCAATTCCTTGTGTGGCTGATTCTTATTTACACTGAGGCTCCTTCACACTGTTCTGGCAATGTGAAGGGGCCTTAATGAGGGCTCATATTATATATGCATGCATTTTCCAGCCCCTTTACACTGCCAGAGAGGGGCAAAGTCGCCTCAGTGTCAATGAGAATCAGACCCCATATATAAAATTTTGGACAAAACGTGGCCAGTTTCTTTCCTGTGACGCCGTCTACGTTTTACATGAAAGGTTGCAATGTAAGGTTCAGACATCTCTACCTGCCATGGAGACTTTAATCATGTGGAACTGGATCATTTGGGCCTAATTCTACCTCCACCAAAGTTAATGGGAGTTTTGCTATTGACATCAAAAGGAACTAGGATTTGGATTAATGTAACCTCTTGTATTTTGATGGATTCCTGCCATGTTTACCATACGATCAGTGTTGCCAGTTGAGGCAGGAAAGTGTAGACAAAGGCAGTATTATTGAGCCAAATGAAGAGAGAGATGGTATGTGAAGTGATCAGCCAACTCAAAGCTAAAAATCACTACCTAAGAGATGAATGCTGCAGACATTGCCAAACTGGGAGATAACTGAAACAGGTGTTCTAATCCTGCTTTCTAGCAGCAGTGCTCAGCGAGTGAACAGCAGTGTTCACAATACACTGTGCTCTCGCTTCTGGTGATTTTTCTTGGCAGTAAATTTTTGCCTGTGGAGAGAGGTTCACAGAGAATGGTTTGAATCATGTGAGTGAGCTACAGTATGAAAAATAGGAGGCGTCTCTGTGAGGTGTTTGTAAAGGATTTTGATCAGTCCAGCTGGCCTTTGGGAGCCAATGTGAAATAACTGTATCTTAGAGAGGCTGCAAATAATAGAGGCACTGCCTTAGGGGAAAGGCGTATAGAACGTAATACAGAATGATAATCCTTGCATGGAATTTTTGGATCATCCTATAGAATTCACTACTGAATTCTATCCCTGCTCCAAAATTCTACAGAATGGTTCAGGATTCAAAGGATTTCATTCTCTATTAAATCCTATAGGGTTTTGAGTAATTTCTGAAGAACTTTGTTACATTTCTGATAGGACTTTTCCATTAGTGATGATCTCTTTGGCGCTATTGAGAAACTCTGTGGTTTGTTTTTGTCATTTGGTCTGCTTGCACCTTAGGTAAAAGTCTCCCTCATACATCATCCTTTTCATTTAGGGCCCAATCTTCACATTGAATCCAATGAGATTTTTGCTGTGGGGCCCAATTTTCCCACAGGAAGCTGGATCAGGCCCTTGAAGTGTTCTGAATGGCAGGGCAAGGAAGTAGAAAAGAGAAAAAACTTGTCCCGAATCTTCCTCTTCCTGGTATTTTTGAGTCACTGTCTGGTTTCTGTCTGGTATGCCCATGGCCCACTGTAGTCTCCCCATCACTGCTATGGCTGAATCTGAGATCTACCGTATCTCTTCGCAGGAGGAGAGGCAGAAGCTGTTCACATGGTGCCTTGGCAATCAGTCCACAAAGGGACATTGGTGTTCTCCAGGAAGAGAGTAACTTTCCTAAGCCTTCTGGCCCAGAGATAAATTGCTACTCTGGAGTTGTGGAGAATTATGAATCAAAGAGCAAAGAAGGAATCTATTCTGAACAGCTTTTTCCTGGGGGAAGGGGGCACCAATAACATTCACTATCAGGGCCTGACATCACACAAGCGTATGCTCATGGCTGGAGATGGGAAGTGGTGGTATTGGAATGAGGGGGCAGAGAACGGAAAAAACTAAAAATGTATAGGTCCATAGGACCTATACACAGCTGGCGTAAATCAATGTATCTCCACTGACTTCTATGGTGATTTACACCCGCTGAGGATTTGACCATATGGTTTTTAAGTAAAAACACCAAGGATGAAGTCCTGGTCCCATTGAAGTCAAGAGAATTTTCCCACTGATTTCATTAGGGCCAGGATTTCACCCCATAACGCCACCATCTCAAACCCAGATGTGTTTATTATTAAGTTCTAAAGTAACAGTCCCACACAAAAAAGCCGATCCCAGAATTTCCATTTCTACTCTTTAAACACTTATTTTATTTCCTACTAGATTCATTTTAAATATGAATGTTAATAGTTTTAATGTAAAATATTCCAGTCATGACTGGATTTGTTAAATCTAGTCATGATTGACCCCTTCTGCCAGCCATACTTTGAGGTTATAAAGATTAATGGTTAAGCTCTGCCAGGGAAAAAAAAAGGTTATGGAAACACATATTTTAGCAGAGATTTTTTAAAACCTTTCAGATAGTTTTTTCCCCCCAATGCTTGTCCCTACAGTGCTAAGTAATACCCCTGAGGTGTATAAATAAGACTCCATCTCCCATATAAACCATCTCTTCTTCCTCTCAGTTGCCCCTAATAACTTAAATTCTCTGTTCAGAGACACTGTAATAATCCCCCATAGCAGCAGGTTCTGATTTTCCAAATGGAAGATTAAGCATTCTTAATCCACACACAGAAGAGAAGGAAAATCTCCATGATGGGGAAAGGATCCTGGTTAGAGAGAAAAAAAAGCTGATTTTCAGCAACAAAAAGACACCCAGGAACAAAAGAATCTGGATAACATGAGACTGACATAAGATTCTTTTAAATGAGCATGACCTCACACCAGTGTGAATCAGGAGTAACTCCACCCAAACTGATGAGGTTACACCAGGATAAAACTAGAATAAGTGAGATCAGGATCAGGTCTGATGTGTCTGAAGCTTGCCTGCGTATCCATGTTCCCCTTCAAGTCCAAAGGGCTTTGCATGCACAAACTATACAAAAGCACAACTTTACACTGAGCTTCCAAACTGCACAGTACATTGAGAAGTGATAAAGCAGCTGTCTCTCCCTTCCACACACATTGATTATTAAACACATTTACTGAAGATTGACAGCTACGCCAAGACTGATTTGTGAAAGTAAAGACATTTTGTTTAAATGTGTGTTGTAAATGACAAAAAAGGCCTTTTTGTGCTTCTCTCTGATACAGAAAGCAGGTTGGAAGGGCTTTTGGTGTTTGAAAATATGCTTGGGTTATATTTGGTTGGTTGGGGGGAGTTTCAAATTAGAAAATCAGGTCCTGTCTAGGCTTGAAGACACTACAAGTATTAATGAAATGGTGAAATCAGGAGGTTAATGAGGACCAAAAGCTCACAGAGTAGGACACTACTGTACATAATAGCAAATGTACAGCTTTGTCAGGACAGTATGGGGTTAATGTTAGAGAGGGACAAGTGTGTATTTTGTAATTAAAAGTTGCTGTTTCTACTAGGCTGCTTTTACCCACTGGAGAGTTCTTGACACCTTCTTTTCTAGGAAACCTAATCCTCTGCCCATAACCCCATGCCAACATTTTTGAGGACGCCTGGTGTACTTCAGGCATCACTGTTTGACTTGGTTGGTGTAATGTTAACCAGGAAATGAGTGGCAAAGACCCAGCAAAACTAGATGAAGCTCCTTGCTTTGCTGCACAATTCTCTACTTGAAGAGTAGTTCATTCTGCAAACAGACTGAGTCTGGTGGTTTAGGAAGTTTGCCACACTTGTTCCAGCAACTATGACACTGAAAGTTTGTTCAGAATGGAAAGCTACTGTGTACAGTTTCAGTCTTTTCCAGTGTCAAGTCCCAGACACTCTGAAACCTGAAAAATTAAAACAAATGATAGTGACAGCTTCCCTGGTAAAGCGGCAGCAATCCAGCATATCCCTGCTAAAGGCAGAATTCCCTTGGTTTGGTGTCAGTTTCAGGCTTCTGACTGAATCAGTCATCTGTGTGAGACAATCCTTGTACAGAGGTCTACTAATTGATGATCCAGGCTTCCTGTTCTTTATCTGTGGTTTGAGAATTCAAATAAAATTAGATGATCATGACAAACTGAAAAGCTAATGAAAACATGAATGAGTTCAGACTGCAGGCATTCGGTGCTCCTGCTAGGAATACAGGGTTGTCCTGAGGATGAGTGGAGTCTCATGGTAACAGAGCTTACAGACGGTGAGCTATACTTATGGTGTAAGTCACCACAGCACCTTTTATGTTAATGAATCTACACTGATTTATTCCAGCAAGAGATCTGGCTCCAGTATCCAGCCAGCCTCCTTTTCCCCTCCCCCACCTTTGCTCTTCAAGGCTCAATCAGGCAATCTTTCCTCGGGTAAGTAATGCCATTCAGTGCACAGGATGATTTGACTGACTATTGCAGGACTGAGCCCTGTGTCACAGGTTGATTATCAAACAGTGTTGTGAACTCCACTAATCTGATTCATAATGACTCACAGCCATGGGGTAGTGGTACAGTGCTCAGCACATGGTTATGACCTCATAAACCTACTTTAACTCAGAGTACAAAATCATCCTAATTAGATGATGCCACTTGAATATGAAAGGACTATTTAAAAAAACTTTCACTTTTGGACATTTGTCCGGGATCCATTTTAACCACAAATCTGCATGGAAAAAAACACTGTTTCCTACTTTGAAAACAAACAAAATCAGTGAGTTTTTATTTCAGATGTTAATTTGGGTTCGGAAACCAAACAATCTGAGCCTAAATTCTGCTTTCTCTTTCACCCTTCCACTTGCTTTCACGCGCAGTGGCGTGTTCTGTTCAGCGAGGTGTCTGAAGAAGGACTGCATAAGCTTGGATGGAGACACACACCTTTGCCTAGGCTACTTTGACTATTCTGGAAGCCAGGCATCCTTGCGTTTTAATCCTGGCTCGATCACTGATATGCTATGTGACCTGGGGCAAGTCATTTGGCTTTGTGCCTTAGATTTTCCATTCATAAAATCAGAATAATAATGCTTACCTGTCTGCCGCCCAGCAGTTTTGTGAGGGGTAATTAGTACTTCTAAAGCATTTTGACTATGGAAAATCTTTTATTAATGCCATGTATAATTATAGAGACATGGTGGATAAGGTTGAGACTGGTGAGAGAGACAAGCATTTGAGCTACACAGAGCTCTTCTTCAGGTGTGGGAAACTAAGTCAGAGTGTCACTGCGAAATACAAAGTGGAACCGATTATTTAGCACGTTTTAACTACTTACACTTAATAATCTGTTCCACCTTGTATGAAGCAGTGGCCCTTTGAGTAAGTTTCCCAGACCTGAAGAACTCTGCATAAGCTTGAAAGCTTGACTCTCTCATCAGTGGAAGCTGGTCTAATAAAATATATTACCTCACTCACCTTGGTTTTCTAATATCCTGGGACCAACACACCCACAACAAACACCGCATACACATATAATTATGAGAGTAATAAAGTGTACTTCCGCTGGCTTTGTTTGACTCACTTTTTTTTTTTGGACACTCTGGAGTTGGAGACCTTCCCAGATTTCCCCTCTCCCCAACTTTGTGAAACAAGACCTTCACTGAAACAAGACTTATAGCTATGCCCAATACACACACACACACACGAGACATACTCAGACACACACATACACAAAAGAGAAGAAAAAAGAAAGACAGGGATTGGCTCACCACCAAGCATACCTGTAGGAGAAAATCAAAGAGCGCCAGTTTGGCCCACTCTGTGTGTAGGACGCTCAAACACGGAGCTATTCCGAGGGCTGCACTGGAATCTGCCATGCCACACCGCTGCTGCAGCAGAGACTGGTATTGTAGCCACCCCAGTGCAAAAGAGTTCTGGTCATTGTTGGCATCATCTAGATGCTGGATATCTGGCATCCACCATACGATGGGCCTCGCTGCACCATTGGTGTATTTATAGGGCAGCAGAGGATTATTGAATTTGCGGGCCACTGCAGGCAGACTCCTATTCAGCCCCAACACTCTGTCCAAGTGGAAAGCTAGCACCTCATAGAGGTCACTGGGCCGCTTTATTAATCCACAGAGCCCATCAGAACAGTCTCGTCTAGGGTCAGATAGGGAAGTGTCTTGGCTGGCCAAAAGACTGACTCTCAGTATTTGTCCATGGGCAGGAATTCTGGTTTTGGTCACCACTTCACTATTTGCCAGCCATTTCATCTTCTTCACATCGTCTGCAGTAAACCAAGGTGGGATCTTCTCACCAAACCTCAGGCGGCCCTCTCGTTTGGTAGAAAGAGCATCTTCTGGAGTCTTCATACACCATTCAGATGTCTGTAACTGCCTGGCCACACCCAGCCAGAAATGAGCTCCTGGCTCTCCAGGCCCCTGGGAGTAACTGCCTGTCCCTCTCTGCATGCCTGCTGCACCTTTGAAGGGCAGCCTGCTATCTGCTTCCAAGATAAAGGCTTTAATCGAATCTGAATGCTGCAGCTCAGCGCCAGCTGCCTGCACATCTGGTTTGCATTGGTCCTGTGCCACAGTTGGCTGGCTTGCAAAAGAGTTCTTAAGAAGTAAAACAAACTCCGGCTTTCCTTCCTGAAAACCCCTTTTATTGCTGAGTGAAGGAGAAAAGAAAGGGGCCTCCTCCATTTGTGGTTTCATATCTGCCTTTTCCCCTGTCAGCTTATAGAAATTAACATTGTTCCCTGTATTCTTTAGAGAAAAATGAGTATTAAGCTCCCTTTTCTTCTCACCACTGGTCCTGCGGGGAATGTTTTCATGCTGTAATTTACTGCTGGCTTCAGAGCTTTTCACAACGTTATGTTTCCTAATCTCTCCTTTGTGCTTTCTCTTTGGTTTCAGCAGTGTGTGGTTTTGTCGGTGCAGGCTGCTTGGCTGGTTCTTTGGCTTGGAGGCAGAATGGGGATGGTGTGAGGATTGCCTTTCCTGATCAGTGCCAGGGGGAGCGGGTTCCCATTCTCTGTGATCAAAACTCCTGGGCCGCCAGGGGACAGAGGCAGTGGTGTTTGTGCACAGACGCCTGGGCAGGATGACTTTCCCATGTGGCTCAGCCAGTGCCAAGAACTGGAAATCGGACTCAGTTGGAAGCAGCAGAGGAAAACTGGTAAATGCCACCACAGAGAAGGCAAGCAAGAAGCAGAATCCAGCCACAGGTGGTCTCTTCAGCCTCATTCTTCTCCATGATCTCTGAGCCTGTGGAGTCAGAAAGGACAGCCTTATTGCCTGCATCACGGGGGATAGCCAGAGCTAGGGCAGAAAGCTGTCTTCATGAAATGTATTGGCCTCCAAGGAGTTGGGTTGACCAGTGCAGATGGTATCTGTAGATCATATTGTGTTAGCACTCGCTAAGGCACCAGTTCAGCTCCCCTAATGCCAGTAGAAAACCCCCAATTACATCAATGGGAACAGAACTGGGCTGTGATGTAACTCCATGGGCTTCACCAAGGCTGAATTTGGCCTGAAGAGTAGAAGAAAATGAAAAAGGCAGAGATTTTAATTAAAAAGGCAGTTGTGCAGCATCCTGGCCATTGCAAAGCACGCCTCACTGAATCACCAGCAGACTGATAATGTCTTATTATTGGGGACAGTGGAAGAGCAGGAGAGGTTAAAGGACCATCTGGATTATCAGTATATGAGGAATGTTCCTCAGTGGTGGATTTGCTAATATTGTAGGACTTTGATCTGTATTTACCATACCCCTCTATATCTCTGCCTTGTCTCTGTCTCATTCTAGTTTTGTATAGATTCATACACCCCAAGGCCAGAAGGGACCACAGTGATCACCTAGTTTGACCTCATGTGTAACACAGATCATAGAACTGCCCCCAAAATAATGCCTAGAGAAGATCTTTTTTGTAAAACATCCAATCTTGATTTAAAAATTGTCAGAGCTGGAGAATGACCCTTTGTAAGTTGTTCCAATGGTCAATTACTCTCACAATTAAAAACTGGACACCTTACTTCCAGTCTGAATTTGCCTACTTCAACTTCCAGCCACTGAAAGTTTTACCTTTCTCTACTAGATTGAAGAGCCTGTTATTAAATATTTGTTCTTCATGTAGATACTTATAGACTGTGATCAAGTTACCCCTTCACCTTCTCTGTGTTATGTTAAGTAGACTGAGCTCCTGGAGTCTATCACTCCGAGGCAGGTTTTCTAATCCTTTAATCATTCTTGTGGCTCTTCTCTTCTCCCTCTCCAATTTTCAACATCCTTCTTGAATCGTGGTCACCAGAACTAGAGACAGTATTCCAGCAACAGTCGCAGCAGTGCCAAATACAGTGGTAAAATAACCTCTCTACGTCTACTCAAGATCCCCCTGTTTATGCATCCAACAATTGCATTAGCCCCTTTGGCCACAGCATTGCACTGGGAGCTCATGTTCAGCTGGTTATCCACCATGATCCTCAAATCTTTTTCAAAGTCCCTGTTTCCCAGGATCGAGCCCCTCATCCTATAAGTATGACCAGCAGTCTTTGTCCCTAGATATATACATTTACATTTAGCCATATTAAAATGCATTGTTTGCTTGTGTCCAGTTTACCAAGAAATCCAAACCGCTGTGTATCAGTGACCTGTCCTCTTCATTATTTATCCCTCCCCCAACTTTGTGTCATCTGCAAACTTTCAATGATGATTTTATGTTTACTGCCAGGTAATCAGTAAAAATGTTAGTGGGGCCATGAACCGCTCCCTGTGGGACCCCACTAGCAACACATCTATTTGACGATAATAACCCATTTACAATTACATTCTGAGACCTGTCAATCAGCCAGCTTTTAATCCATGTAATGTGTGCCCTGTTAATTTTATATCTTTCTAGTTTTTTCATCAAAATTTCATAGTGCCCCATGTTCCAGCGCCCACCCTATGTTGGCTCACCTTCTTCTCCCTGTTACAGCCTTCTCCCACAAGAAGCCTCACACCTTTATTGTTTATGTTGTCTATCACACATGAACATCCCTCTCTGGCCTCTGGCCCTCATAACCTCACCCGCTAACTTCTAACACCACCTCAAAATACTCTTCTGAGCCTTCCTTTGCTCATCTCCACACTCATCCTCTCTCCTGGCTCTGTCCTCAAATTTTAGCATCATTAAATAAATGTAAAATAAATCTGTGTTTGAAAAACTGAATAAAAAGGAATGAATAGGATAGGCATGTAACAAAGAGCATGCCACATTTTTACTTGCCTATGGCACCTTTTAAATAATAAGCAGTGGGTGGTGAATTTAAAACCGTATGTACTGTTAGCCCATAATACTTCCATTATGATTAGTAATATGTTGGCACTTAGGAGCCCAGTTGATGATTGGCAGCCCATTGCACTAGGCACTGTACGAACGCAGTACAAAAAGACTCGGTAAATTGTAAACAGCCTAAATATGTATGTGTTGGGATATCAGAAAGTTAACTCAAGCAATTGAGCAATTCTACTACTTACTCCCTAGGCAGATTTCTACTGCATTTAACTTTGAGTCTTTTGTGCTGTACCCAGATATTCCCTTCCCCTTACCGAGCAAAGTATCACATCTCCTCAAACTGGTTTCCCTCTGTGAGCTGTGCAGAAAGTTGGCTAGAGCAAGTAAGTCCTCAGTGACATGTGCTTTTTATTCAGCCGTGGATCCCTTCAGCCGCCGCTTTAGCAAGCTGGTCCCCCTCTGCTCATCATACCCATACAGTAAATCAGAAGGAAAGCTCACACCCACCAATTTACTTTGCAGTGTCTCTCCCTGAGTGCTCTATTCAGTCCTACAGTTGCCTAGATGAAAGGGCAGCATAGCAGGAACCAAAATGTGACTCAGTCACAATTCAGTCCCTGCTTCCCCCTTGCTCCATAGGAGGAGTAAGCTATGGCAGTCCGTTTCCTGGAGCAGCTGGGCTGACCACCAGGACGTGTATGAGAGGGGGAGTAGGAAACCCCGGGAGGCTGCTGTTGTGACTCCAGCACCAATAGCCAACACAATAGCGTAAGGGGGTATCTCACACCCCATGCTCGCCTGCATGGATGCAGAGTGGGGCCCGTGTAAGAATCCGAAGTTTTACCAAGCCAACTTCCTATTGTATTTTACTTTTGGCACAATGGAAATGGACTTACCTGCCAACTGTGTATTGAGGAAGTGACACTAATAACTGTATAAACTCACTCACCGATGGGTTTTGTAAGGTAACGTGTGACAGTTGTAACCCCCTCCTTTGGGACAATGCAACCCAACATCACAATGCAATGCAGAACTCGATGGGAGGGGGGGTTATGTGGAGCAGGAGAGCTCCACCTGATGTCTCTAAGTACAGGGTCTCCGTCTGCTTAGCAGGTCTGAGCATGTTCCTGTAGCAAGTTTACACTTATCAGAGCTTCATTGTGTTTCTGAATATGCCTGGTTTGGTGAGCAATGCACTCAGCTCCCACTTCCATGTGTTCTCTCGGAAGGTCTAGTTCTGTCACAGCTGGCGGGTTTGCAGCTTTGGGGCCTCCTTCGGCTCAAGAAGGATTGCTAAGATTAAAAAATGCTTGCAGTGTGATTTATGTCAAGTGGCTCCTGAGAGGCATCCTAAATAAGAATCCAATTAGAGCAGAAGCTGACCTGTTACAGATTTTCAGGCCTTTGTTTAGCTGTATAACTGAAACAAAGGAGAAAAACATTACCATGGAGGCATTTTTCAAGGAAAATGTTTAGTGTTAAAAGCTTAGGCAACAAAAATGAATAATCATTCAAATGAATTGTATTCACCTCACCCTTTTGGTTGAGTCAGTCACAGATGAAATATAAATTCTTTCATTACTTAGTGCTTGTTTACGTCTTGCCCGGGTTCCTAGAGACTCTTTTTGGCCCATGTGAAGGGTGATGTTCGCCCAGTTCCCACATCACATTTGACGCTAAGGCTCTGTCTACATTATGGGCTAGGGCTGTGATTACCCTGTTCAAGTCACATATGCGGGGTAGCTCTCATCGAAGTAGCACGAGTATGAATAGCAGTGTAGCCATGGTAGCACTGGCTCCAACAGCTGAGCCATGCAAAGCACATGCCCACTGGTTCCATGAGGGTTTGTGCTCAGCGTGGCTCAGACATGCCTCCACTGCCTCTACCTGTGCAACTGTGGTTATGCTATTATTTATACCACAGCTAGCTTGATGGGAATGTGTGTACACAAGCAGGGGTGTCACATCCCCAGCTTGTAGTGTAGGCATAGCCTAGTAGTGAAAGGGTCCCCTAACTGGCAATCCCAGCCAACAGACCAAGGGCCGAATGGGCATTGAGAATGATCTACCTTCTTTTCCCTAGAGGTAGTTCCCCTATGGGAGGCAGGGCAGCGTGGGGAGTTGCATTGCCTCTGTCTGTGCTGTTCCTAGTCTGTGAATAGAGGGCGCCCCACTCCAGGGCTGGAAATCTGGCACAAAATTCACTTAGAAAAGTGGAGACCAATATAAAAAGGATTGAAGACGTCATTGCCATTAGTCAGTGTTTATAATTGTGCAGTAGATGGATTCTTATATTTTAAAAAAATGGTAAAACAGGTGGTGCCTTGTGTGCCCAGGTTGCAGACATCTGTCTGTCAGTGACCCAGAGAATAAGCTCAGACTGAGGAATGTTAGGTTGGTGGAGGTCCAAGAAAGAACTGAATCAGAAACTGAGAAATTATTCTTTTTTTGGCATGATGAGAAAAGCGGTAGAAAGGGCTCCTCTGACTTTCCCTGTGCAATGGAGTGTGATTTGTAGCATTCCACCAGTCAACACTTCCCACTGTTATCCTCTGGCATGGGTGAAATCCTGCCTCCTCCTCTTCCTCCTCCCCCACCCCACCTTCAAGCCTATGAGAGTTTTGCCAGTGACTTTGATGGGGACAGGTTATTCAACATAAAAGTGATCCTTTACAGAATAATAGCCCCATTTCATTTCAGTGCCATGCATGTATCTAAGGCCCCGATCAGGCAAACATATATGCACATACTTAACTTTACTGCTGTGAGCAGTCCCATTGATCTCAGTGGGACCATCATTCACAGGAGTAGAGTTAAGCATGCATACATGCCAGCAGGCCTGCACCGAGATCAGTGGTACTGCATTTTGTGCGGCTCCCTCTTGCCACATTATAGATCAACATTAAGACACCACACACCACACTCCCCAGTACACACACATGCTTCACCCCAGGTTTAACAACAAAGCAGCTGATGATTCTCTGTTCTAATAAGGAAATAACTTACTTCCTTCTGTTGCTGGTGGCATCACCAGGGGAAAATAAGTAAAATAGCTAATGTGTCTTTAAAAGTCAGTTTAATCTGGGATCTCACACTAAAAATTTATAATTTTTATGGTTATTGAATGGTATCACTATGGGACAGAATTAAGGATGTCTGGATGCCCTGAATGCCTATGAATTCCTCACTTTATCATGGTTGGATTTCTTTTAAGTGTAACCTTAACTCTGAATTTCCTGGGTGAGTAATGTTTGGCTTAGTGATATTACAACATCCATGTAATGATTTTTACCCTTATCTTACTGATACATACTCTCAACCTTAACACCCTCTTAATATAGATGGGACGATCTCCTGTACATCTTGTTAAATGATAAATACACAGCAGCTGTATGCAGCAGCCTCTCAACTTCTCTGCTTCTAGTTGCCAATTTCTTGTCATTGTGGAAAACATGCCTCCTGTGGTATCAATAGGTGTAGCCAAGGCAGTTAATTGATTCACCGAGCCACCTTAACCCCTTCAGGCCTTCTGTGGGGTGGACAACCCATCACAAGTTCCCATACAAATTGGTGTGGCTATCGGTAGAAACTCTATATTCCTATTGCTCAAGCCACATAAACATGCTTTAGGTTGAGGAAAAGCACCAACTTCCAGTTCTCATGGAATTGGATCCTCATTATGTTTATGACTATTTAGCTGAATAAGCACTGGAGGAAATCAGGAAATGGAACAGGGTAAGTAAGCAGAATTCTGGTTTCAGATTTCTGCACATATATACACAGTAAGGGGTACATTTACATAGAATGCCTGTTGTGTTTGTTTGTGGTGAGTAGAGATGCCTGAATTAAATCCCTGGATATGAACACTCTCAAGCGGTGAGGAAGTTTGGATCTGGATCCAAATTTTGTTGATAGCTCATATCTCTGTTACAGGCTTAACTTTCAACCCATGTGTGAGCACCCTCAGGCCATGAGAAACTGGAGCTGTGCCTCGCTGTTGCCTCTTAAGGTTTGTCCATCGCTAGTTTGTGTTTGAATACTATTATATATATAGTTATGCAGCATACATTGCAGGGGCTAGGCAAACAGGAATTTTGCCTAGCATAACTTTCTTGTAAATTCAGTTCTGAAGGAAGGTACATTCGTCTTGGCCCTGGGCGCAATGGTATTCAGACTGCAATCTGAAGCCATGGGGAGGGATTCTCCTTGCACTTTGGCTATTGCACAGAGGGTATAAAAAGTCCGTAAGCTGGCTGGGAGAATTCTTTGGACACTGGCACAGTATAGGACTGCTGAAGCTGACCTGCATAGACCCCCTCACAAACTCCAGCCTCGGGGTGTGTCAGGCCAGAGCCAAGGCAGGAAGGGGTGTGTTGGGAGCAGGAGAGCCTACACTGTTACAGAGATTCTCACCTTCATACAGGGTTGGCTCTAACTTTTTTGCCACTTCCCCCGTGAGCGCTGCGCTGTCAAACCCCACCCCCCAGTGCCACCAAAACCCCTGCTCCCCCGAGCACTATGCCGCCCAAGCCCCGCCCCCGAGCACCACGCTGCCCGAAGCATGAAAAAAACCCTCTGCTGCTGCCCCGATGAACCAAAAAAAAAACCAAACAAACAAAAACCCAAGTGCCGCCCTGCCCCACGTGCCGCCCCAAGCACGTGCTTGGTCGGCTGGTACCTGGAGCCGGCCCTGCCTTCATAGAACTGAACAGCCCCGAGATGGGAGGGAGGGACGGCAGTGCTGCAAAGTAGAGCTGCTTCTATATGCCCTGCTCTATTTAGGGGGCTGCACCCTGGTCTGAACTTTGCTGTACTGGAGCTGTAGCACGGAATCTCAGCCTTTGTGTTTACTCAATCAGAGTGTGTCCCGGGCATTAACTGAAGCACTTCTATATGACTTATGGGGTGACAAGAGTATCACCAGATTTTTGCTGTGTTAAAACAGTTACCAGGCACTTCTCAGATGATAAAAAGTTGATATTTTGAGGAACAGAATTTGCACTGCAACAATCATTTTACATTTCCTTATTGTTGCCTAGTAGATATGTGAATATATAGCTACAAATAAAATGAAAGATGCCCCTTCCCACCGAGCAAACTGAAAGTCATATCCAGGAGCACATCTCACTTGGCCATTTCTCATGAGTTGAGTCTCACCAGTCGCATTCCTACAATGCACTATTTCTTTTCGCCTCCTAACCTAAAGGCTGCAGAGTTGGCAGGGCTCTCTGCCTAAGCCTACACCACAAGCTGTCTTATGAAAAGTCAAGATGCAGCCAGGGACAGCAACAGTCCCCACAGGGAATGCTGGAGTTCGCTGTATTGCCACGTGTCAGTTATTATGAAGGTATGCACACATGAAAAGCATTTACTGTTGTTTTATTTCACAATATGGTTTTCACTCCTGTGAGTCTGAAAGACACTAACACTTACTTTTCTCTTCTGCCTTAAATCCTTCTTTCCAGGATCTTAAGTTCTTTTCCCTTCTTTCTTTTCCCCATCAAACGACCTCTTCCAAATTAGCCCTTTGCTGAATGGGACTATACCTTTAGGGCTGGTCTACACACAATTTACAGGAATATCTATACCATTAGAAGTCCTTTTATACCACTTCAGCTGCATCCAAACTAGAGAGTTGCACTGCTTTAATTGTATCAATTTTAAACTAATATAGTTCAAGTAGTACAAAAACTATGTCAACGAGTCCCCTAAGAGGAGAGGAACAGAGATTGGCATGGGGTGTTGATTAAACCATTGGCATTTCCACACTTGAAATATATTTCACAGTTCAGTTTGACTTGGCATGATTTTGATAGAGCTTCTTAGTGATGCATTGTTTGTTTGGGATATGCAAGAGAAAGACTGGGAATTGATCTGTCTTGTATGTAGAAGGAATTCAAGGCTGATTTACTATATTTGGAGCTTTATCAACAGCAGGGAATTGTGTCTGGAGGGAGACTACCAACTTCTGTTTTATGCCTCTTTATCTACAAAGACTTAGATCTTTTTTCTTTGTAGCCATGTTTTCTAGGCTCATAAGAGACTGGTAAAAATTGTAAGTTGGAGATAGGAATTTTGTTAGCAGAAGCTATGCACATTTCTCCCCATTGCTTAGCTTATGCAGCTTAGCCTTGGCCTGAAATAACGCCTTGTATTACAGCACTGGGCCTTTTTTATGTATGCTAGCTGTAGGTTTGTCTCATGCTATAGTGCACAGAAATAGTCACTGGAGACTAAGCTGAGACCATAGTCTCATTTGCATTGGACCTGAACTTTCCTGGTATGAAAGGTTGGTACATTTTATAACTTTCTGTCCCCACTTATCACCATATTTCTCCCTCCTACAGAAATTTCCAAAAGAGTATAAGAGAGTTAAGCAAATCCCACTGAAATTTGTTTGAAAACCTCAACCTATAGGTCCTGGGAACGGTTCAGAAGTGAATTCCAAAATATAATAATAGTCTAAAATACCCCCTGAAATCCACTGAGTACTCACGTGAACTGCAGAAATTCTTACAGTTCTACAAAGCCATCATTATATGGAAATCATGCAAAATAAAACCATATTACTTTGTGTGAAAGAAACCACAGCTGTTAGCTAAACCATATCCATGTGACATGGGGAATAGAACTCAAAACTCACTCTTCCAAACACAAACCCTTTCAAACAGGGGGTCAATGAGAATTTCTGGTGTTGTTACTAGGAGTAGGGCTAACAATTGGAGCTGGGTGAAACTTTTTTTAATAAAACCTAAAACAAGAAGCAACTCCTCTGGTATCATGTTTCACTGCAAAGCTGGAACCCTGGTCCATGTTCAGCAAACCTTTTGGCAAACCAAGGTCTACATTTCAAATGAACCTGAGTTAGTGTATGGTTTTGAATGGAGAGCATGCAAAACTCAATGGGTCTGCATGAGGACTGCAAAAACCAGACAAAACACAACAAATGAATCTCAGGGTGCAGGGGGTGGGCGAGTGAGAACATATAGAAAACAACATTTTTTAAATGTTTGCACAGACCCCTGTGACTCAAAACCAGTGTGAATAAATAGCCTTTTTGTAGGCTAGCCACTATACAGCTGGGTACTCAGAGACACTTAAGGCATCTTTGGTTCCAATGAATAGAGGTTCCAATGTACATACAAGCCTGTAGGTAGCATGGCAGTGATTCCAACACTCTTTAAGCAGGCAGCACTATGAACTGATGCTAGGGCAGCCATTGAAATCCAGACATTTGAAACAGTCTAATATGTTTAGATGTGTTGTTACAGTAAAATAGAGCCTGACTCAATTTGCCGGGGAAAAGTTAGACAGTTTGAAACAATTGCTATCCTGGAAACAAAATCAACTTTAAAACAAATATGCTTTCGCATGCCCAGCCAAACTTGTCACATAAATCTGATATTGAAGCCAGGGATCAGCACTCCAGGCAAAGAAATGATACAAGGCCAAATTATTAAGCTTGGGACAAAGAATTCTTACTGTGATGTGACACGGCATAAAATGAATAGAAAATGGGGTTTGGTTGTATTCTGTCTTTGGAACTATTTATTTTGGAAACACAATCCTATCCAGGCAAACATAACAGCGTGGTAAAGCCAGAGTAGAGATAAGAAATGGTTTATATGAAGAAAAGCTTGCAATCAGAGCTAATAAGCTAAAGGCACTAGAGCCAGCAGCTGGCTCTGCTTCTAGGCGTTCATGTGGCAAAGAGCTGAAATGTTCACATAGAGCTATGTTAAAAGTACTCTCCATTTAGGAAAGCACTCGTTTCTGAATTGCAGCCACTTCTGGGGTGGAATAAGGCTGCCATTCTGCACTTGTAACTCCCCAAGCTGGACTCTGGTAAGGGTCCTGGGGCTAACATAACCCTACTCATATGAAAAGTGGCGTGGGGGTGTCACTGAACACAAGTGCTGAGGCCCTCAGTTTTATGTCATACCCAAAGGAAGGCACATCACCCTTTCATGCTATCCTAGGGCATGGGATCAGTGCTCATCTCCAGGAGCTACAGAATCACCACCACCACTTCCAGCAGCACCATGAGCTTTTCATGATATATCTGTTCCAAGAACTAGGCAGACTTCCTGCTGCTGACAAGGACTAGGAAGAGCACAATTGGAGTGATTAAACCTTAGAGCTCTTACTTAATTGCTTCTTTCAGGGGTGCAATAAGAGGGCCCAGACCATCCTCCTCGCTCCCCGCCCCCCTTGGCCTTCATGTCCAGGGTTTGAACCACCCAGAGCCACACTCCATACGGGCCCTGCAGAGAACATCCCCCTTCTCTTCAGCAAACCCCAGTTACTTCCCCAGGTAGGTGGCTGGTGTGCGCGGGATCTGCCTCAGCCCAGCATGAAGCCATAAAGCCAGCCCAACCTGTTGAGCTTCCTCCGTGACTGCGAGGGTGGCTGAGTCCACAGCACAGAGCTGCTGAAGCAATACAGGTCACTGATCCAGCTTGGGGACCACCCAGCCCAAAGCAGGGCCTCTGGTCTGGGTGAGGTGGGAGGAGGCCAGGGCTATGGGGTCTTGAGGAGATGATGTTCCTTAGAAGGGGAAGACCCCATGCCTGTGTGCAATGGAGGAAACTTCCATCTGTGCCCCTGCGGATGGGGGGTGCCTCTAAGGTGCCATTGAGCTCACCCACATGTGCTTGGTTCCAGGGAGATAACCCTCCGGACGCCGAAAAAAAGTCAGCACCTCTTGGTCTCCCTACTTAGGCAAATTTTGGTCATGCCCCTGGCTTCTCATATAGAAATATCATTTAATTCAGCAAAAGGTACATGAGAAGCCTGGTTCTTCACTCATTTCCATCAGTCTGACGTAAATGTAGTTCCATTGACTTCAGTCTGATTTCCAGTGGTGCAAGGGAAAGGCGAATCAGGCCTGCTCTTTAGAAAGAGCCATGCAATTATCAATGAATGATTATTTCCACATACAAACCCATACACAAAGTGGGGCAGAGAGGCCTCCAGGACCCAGCAGGACCTTGTGCTATTGGCCCTTCAATCAGAATCCTTCTGGGTTCCCATCTGTAAGTCATTTACTTGGAGAACAAAGATGAAAAGTAGTGTACTTTTTCAGGAAAGAAGGGAGGAGGCCCAGATCCAAGGCTGCCTTGATGCTATGCCCAAGCCCCACCTTTACAATCACACATGGAAATGATTTGGAACAACGGGAAAATAAAAAAGCCTTTTGAAGGTAAGACCCATCTGTTTTTCTGCTGCACAAATCAGGCTGAATAGAAACAGCTGATTCTTGGTTTTGATGCAGTCCTAGTGTCCAAGTTCTATCTCATAACGTTCCTGCTATCACATAGAGAAACAGCAACACACACAGCAAACCTGATCCTGTAAGCTGAGTGTGCTCTGCTCCTAAAGGGAATAGAGACACTCAGCACCCTGCAAAGAGAGGCTCAGCACTTTGCAGGATTGGGCCTACTATATGCATTCCAGAAATTCCTGTCCTCCTCTGACTGTAACAACAGGCCCTCAGTCTGAAGGGAACAGGACAAGGAGACAGTTTTAGTGTCTCTCCAGGCGCTTTCTGCTAGGAAAAGCAGATGTTGCTTGGTTCTTTTCAGAACCTTCTGAAAAACTTAAACATAAAAGTGAAAACACCTGCATTTCTCAGCTCCTTTTGAGCTCCCAACTCAGTTTTTTAAAGCTTCCAGGAATAGGAACAACAACTGCATATGAAAAGACTTCCTAGACCACATGCAGACCCATTTATCTTTGGGGGTCGTACAGCGCTCATCACCTTCATATCTGAAACTTGTTGCAAGCAGGTGAAGTTCCCGTGACCTGAAGGGAGTTGCCTGTGCTCATACCAGATCTGAATATGGGCTATTATTTTTGTTTGAAGTACTAGTTCGGACAGAGGAGGGGTAAATAAAGGAAAGCAAAGTTGCACCAGCTGAGGATCTGGTCCAATAAATCAGCATAGCTCTATTTATTACAATGTAGTGACACCAGTTTATATCAGTTGAGGACTACCTATTGTATAAAAATAAGGGCATGGCTACACATATAGCGGCTCAGTGGCGCAGCTGCAGCATGTCTGGTTGAAGATATGAGAGCTCTCCTGTTGACACAATAAAACCACCTCTGCAAGTGGCAGTAGCTATGTCGGTGGGAGAAGCTCTCCCACCAACATACAGCTGTGCAAATGAGCGCTTATGTTGGTGTAACTTAGGTCACTCAGGGGGGTGGTTTATTTACAGCCCAGAGCGACATAAGTTCTGCCGACATAAGTTCTGTCTGGAGTGCAGACAAAGCTTAAGAAGCAAAATGCTTATGACTCACTCATTCCAGAGATGAATCTCTGCCCTGTCCTTTCCAAGAGGAATATGTCTCAGGGGAAGCCATTCCAGAGCTCAGTGCTTTGGAAACTAGAACGTAACATCCTAGATTACTGACAGCTTCTTGAATGAATTGCCCAAGACTTGGTATTAAAGATCTATATTGTGATGTGAGCACAGTCTGGAGCAAGGAACAATGCATACACTGCCAGAGCCCAGAAGTAGCCCCAGGAGGCAGTATGACTCAAATACACCTCTGTGCTCTGTTCACAGTTTCTGCCCTGCTTCTCTCTTGCTCCAGTGGGGCAGTAATTTTCTGCAGGCCTATCCCCACAGCAAATTAGAACACACACTGTACTGGCTCAGGTGCCCTGGGCATTGGGACAGCAGGGAGGGCAGAGCCAAAGCTCTGCCTAGGACCCCCTATCTGGAGTAGGTGGGTGAGAAATGGCCACACAGCACGTATTTACTCCCATGCATTGAGACCCAAGGATTGGGTGTCTGCACAGGAGCTTGCAAGTTCTTACTCCCCTAGTCACAATCTAATCCTTACTAAACTAAGGCTTGGTATTAAGATTCTGATCCCCTCACTCCTGTGGGGTAGCATCTTACTCCACAGACAGTCTCACTGATTTCAGTGGGCCTACTTGTAGTGTAAGGTGCTGCTCAGTGTGAGTACGAGTGTTAGCATCTGGCCCAAACCCCTTACTCAGTCTGTTGAGCAGTTACTCACATGAGTTGTCCCGTGGTACTGACACTGTGAATAGCAGCTCACTAGTGGGAGTGAGGGCCCTGTGATCGCAGAAACATCGGTGCAATATTACTGCTGCCCATGCAGTTACTCCTGAGCTATGCTTGTCTAAGTGGGATCAGAATCAGTCCTTAAATCTCAGCTTCCCCATGTGTACTCCTTCAGGTCCCTCCTTTAAACACGCTTCTTCCATGAAACCAGCCATGAACTATTCACCTCCTCAGAGAAAAGACACCCACAAAAACTTGGAACTAACAGGTTTGATGCACGCCAAACTCCAGCACTAATTTATTTCTTTTAATTGTCTCCTTCCCCCATTCTTTGGGCTTGTCTGTTTATAGTGTTGTCTCTGCAGCAGGGACATGGCCATCTTATGAGTCACTAAAGCAGCCCTGCATCCCTGTTGTACCATTGGCACAGGTGGGCTGAGAATCTGGCTCAGTGCATTTCTTGTCATGCACAGTATTGTAGTTACTTGATTAGTGTTTCCAGCCTCGGTCAAGTATGAAAATGCTGTATGTAAAGAGCATAGACAACAAAATCCATGTATCATATGTGTGGCTTTAAAAAGATCTAGCCACGCCATACTTGGTTATTCTCTAAACAGCCTTAGTACTGTCTGAAAAGTTGCATTTCATCTTGGGTAGTAGACCAGCTAGACACATAAATCCAGGGGGAGCCAGATGGACATAGACTGGAGCCATTTTTTTCTCCCTTGAGTTGGTTTACTGACCAAACAGACAGAACATTGTTCGCTTCCAAAAACCACTTTGTCTTTTATGTCAGCAAGCGCTGGTTTGGGCACTGCACATTCTGGCTTTATTTCACTCCTGCTCTAGGCTCAGAATCATGCGCTGGGAATCAAAACAAGAGTTCTCCCAGTTTCCCTTTCCCAGCTTTAACCGGGGAGTCAAGTTTTCCCTTCCACCTCAACAACAACAGACTGGAAGAAAGTACATTCTTTATGAGAGAGACAAGATGGGTGAGGTAGTATCTTTTACTGGACCAACTTCTGTTGGTGAGAGAGAGACAAGCTTTCAAGCTTCTCAGAGCTCTTCTTCAGGTACTCAGAGTGTCACAGCCAAATATACGGTGGAACCGATTGTTTCATTATACTCTTTATGTTATTTCTGGCAGCTGAATATTCCATACTTAACAGGGGATGATGATGATAAATATAACGCTACAGGAAGAGTGTTGTATTTACAACCTCAATGTAAATAGGTTTCCAAAGACACTTGCTTCAGGTCCATGCTATAAAACTGCTCTAGTTTATGCTATGGCTTCAATTCAGTGTGAAATGAAAACCATACATACAGCTCTGCTTTGCCAGGTTGACAAACTGGTAGGTACAGTGTGTCCTTCTTGGAAATTAAGTTCAGTTCTCAGCAGGCATGCTAACAACAAAACCAATAAAAGATGTGAATTGTATTGGTTTTTCAAAAGAGGCTTTTATAACCATAAGCCAACACTATGAATTCTCGCTGATCAAATGCAAATATGATAGAACGCGGCTCACACAAAGCATCTTAAAGAGCTGTGGATGCAGTTTGATCAGTCGGGTTGCATTTTTTCAGGTGTGGCTCAGAGTGTTTATCTTTGAAATTTTACTCCTAGGGGGCTTGAACTTTGGCAGAATTCAAAATAAAAAAGAAGTATGTTTTCAATTTCTCTTTTAAAACCGAATTTAACAACTTGGCATTGTTGGTAATTCAAGAGAGAGAACTCCACAGCTCTGAAGTATAACAGGCAAAACCCCTCACCACAAAATATTTCCATGGAAATAAGTGTACAGTTTCCTCCCTGCTCAGAGGACTCCAGTTCAGATGAAGCCCACTGGGTAAACAGATTTGGAGTATAATTCAAATCAGAGTGAAAAAACACCCAGGCAAAAAGCTCTAGGCAATCTGACAATTAATTTGCCTCACAAAAACACAATAGTGACCACCCAGCAGCATTAAAAATAAATCCTTATGGATAATACCAACTCAGCTCACCAGTAGCATTAGTCATTCATAGATGTTAACAAAGTAACTCAGGTAGCCCATAAAACAAAACAGCTGAAAAGCTCACTTTCACCCCCTACCATTCTGGGAACATACCCTTAACTTTCCTCAAAGCCTTTTCCAATAAATAGCATTTGCTGCATGGCCAGAAGCCCATCAAGTATTTAAATAACAAATGCAAAAAAATTAATACAAAATTGTGAAATGAGCATGCCGTTTGTAGCCATTGTATTGTTCGCTCTGCTTATATGTTCTATGCCTTTTCCCTACCCTTTTAGTTGTGTTGTCTATTTAGATTGTAAACAATTCAGGGTAGGGACTGTCTCTTATTCTATGTTTGTACAGGGCCTAGAACAATGGGCCCCGTCTTCTCAGAAGGCTCCCGGGCACAACGGTAATAAATTATAAATAATAACATGGCAGAGTTAATGTTGTGGAAAGAACATACCTCAGCCCAGATCCAGAGCTGTGACTGAGGAGACCTTAATGCGGCTCAGGAGGACCCATCGTCCTGTTCCCCCAATCCTGGCACTGGGCTGATACCTGAAATACATTAGAGCAACATCAGGGCTGCTCACAGAGTATGTCTTCAAGGAAACACACCCATATTAGCTCTGACCAAGCTAGCATGTTAAAATGTAGTTGTGGAGGTGCAAGGGGCTAACTGCCCCAAGTACACACCTAGCATTTCCAGCAGGATCATACTGGGTACAGCTCGCCTGCACTGTCTCAACTACCTTTCTATTTTTAACAGGTTAGCACTGATTGATCTAGTGCAGGTATGTCTCCATGAGCTGGGAGTTACACCTTCCAGCTCCAGTGCAGATATCCTGTTAGTTCCAATAGCTGCTGACAGCCCCTAGGGACCATTCCACCAGTTGGAGCATCAGCTGACCTAAGGAAGCTCTGACCATGTTGATTTCTTTCAGCTACACCCCTCATGCTAGGAGCCAAAGCGGGGTTGGGGGTCAGGGGGGTGACATGGGACCCACTACAGCAGCTCTACACGACCTGAGGATCCCCAAATGGTGGGAAAATCCTCCAGGACCTAGGTATGCCAGTTTTAGGGCTGCTTTGAACCAGCAGAGTGCCATTAGACTGCCCTGACACAGGGCAGGATCCAGGCTCTCACCTTTTGCCTTTCCTGAATTTTTCCCATACAGCCATAATGTAGCATGTGAATGTCTTTTTCTTTCTTTCTTTATTTGTTCATTCAGTCATTTTTGCAGTAAATTTCCTAGCTTTGTCCCAAGAGAGAGGAATAGAAGAAATGAAGGAGAATACACCATGATGCTCAGTAACAATGGTCACCGGTGTCTATTCAGCATCACAGCGAAGCTTGCACTGGCCTAACTCAGAGTCAACAATCAGCAGCTATTACCATGCATTGAAAATCTCATCCTCTTGCAAAAATGCACATCTGCTCAGTGCATCTCTTTAGCAATGGGGACCCGAAAATTTAGTGGTATTTTCTGCTAACACGATGAAGTGTTTAGCTTTTTAGGGCAGGGACCGTCTCTTTACTCCATGCTTAAGGCCCAGATCCTTGAACAGTGCCCCAAGGCGCAGGGATGGGGAAACTGAGGTTTGCTACACACAATAAAATGCCCTTTTTTCAAACCTAATACAATAGCTTTCAGACAGATTCTATGAGCATGTGTACTGGTGGAAATCCTTGGCAGAGTCCGTCTTCTGTGAGCCAAGTACTCAGTGTCCTCTTATATCATTCCGCTTTAAAAAGATGGATGACTTGCACAGAGGGAATGTAGTACAGCTGGCTATTAAATTAAGACTGTCAGAGTCAAAGGTAGCCCTGCTTGTTTTATGAAGTATTGAATAATACCTTGTTGTCTGGAGTCTGAGTCAGCTTTCATAGGTTCATCGATTCCAAGGCCGGATGGGACCATTGTGAGCATCTAGTCTGACCACCTGTATAACACAGACCATAGAACTTCCCCAGAATAATTCCTAAAACACATCCTTTTTACCCTGTATGTAGATTCAGAGATTTTAAGATTAGATGTGGAACTAGACAACATACCCAGTTTCCATTTGTCATGGCCTAGTGAATCATATTTGATGAAAAAAAGAAGATAACCGTGCAGCTTTTGAACTATATATTAATATTCTCATTTAGTAGGGAATGCTATAGTTAAGGTTCCAAGAAGTTTTTTAATTAATTCTAACTCCCTCTTTTTAAGTGTTACAAATTTTCCCCCCAAAATCTCCTTTACTGGAATTATCCATGTGTATAGCCCGCTCAAAGGTGATTTTTTTTCATTGCTGATGAAAGCTCAAAATACCTTTCAGCTACTTTTGTGATATGTAAAAACACAGCTATTCCTCTGATCCTGCAAACACTTACGCTTGTAGCTGTACATGTGAGGAATCTCACTGAACTCAACAGGACTCCTCAGATGTGTACATTTACTCCCATATGTAAGTGTTTGTAGGACTGAAGCCTTATTCAGGAAGTTTCTGCTTTGAGACATCACTACAGAATATTCCCAAATCACAGAATCATAGAATATCAGAGTTGGAAGGGACCTCAGAAGGTCATCTAGTCCAACCCCCTGCTCAAAACAGGACCAATTCCCAACTAAATCATCCCAGCCAGGGCTTTGTCAAGCCTTACCTTAAAAACCTCCAAGGAAGGAGATTCTAGGTAACCCGTTCCAGTGCTTCACCACCCTCCTAGTGAAAAGATTTTCCTAATATCCAACCTGACCTCCCCACTGCAACTTGAGACCATTACTCCTTGTTCTGTCATCTGGTGCACTGAAGAAAGTCTGAGATCCCACTCCTGAAACCCTTTCAGTAGTTGAAAGCAGCTATCAAATCCCCCTCAATATTCTCTCTGCAGACTAAACAATCCCAGTTCCTCAGACCTCCTCATAAGTCATTGTGCTCCAGCCCCCAATCATTTTTGTTGTCCTCGCTGGACCTTTCCAATTTTTCCACATCTTCTTGTAGTGTGGGCCAAAAACTGGACACAGATCTTCCAGATGAGGGCCTCACCAATGTTGAAATAGGGAATGTCACATCCCTTGATCTGCTGGCAGTGCCCTACTTATACACCCAAAATGCCGTTAGCCTTCGGCAACAAGGCAGCTCTGTCGACTCATATCCACTTCTTGTCCACTGTAACCGCTAGTCTTGTCGCAGAACTGCTGCCTGCCATTCGTCATATCTGTACAGCAGCATGGATCTTCCGTCCTCAGTGCAGATTCTGCACTTGTCCTGTTGACCTCATCAGATTTCTGTTTGACCCAATCCTAATTTTGTCTAAGTCCTCTGTATCCTATTGTCACAGAGTGCCCGGGCGATGCTCTGAACTGCCCCCACAGCCGTCAGGGCTTTGGGAGCCTCCTCTCCCTTGGAGCAGACTTGTTCAGGGCAAGAAGCTTACACGTCTCACTCTCCTGGGTCTCTCCTTGGAGCATTCAGCATCCTCTGCCCCTCCGTGTGCTTCCACACGAGCCCACCCAGGCGGATCCTGGGGAAGCACAGGGTTCTGCACCCCCACTTTGCAGTCAGACGTGACTCTTAGCCAGCAAACAAGGTTATTAGGAGTTGACAGGAACGGGTCTAGAACAGAGCTGTAGATACTGCCGAACCAGCCCCTCGGCCGGGTCATTCTGGGGGCAGTGAGTCAGACCCTAGGTCTCTAACTTCACTCCTCTCCGCAGCAAGCTCCAGACTAACCCCCCCCAGCCCTCCTCTCTGCTCAGCCCCTTTCCCAGGCCAGGAGAGTCACCTGATCCTTTGTCTCACACCTTCAGTTGGCACCTTTGCAGAGAGGGCCCAGGCCATCAGTTGCTAGGTAGACAGAGTGCCAGACATTAGGTCACTGGCCCTTTGCTCTGCAGCATCACCACCCCTTATTCCACCACCTAGATACTTAAGACTGGCATAGGGACACTGAGCACCAACACAGTATTCAGAGCAACATTAAGAACATTCCCAGTTCATCACACCTTCCCGACCCTCCAGCATTCTACAGCTCCTCCCCAGTTTAGTGATCTGCAAACTGCTGAGGGTGTAGTCCACACCATCCTCTAGATCATGAATGAAGATATGTGAACAAACCGGTCCTGGGACGACCTGGGGCACTCTGCTTGATACCAGCTGCCAACTAGACATTAGCATGGTCACTACCTTGTTAGCCCGACGTGTAGCCAGCTTTTCTATCCACCTTCTATCCATTCATCCAGCTCAATACTTCTTTAACTTGCTGGCAAGTATAATGTGGAACCATACCAAAGCTTTGCTAAAGTCAAGGTATACATGTCCACTGCTTTTCCCTTAGCCACAGACCAGTTATCTGCATATATAAGAAGGCAATTAGGTTAGTCAGGCATGACTTGCCCTTGGTGAATCCATGCTGACTGTTCCTGATCACTTTTCTCTCCTCTAAGTGCTTCAGAATTGATTCCTTGAGGAATATATTATTATGATTATTATTTGTAGTGTAGTAGCATCTAGGTGGACCAGGACCCTATTGTGGCAAGCACTGTACAGCTTTTTACTACAGATCCATATTGAACACAATCCTTCTCCATCTTTGTTAGAAAGCCACCCCTATCAAGCAACTGATTTTGGTTGACCACTTGAATAGTCACTTTAGACATGTTTCAGCGTATGAATTATTTGCTAACCACAACAAGCTCGGTGGTGCATGTGATATGGACACAGACTTTGCTCCCAAAAATTTGTAAAATACAGTCACAGTAAAGACAGAATGCCCTAAGAAGCCCAGAGAAGGGAGTAACTTGGTATGTAGCCCCATGCTTTATCCCCACCCCCGCAAAGAGAACTAAAGAATGGCTGAACTATGAAAACTGGCTTGTGATGTTCTTTAATGACTATGACCAATGCCAAGCTGGAAAATAGCAAAGTCAAATGACCCAGCCTACAACTTTCAAATGTTCATCAGTTTGGTTGTTAATTTCAATCCATCTGCAAGGCTCTCATCTCAGGGAGATCGGGTTATCCCACTACTAGTTCTAGCAGACAAGGCTTGTTAGGCAAGTTGGTCTTAAATTACTATTTGTTAAGCAATATTTTAACTACAGCATAAAAAAATGTTGATATTTGTTGCATAATATACTAATATTGCAGTTAAAAGGCTGGTGTTGAGGTACCTCTATCAACTTCTAAAATAATTCTCCCTTCTCTCCCAGCCTCCACTTCAACCCTTTCACTCTTTACAATGACTTCTCAGGAGCTTGAAACTAAACTCTGATGCCCTTACTCAGGTGCTGAGCTGCTGGCACTGTTTTGGGGGGGGATTATTTTACTTATTTAGTTTTAGAAAATGTCACTGAGACTCCAGTTCAGCAAAACACTTAGGTCTGTGCTTGAAGTTAAGTTTATGCTAACATCCCATTGACTTCACTAGGGCTTAAGCACCTGCTCAGAGTTAAGCATGTGCTGATATGCTTTTTCTGAACTGGTGCCTGTGAGGGGGTGTACCTGTCCCTTCAAGGCCCCCTGCTGGAGGACCTGCGATCCTACCACATCCTGGCCCAAGAAAGGAGCAGTGAAGGTTGGGTCCTCCAGCATTGCCTAGAAAGGCTGCATAGAAACAGCCAATCAGAGCCCAGCAAGATCAGCTAAAAGGAGCTGCTGGGGCTCAGTTCCTGGCTGGGAGCAGAGAAGGGAAGAGCTGGAAGATGGGGGTCTGGTAGCATCTGCATTCAGTGAGGAGGAAGAGGATCTGAGAACTTCAGCCCTGAGATAAAGGTGAAGAGAAAGGGGCTATATGGGAGAAGGCCATTTTGGCTTAGACAGTCCTTCTTTTTAAGCAAGAGCAAACAGGACAAATGCCCACTTCTGTGAGAAAAGTGGGGTGTGCAGGAATGGCGGGGGGGTAGGGCTGTGCCAGCCCCATGCAGAAAGGGAGGCTGGGCTCAGGTGGGGGGCAGACAGGGCTCAAGCAAGCAGCAGCACTAGCACCAGCCTCATCTGGGAGGCAGGCTTGGGTGAGCAGCGATGCCAGCCCCAGGTTTGTGTGGGGAGAAAGGCTGGGTGAGCAGCTTGGGTCCATTCCCAGGGAAGGGTTTTGGGGGGCCTTGGGTGAGTGGCTCAGGCCAGCCCTGCAGTGGCTGGGGGGCTTGAACCAGCCCTGCACAGTGCTCTGTTTTTCTTTTGGGAAATATGGTCACCCTACCCAGGGAATAGCAGCAACTAATTAAAGGAAGCAGTTGTGGCTGCTGTTTATAGGGTTCCTGGGTTGGGACCTGGAGCAGTGGGTAGGCCTGCATTTCCACATTGTGAAAGTGGCCTAAGCCCCTCTTTTGGGAAGTCTGAGTGAGATATGGGATTTAAAGGGCCTAGAAACAGGGCTGAAAACCCTGATGAGGGCTGACAGTTTGTTGAACCCTCTGCTTTCCCGGGAAGGGCTTGTCCATTTGACTGTGAGACTTGACTAGAGGGTTGAGCTGCTGAAGATCTGCCTATCAAGGCTGGCAACCTACAGGGGAATCCAGAAGCAGGAAGAAGAGTCCAGTACCACACCCAGCTGCTAGGAGGCTCTTAAGAGGTGAGTGCCCCCATCCCTATCACTCCCCCATCACTGGGCCCGAAGTATTTTATTTGTGGGGAGGGGGAGAAATAAACATACAAAAAATGACATAGACCTTACAAAATGGTATAAGAAGGAGGAGAAAGAAGCAGCAAATTCTGCGCCTTCTTATCTTGACAGGGTCCTGGTTACTATTAATCTACTATGTCGTTGATTTCACATCAGGGTTCTACTCACCCTGGGTTTTCTGTTTCTGAAGACAGGGAGTCACATTTCTCATGCTCATCGTCACCTCACAGTCACGGGTCCGTCTGCATATTTCCTATGATGTTCCTCCCATAGCAGGTACATCATTGCTGAGTTATGGGCTGTATAACTCATGGCACATTCCTTTACTAAGAAGAAAGTTTAAAACAAATCTTCTGCCAAAATCCTAATTTTCCAATGTTAAACTGTTTTATGTCAGCAAGAAAATTCCAGCAATTGTACATAATAACAGGGTTGCCCTTGCATTGACTCAAGTATCAGAGGGGTAGCCGTGTTAGTCTGGATCTGTAAAAGCAGCAAAGAGTCCTATGGCACCTTATAGACTAGCAGATGTATTGGAGCATGAGCTTCCGACGAAGTGGGTATTCACCCACGAAAGCTCATGCTCCAATACATCTGTTAGTCTATAAGGTGCCACAGGACTCTTTGCTGCTATTGCATTGACTGGTTCTAATTACATTATAAACCAAACAAGTACACCTCAAATGGTTTACGTCATCCGAATTCCACAATAGAATTTCACTATAGCCTTAATATGAACAAATAGTTCATAAGCATGCCAGAGGCTGAAATACATTCTCATTAAACATCAGTTGAATAATTTTGAATAATGACAAAATTCGTAGATTGACATCTGCTTGCTGATTTCCTAAAAGAAAAAGGGTTAATTGCCTAATAGATGGCTCACCAGGAATAGTTTGTCCTGCTCTGTTCAAGTTGTTTGCTTGATTGCTCACCACTCTATGCATTTCCCAGACAAAGCACTGCCTCAACATGGTAGGCATTTTCCTCCCATTGTAGGCCGGTTCAGCAGTCCCTCCCAGTTAAGCAGCTGTTTAATTCCATTGAAGTCGATGGAACTTAAGAATGTGCTTTATGCTGAGCATGGGAATTGGGACCATAGATCAGTAGAAATCTAAAGAGAAGACACTTTTTTCTCCCAAAGGGTAGCAATTTGGCTATTTATAAACTGCAGCAGGTTGAAGGAACATTCAGTCAGTGACATGAGTAGCTCTACTGTTTCTGTAAAGTCATAAAACACGGTGGGCCAGATCCAAAGTTCATTGAAGTCTACGTGTCTGTCCTCTGAGTTCAGTAGACTATGGCTCAGGCCTTCTAGGCCTTCAGATACCATGGTGATGAGCACAGATACCTAGATATGTTTGCTTGAAAACATCACTTAGACTGTATTTTAATTATGGAATTGTATAGGGAAACAGATAATGAGAGCATAAATATTAGTCATAAGAGTTCTGTTCAGCTCAAATGCTATAGGTTGCTCCTAGCTGGTGATACTAGATTGGCCCAACCAGTTAATTTTGACTTTGGCTTAGGAAAATAAAGAACTCATAATATTCCCTAACTCTCCTCACCCCTGCTATATAAATCTTTCAGCTTGTAGGGAGTTCATACTGATGCACTTTTCATTCAGATGCTATGTATACTGCAACTTAAACACAGATTTAATCCTGGAAGTCAATATAAATCACTTACAAAAATAAACTGTCTCTGCACTCCATACTTTGACATTAATAGCTTTAAGATGCCCTCTCGCCCTCTTTCCCAAATGCAGGGTTAGGATCTTTACATGGGCTCTGGAGAATAGCTTTGCCGTCTGTCTATTTCACAGAGAGATTATTTTAGGTAAAATGTTACAGCAAATGCTTCATGCAAACAACACTAGGAAGCACTGAATTCACAGGCTATATGGAGAGTTGCAGGATAAGATGCTCTGAAATTTAGGAGTCTTGATTCCAGTGTAGCAGCAGCAGGCTGCCATGCAGAAAAACCCAGGATAAGAAGCCATCTCAGGAATCTTCTCCTTCCTGGGCCAGTACAAGCGAGGTTTGTTTGATAGGTGATGTGCATGTGTATGTGCAACACAGTTGTCTCCTAGATGGGCTCAGCTATGTGCTTATGTCATCCTCTAGTGACTGGCCTTCAAAGAAGCTATAAGCCATACTACTACTGACAGTGGCAACTAGTGGAGGGTCTCCTTGAGAGCAAAGGGCACAGGCTGCTGATTTTGGATAAGAATGTGCAGGGTTCTATTCCCTGTGCAGTTTAGCAGATGACTATGATGTCTCCGTGCATGTGGCTGTATGGATTCATGACAGATGACACTCGAGAGCAGTAGTTGAGTTGGATGGGGACAATTTGACTCAGCCAGCAATTTGAGCAACCCAGGCTGATCCATTTGCAGAGGTTGCATCTCCTGGCAGTTTATTTGTGGGTTGCATTCTTCTGAGGGCATAGTAAGCCAACATCTTCTGTTCCAGGATCACATGTATAATCAGAGTTCCTGGAAGCAGTGGGCTTTCCTTTTCAGTAACCCACCTGGGTTGGGATTTCCCCAGAAACACCAATAGCCGGTCATGAATTGAAACAAATGGGGTGTGAGATCCATGCTGCAGCAGATGATAGATTTTCCTGTTGAGGGATTTGCAGATGGATATTTAAATCTTGAAGCCTGTCAGTTCCTTAACCAGTGTAAAAGAGTGATAAGATCACGTGCCAGGCAGAGGCAGCATTAGCTATTCATTCACATTTGTAAGGTGCCCAATCAATGCTCTACACCAGGGGTCAGCAACCTCTGGCACGCAGCTCGCCAGGGTAAACACCCTGGCGAGCCAGGCCAGTTTGTTTACCTGCCGCATCAGCAGGTTTGGCTGATCATGGCTCCCACTGGCCGCAGTTCACTGTCCCAGGCCCAATGGGGTGGCGGGAAGCTGTGAATTTCGGTGGCATTTCGGCAGATGCTCAACCACCTTCATGGTCCTTTGTCTGGCACGCGCCAGACAAAAAAGGTTGGGGGCCACCGGTCTAGCTGCTCTCAAACTTTAGCAACCTGAGAACCCCCATTTTGATTTTAAAAATTTTGCAGGCCCTCAAGACCTCAACACAGCCACAAGCCCCGCCCCCAAGGCCCCACGCCACCTCTTCCCACCCCACTCCACCCCTGCCCCTCCTCTTCCCCGCCTCTTTCTGCCCCCTCCCCCAGGTCCATAACCTGGACACAAACAATTTAGGGCTTTGCAGACCAAATCAGCACTTCACACTTGTTAGGCATCAACTCATCCAAACATCTCTAAAAGAGTAACTACCAAACTAAAACCATCATCCAGTGGAAGAAAGGGGATATTCTTGTCCCTCCAGCTCTCATCCCCCGTAACCAGCCCAGCCTGGCTGTTCCAGTTGCCCCTGAGCCCTTTATGAAAGGCAGAATCTGGAAACTCCTAAAAACAAAGTTTAGAAAAATAGCAATAGTGTGTGCCTGCCTGGGGACTGTTTTCCTATACAAGCGTCTTCCAAGACTGCAGTGGGACATGTGACACCTGCGCATGTCAGTCCAACTTGTCACTCCAGTGACAGTTACATCCGTTATCATTCCGGTTCTCCACTCTGTTTCTGCTCTGCAGATCTCTGAATGGTCTTGTTATTCCCCCCCACCACTTCCCTGTCTGCCCGTTGTGCTTACCTCCTGATGTTTTCAGATCAGCCTTTACATTTGTATGGACAAGGAAGGAATAACAGGCCCCCTCCCCCAAAGAAACATGCTCCTTTTCTTTGTGTAGTATCTGTGTCTCATGCTTTCATTTACATTAAATAATATTCCCTCTGTTTGTGATGAATTACACTGAAGATGCCTGAGGGGAAGGGGAATATTCAGCAGCTCACCAGATTTTGTTTCTAATTCTTCTCAACCTGCCACTAAATGTCTGTTTTTCTTTTGTGAGGATAGGCAGACTTTTCCCACCATACAGGAATCAAGAATCTGTTTCCCTGTTGGTACATTTCAAAGCAAAAGATGGTACCATCCTGACTGATGGGCAGCAACAACTTAACCGATGGACTGAGCATTACAAAGAACTCTACTCAAAGGATGCCATTATCTGTGACACCTCCTTAGCTGCTATTCCCCAGCTTCCAACGATGCAGGAGCTGGATCAAACACTGGGACTATCGAAGGTGTAGAGAAGGCTATCAAAGAGATTGCCTGCTACTTTCCCAGATGCAATTATCAGATCCCTCCGGAGCTCCGAAAGGCAGGGGGGAGAAAGCTTGTGAGAAACATCCACACGCTTCTCTGCACCTGCTGGGAAGAAAGCCACATACCCGGATCTGAAAAATGCAAACATAATTACTTCATACAAAAATAAAGGGGACAGAGCAGACTGCAACAACTACCCCGGGACATCTTTGCTCGCATGGTGGGCAAGGTGCTTGCAAGGGTCCTGCTGAAAAGACTCCAAGTCCTTGCTGAGAGTTTATCTTGAGAGCCAGTGTGGGTTCAGAGCAGGACAGTCTAAAGTCTATGACTTGTCTGTGTCCTTCACAGTATGCTTGTTCCAAGAAAAAAGCTGTGAACAACAGGCACCTCTCTATGTATTTGCTGACCTACAAAAGGCCTTCGACATGATTAGCAGGAATGGTATACACAAGATCCTGTCACAAATTGGCTGTCCACAAAAAGCGTTCTCCCTATTTAAGGAGTTCCATGAGGGAATGAAGGCAACTATCCAGTATGAAAATGAAACATCGTCTGAGTTTAGTTTAAGAGTGTGTCCTAGTGTCTACTGACTTTGGCATCTTTATTATTCTTCAGTACGCTTTTGGAAATGACCAATTTGACACACTAATTGAATCAAGGATGGACGGCAGCTTGTTCAACATCAGACAATTTCAGAGCAAAAGGCATGTCACCCAGCCGCTATTGGGATCTGCTGTTTGCAGATGATGCTGCATTCATCTCTAACTCAACTGATGAATTGCAGATCATGATGAATAAGTTCGCTGTTTGGCATGGTCATCAGTAGCAAGAAAACAGTTGTCTTGTCACAGGGCACCAACATCCCCCCTAAAATCTATGTCAGTAATGAAACTCTGGACAACGTGGGTCACTTCTTGCTATCTTGGCTCAGCTTTAACCAGCTCAGTGAGCCTTGATAGAGAACTTCATGCAAGAATCGGCAGAGCCTGTCACCTTTGGCAAACTTACCTCACGTGTCTGGAACAAGCTGCTAACCCTGAACACAAAGGTGTCCATTTATCAGGCTTGTGTCCTCAATACCCTCCTTTATGACTGTGACAGCTGGGTCAGATACTTCAAGCAGAAGCGGAGATTGAACAGCTTCCACCTTTGCTGTCCCTTGGAGTCACTTGGGACCCATGGATCGCTAACAACAAGATCCTTGAGAGAACCGGCCTACCGTCTATGCAGACCATGATGGATGCTCGCAGGCTTCACTGGCTAGGACACATGGAGCATATGCCTCAAGATTATCTGTGGAAGGTTGTGCTTTATGGCCAACTCAAGAATTACCTGCAGCGCAGAGGAAGGCCATAGCTCTGATACAGCAACAAGGTCAAGCAAATCTCAAGAAATTCAGCATTCCCAGTGACAGCTGGGAGAAGTCTGGAGAAGCTGGGTCAAGGTGGGTGCCGTCATTGTGGAGAACTATCAGAGAGCCCAGGCTGAGGCCCACAGGTGAGCCAGAAAGCAGAGTGTACTCCAACCTCCATCTGCCAAGTGGATCTGGTGCCACTGTGGTAAAGTCTGCCGCTTGTGCATTGGGTTCTTGTCCCACACCACTGTCAAGCACCATTGACTGACTGACTGACTGACTTTGTTGTATTTCCTTTCATCTTTCAAGATCTTGAATGGTCACATGATACATTTTCAAGTACAATAGGTGGCATCTCCTCAGTTTTTCCTCAAAAAAACAATCACTGCAGAGGGAACAAAGCCAGGATCCCCAGACCTGGTGAACTAACAGTTTAAGTGGACCTTGGATCCACCCTGGAAAGGTTCCCTTTCTCTCAGCATCTTCCACCCTGAACAGACACTCCCTCTTGTACCTTTGTCTTCATCCCACGCAAATCTTTGCTCTACATCCTGAGAGAGGCAGCCAACTGACAGCCATCAGCTGTGTGTTGCATTGCTGCCTGCTACTCTGACTGTGTGACACAGAGCAAAGCTTCAAGGTAGCAGAAAATCACTGCCTGCACTTTTTGCAAAGCATTTTGGGGTAGACAGAGTGTGAGGGGCACTCCATAAGATACTCCATAGCCTGTTGTATATTTTTCCATCGTGATGGGATTACCAGCCCCTGCTATGAATGCCTGAAAAGCTGCTAAGTATCATTTAAGATTTTTGGCACCCAATCCAATGAGGCAGTAGTTGTATTTTTTCTGTGGGGTGCTTTTTTTGTGTGCGTATTTTCAGTTTTAGTTTTTAATCACTAGGTTAACAGAAAAAATGTAGAGCAATCATTCAGTATCCAAGAGGGCTTGCGCTACACTCATTGTGACAGAATTCTTGCCTACTGAGGACAGCGTCAGGTTCCCTCAAAGGCAGTTTGGCAAAGATCTCTTCAATCTCTTCTTCGTGGACAACAAGGAAGTACATTCATAGAATTCCCAGGCACCCCAGATGAAAAGGGAGGGAATTAATACAGAAGGCCCTGCATCGCAGATGACTTTATTGAAAGCAGACAGAATTGTTTCCACATGGATTTCAGAAAGGTATCCTCCTCCCCCTCAGTTTAAATCACTCTCCAGCCCTCGAAAAAAAAATGCCCACTGCTGGGATTTAACTGCCATGGAGAGCCACACAGAGCCGATACTGCAGCACACCTTTCCCATATGAATCCCAGTGGTCAAATGAACCTAGTAAACTCAGAAAGAGCACGGGTGTGGCCCTACTCGGAAGGCCTTTGTTCATAAGGGCAAGAAAAATAACTGCAAACTGGGATTATTTAACCTAGGAAGGAGAGGCGGGGCAGAGTACCAGACTGGTCACACAATTGGTTTGAACTGTCATGGTGGATCCTATGTTCTTATGACCTTGATGAAGCTCATCTTACCATAGCTTCTAAACTGAAATACCAGTAAATGCTTTTTGTGCTGAAAATGGAGGCCAATTTCTATCCCAGCCTCCTGTGGCAGTAATCTCCACCCCAACAGGCAGCAGAGGGTTTAGGATATACCCTGAGGTTCCTTAGAACATGTAACCACAGCCTCCAAACCCAGCAGTTCTGGAGCTCTAGGAAAAAGGGTCGGCATCAATTCAGTGGTCCTGTTCCTTCACAGTGCTGGATTGGCCCCTCGCTTTACCCACAGGCATACTGCACCTGTGCAAACCCCCCTCTCCCAAATCTTCCAGCCCTCAGCCATTCACATGAGTGAAGAACACGCAACAGACCCTTTCTCTTTTAGAACCAGGCTCCACTTTTATTAGTCTCAGCCTCAGTTAGGGTGAGTGTCCCCTGGAGCTTCCTGCTCCACAATGCTCCCAAATGACAACTCATCAGTGGAGGAGCCATAAATGTGAAAGAAGCTGAGGCCCCGGGAGCATAATTTCTGCCTGCAAGTCCGTTGTCAGCTCTGACCACCCCCTCATGCAGCGCCCAGCCTAACCATTCCAGAACCCTGCCTTGTCTCAGCAATGTGGCTGGTTGCGTGTCATGGCAAAAAATACGGGAAATAATCATTGGGAGGGCGGGGAGGGGGAAGAGTTAATAAAAAGGCAAAGTGAAGGCTCACAGAATTATAATTACTATTATAATTAGCTGTGTGAGAGGTCAAACATCCTTTATTATGAATGATCCATACCTAATAGTGTGTAAAAAAACAAAAAACAGTGTCACACCTATAAGTACTGTGCAAATTCCTGGGGGAGGCTTGCTTGGTACTGAGTGGTGCAGCAGGGCAAAACCAATGCCATTTGACTGAAAACAGAAACTAGAAGTGTTGGTTGTCATGGAGGTTCTGGCTGAAATACACAGCCAGCTTAGTACCCAGTGCTGCTAACCCTTACACATAGGGATGACTCTAGTTGTGTGAATCGTCCCACTGAAGTCAATGAAACTCCCCAGGGAGACTGCTCTCACCTAACTATACTTGAGACTCTGATACAAAACGAGACAGGTTCCAAAGGTCCAGTGTGCCACTCTCTTAATGTGACTGGGAGGGAGCAGGAGGACATAGGCAAAGGGGCACAGAAGGGGAAGTCTCATTGAAGTCAATAAGACTACTCACATGAGTAAAGTTACTCACTTTTGTAAGGGATGGCAGGATCTGGGCCTCCATCATGAATGATCCAGATGGGAAAATTCTGCATGGTAACACCCACCACCAGCACCTGTGAGATTACAGGGAAGGAGTGGAAACAGACTGATCCATATTCCTCATGGTGGGGGTGCGGGTTGCTATTTGCTTTATATTAAAAAATAACAACCCTCTAGACTAATGCATAAGACAGGACTGTACTGCCACTGGAGAAATCCTGTTGTTAGAGAAAAGCAGGTTGCCTTTTTTTCTTTCCATTTCAGGTTCCAAGACACAACCCTTAACTGATAAAATAAACAGTTGTGGGTGTATCTGAATATATCGCCTGGACAGATCAGTGATATCTGTCCCCACATTGTGCATGAGGCTCTTCTCTTTGGCACACAGCATTTCCAGGGCTGACAATCCTGAACATCTCACTAGTTAAAAAGTGAGAAATCAGTACCCAGTCCTGGCTTGTTACCATGCAGAACTTTCCCATCTGGCTCATTCATGATGGTGGGCCTGGTCCTGCCATCCCTTACACAAATGAGTAACTTTACTCATGTGATTTGTCATGGCTAAAAGTGGGACTACTCATATGCCCAAGAGTTTGCAGAATCAGACCTTAAGAGCATCACCTATTGGGTGCTGAAGATAACCGAACCGGTCAGATTCACAGCTGCGTTCTCTACTACCCCAAAACATTCAGCGACACGGATGATGATACAGCAGTAGTTCCATGCAGCTGCACCATGAACTGTATGGGTTTATTCAGTATGTGCACTTGTCAATGCACAACTGGGCAATACTGCACATTATTTGAAGTCCTGTTGTTCTATCACCTTAAAAACACAAAACTCTGCATTCTTGATCTCCAAAAAACTCTTGCATAGCTATTAATTATATAATTCTCTACTCACTGGCTAGCTAGTGCCAGGGTTTTTGAGGCACTCTTACCATCAGCGCCATCCTGTGATGCTCTTAAGCTAGTTGGAAATAAATGGTGTTGACTGGCAGAACAGGAATGAAGGGTTTGATTTTATAATAGTTTACAAATCCATGCAGTGGACAGGGAGTCTAAGACTTCGGCAATTGACATGTTCTATCGTGTGCTGGGCATCTCCACAAGTAGCAGGTTTTACAGGAACCACAAATACCTTGACACTTCACTTTTAACATGAAACCCAATACCGGGGGGAGAAAAGAAACCTTGATTCATTCCACATCAGGCTCGCTTGTCTGTACTAGTGGGTGACAAAATATTTGGCACAAATCTGAGCTTTTTGATTGTGCAAGTTTAAACCCGTCTGGTTTTCAGGAGATCCTCATGTTAAAACAGGACCATTTGTAGAAAAGTTGGGTTTATTGTGTGACATTTCTCAGTTTTGCACTTTTTATGCAGCCAAATTACCATTTTTTGGTCAAACTATAATGAAAATGATGTGTCCTGGTTGTGAAAACAGACAAAACACAATGATAGACCATGCCACCACAGGAATTGTGTATTTTAACATGGCTCTAAGTTTGCCCCATCCTTTCAATTAGGCACATCAGATTGGGAGAAAGAAAAAGAGGATCATGAGGGGTTCTGACTGGAAGTCTGGAGAGGGAAAAGTCAGCAAACTAGCTGATTGAGTGACCTTAGGAGTTTCATTTTAGATTTCTTTTCCCACTCCTTTCATCAGTTTGTACGGACTGATGATAATGGTAGCAGAGTTCCACTATTCGCTATCCAGGCTCATTATCCGCCCCCTTTGAGTCTGTGTAGCCAACAATTATTCAGTTCATTATTTATTACTATGTCACTAGAGATTGCATAGTTTATTTCTTTATACACTTTTTTTAAAAAAACCCTCTCTGCTCAAATGTTCCGTTTCACCTAGCTGACCAGCAGAGCAAACTGGCACAAGCATGCTTCTGAATAACCAGACAGACCAGACTAGCATTATCCACTGACCTCTGGGGAATTGTATTTCAAAGTCTCTTTGCAGTTTCTTGATTGTCCAGTCATAATATTATAAAGAATGAATCCAGGCAACACTTATTTAATGGGCAGATGAGCTTCTTGTTTGCCTACCTGTGCATCAAACCATCTGAACAGGTCTAAGCCCAATTTTCTCAGTACCATCTTGGACAATGAAATGACTGCCAGGTTGATTCTATGACTATCCTGAATGGCTAATGGTTCTTAACAGCCCAAACACCTTTTTACACCACGAGCTTTGCCGTAAACCGTGTAAATCATACCATATCTTTGCAATGCAGGCAGAGGGGCTCCTCCTCTTCTCCCTTAGCCACCTTCTGTGTTCATCTCCTGCAGAAGACACTGCACACTGTAGTCTTGTCCTTTTCAGAAACTAAACCCTGTGGTTCTTAGGCATAGTCCACTTGTAGGGCTTTTGCACTGGGTTTGCAAGAGAAACCACTAAAAAAAAAAAAAAAAACGAACAACAACAAAACAAACCCTTCAGCTACTAATCAATGTCTCTCCCCATTTTATCTCCTTTTTTAATTACAACCAGATGTTGTCACTCCAGGGTGCCTATCCCAACCAATATGCACGGCTCAGCTGGGGCTCTTTGCAATTTCAGCCTCCTGCTCATTATTCCAAAGGGTGTTTAGTTTTCATAAATCCTTGCTGGTAAGTTGTCATCAAACTTTACAGAAGGGTCCAGTGTGTGCCATTTTTTCCTTGCTGGAACTGTTCTTAGCCTTGTGCTGGACGGGTGCACGAGTGTGAGGAGTATAAGCTGGTACTATGGGCCCAAATGCACTTCAGCAGCTAGTGCATATCCACAGTGTACAACTGGCAAACTTCAACTGCTAGTTTTAAAGTGTATAGTAGCCTGCAGCCCAGACCCACCTCCCTGTGGGGAGGGGAGAAGAGAAGTGTGTGGGGGGAATGCCAGTTAATTTGAAGAGGCTCTTTTCACAATAAAAGCCCTGCCTGCTTTCTTAAACATTGAGGGCTGCATTTAGCCACAAAACACAGGTAAAGAAAAGCTAAAAGAAGTGAGCTACCCTGGCCTTCTGTGGCCAGACCATAGGAAACACATTGCGGGACTGTATTTATCCCGGATGATCAATAGCAGACTAGTGAAAGCAAACAGTCACTGACTGCAGAGATGCTTGAGAAGAAATCCTTTGCTTTTTATACTAATATTTTTGCTTTCCGTTATGACATAACAAAGAGATGTGTCATATAGTGCCATATCTGCTCATTGGGACAAAACTGCTTATACAATCTGATAATAAATTATCAAAAAAAATAATGTTTTGGCCTGGCTACCATAGTGACTTTCATCAGCTCAGGAGCTCAAAGCATTTGATAAACAGTATTTCACTGAGGCCTAGATTTTGCCTCCCTTCCGGAGGGGTAGCTCGCGTCACACCCTCTCAGAGGCAGTGCCTGCACCATATTGGAGGCATTTGCAGGGGTAAACAGCATTTTTTCCCCTCAGCCAATTGAAATACCCCTGGCAGCCATATAACTATCAGTGGGCCAACAACTAGTGCTGAAGCAGCTGGATGACCTGAAGGTGGAGCTGTCCCAGCTGCAGGTGGCCAAGGTGACTGGCGGAGCCACCGCCAAGCTGTCCAAGATCCGGGTTGTCCGCAAATCCATTGCCCGAGTGCTGACTGTCATCAACCAGACCCAGAAAGAGAACCTGAGGAAGTTTTACAAAGGCAAAAAGTACAAGCCTCTTGACCTACGGCCGAAGAAGACTCGTGCCATGCGCCGCAGATTGAATAAGTACGAAGAAAGTTTGAAGACCAAAAAACAGCAGCGAAAAGAGCGCCTGTACCCTGTCCGGAAGCTTGCTGTTAAGGCATAAACTAGTGCTAGTTAGCCCTGTAGGGTAACCCCCAACAGAGCCCCAGTCAGTGCAGGCTCTGTTGACTGAGGACCAGTGTGGATGCAACGTTCTGGCCCAAAGCGTGGTCTGTGTCAGCTGGAGCAGTGCTTCTCTCTGCTAACTCCTTCAGGCAGCAAACCACCTGAGTTCACCAGGTGAGACTGCCCCTTCTGCACCTCAGTACCTCCCTTCCCCTAGAACTCCCACGGTATTTCCCTGCTCTCCAAAAGTGCCCCATCCTCACAGCCTCACACCCTAAACCCCCACCCTGGTGCCCATTATTCCCTCCCATCACCATCCCCAGAAATACCTCTCCCACTCCAGCTCCACAGGTCCTTAGCTGTACTCCCGAACAAAACACTCAATCTCTGCCTCCTTCCGTCCAGTTATAGCCCTCTATAGTATCCCCTCCCCCAGCCACATCCCTCCCCCAGCCCTACAATTACCCAGCAATGCCCTGGCTGTAGCTCTGCTCTGCAACTGAGCAAATGACCAGCCGGGGCAGGAGCAGCAGGAAGGGAGCTGGTGACCGCTGCATTCCTCACCACTCCTGGCTACCAGCACTCCTGCCCCTGTCAAGCTAGGAAGAAGTAGAAGGAGAAGGGAGCTGGTAGTTGAAGGGCCATGAGAAGAACAGCTCCCAGCTCCCTTCCTTCTGCTGCAACCCCACCCCGTGAACCACAGAAGGTTCATGGAGAGATGACACCACCACAGTTTGGAGGCTAATTTTAGGAAAAACTTTTTCACTACGTGGGTGGTGAAGCACTGGAATGAGTTACCTAAGGAGGTGATGGAATCTCCTTCCTTAGAGGTTTTTAAGGTCCGGCTTGACAAAGCCCTTGCTGGGATGATTTAGTTGGGATTGGTCCTGCTTTGAGCAGGGGGTTGGACTAGATGACCTCCTGAGGTCTCTTCCAACTCTGATATTCTATGATTCTGTGAATCTCATACCAGTGAACCACCTCTGAGTCCTCAGAGAAGGACTGGTGAACCAGCAGTGATCTATCTGTTGGCTTCAGCATGGGGGTATTAATGGAGGGGGAGGAGCCTGAGGGCATGGCCCGAGGGAAGGGGGATACTGTTGCGGGGGTTGGGGGCAGGTGGGAGGAATATTGTGGAAAGCAGAGTGCAGTCCAGAGTTAGATTATGGAGGGAGGAGTTTGGAGGCTGGCACGGAGGGTATTTCCAAGAGGGAACCCACTGAGCTATGCATGCTCCCTTTGGGGACTGCAGCATTGTCAGTTCCATCAGTGGGCCCCCTGTTGTACTCAGAAGTGAAATTCACCAATGTGTAGAGAAACAGGGCCAGGCTCTTAACACTATTTAAACTCTGCACAGTGGGGAAGAAGGGCCAGCAGACCCAGTGGTCACACAAGGGTGCCCACACATCCCCAGTTCCCTGTGGGAAGGGTGTCCGGGCCAGCCCTGCATCTCAGGTCAGAAGGCTGCGATGGATACAGTGGCTCAGCACCCCATGCCTCTGGCACAAAGGTGCTACGCATAAATTCCAAACTCTTGGGCTTTACGAAGAAGGAGTGTTTTTTGCTGCCCAGCAATGAGTCTGTCTCCTATATGGTTGCACCGAGGGAAGGAGGCCCCATGGCCTCTCCCCACCCTTTATTTATCCACATAGGGGCAGCCATACTTTGGCCTTTTTATGCTGTGTTGGAATATGACTGTACGTTTGGTGCCTCAGACCTCAGTACCTTCACAGGCACCTTATTTTTATTCCATACTACTACCCCAGTGAGCAACCTGTGAAATAAACAAGATCAAGACACATTATTATTTACGTATATTATGGTAGCATCTGAAGACCCCCAACTGAGATTGTGTGCAGAGCCAGTCGTGAATTTTTTGATTAAACTTTTTTTTTAACCAAAAGATGCTGATGTGTCAGAACCAAACTTGTTTATGAAATAGTATCAGGTTCAATTACACTCAAATTGAAACATTTTTGGTTTTAAAAAAAGTTTTGAAAATGTTGAATGGGAAAATTTGGGGGGTATTTTTTAGTCAAAATGACTTTTTGTTTTGAAATGTTAATGAATTTTCACAGATAAACAGGTGGAGGTAGGTTGAAATCAAAATGAACCATTTTGATTGACCTGAACCAAAAGCTGTTTTTGGTTTGCAACATTTGTTTGACCTTTTTAATTTAATGTCTCAATTTGGGATGGAAAATTTGGAATGTCAAAAATCTCTCATGGGATGAGAAAGCGGTTTCCCACCCAGCCCTATGTGTGTGTAAGGCAGCAGGGGAACCAAAAAGAAACAGAGGTGAAATAACATGGCCAAGGTTACACAATAGGTGAGTGGCAGAGCCATAGCCAGGGTTAAAATCTAGGTTCCATGAGCCCTAGTCTAGTGCCCGGTTCACTGACCACACTGCCTCATTGGCATGTCTTGTAAGGCTGCACAAAGAGTTAGACAATTATAAGTAAAAGTCACAATATAATGCTTCTGTCTCTCACTGCACTTAGTCCTTCCAGGCCTAGAGATTTTTAATTCCTTCCTGGCCTCTTGTTTATATATGTATAACATATATAACATCCCTCCTAACATCCCTCATCGCTATTCAAACTCCAAATAATAACTAGGACAAGAGGTGAATTAAAGGTCAGACACAGAAGAAATGAGTCTGACTTGTGCTCATGCAGCACGATTTATATCCCACACGTTAGCATAAGCCAGCTAGCGAAGTAAATCAACTAAACCAAGCATTGAGCCCTGCCAGCTGGGCTCTGAGAACACTCCAGCTCACCTTTTGCCTCTTGGTTTCATTACTGATATGGCAGGAGTTTTATTTTTTACTGGCCCATCACATCATTTTCGTTAATTAAATGTTTGAGATGCTTTTGTGGCAGTGGAAGCCCCGTATTGCTTGTAATGATGCTTGCCTACACGGCCATCTAGTGGTAAAGTTGTATACTGATATACCCCATTTGTTAAGGCATTAAAGGGCTGGAACAGCTTCCATTTTAAAATAGGAATTTTTCCACTTACCTCAGTAGGCGCAGGACTGCGATCTAATTAATTACACCTTACAACATTCCTGAGGTACAAGTAAATAGTTTGATCCCCTCCATGATGTGCTCATTTCCTTAACATTCAGTGGGTTTCCATGCGCTTGCATGTTCAAAAAACTGCATTTGCATGTGCAAAAAGGCAACTGTGCATACAAATGCTGAAGTGATCAAACCAGCCTCTAAAACCTACTCATGTGGGATCCTTAGCTGGTATACAGCAGTGCGGGAACAATTTTTATAGTGGAGCTGCTGAGACCCATTGAACCAAACTGTAAACCTTGGATATAATGGAAACCACTTCAAGCCAGAGGGGATGGGGGGAGAGAGAGCAGCAGCATCCCAGCACCCCTAGTTTCAGCACCTACGTGGGTGTAACTCAGAGTGGCTTCACTGACCAGTGGTGTTGCACTGGTTTACACTAGCTTAGGATCTGTTCCACAACTTTTATGCACACCAGATGGTTTCATATCTGTGTGTCCAAATGAGAGTGTTTGCATGTACAAACACATAAAACTGGATGTGCAAATGGAAAGGCTGCCTTAAAAATTGTCCCTAAAAGGTAAGCAGAGTTTAGTGGCGAGGAGTAGGGTTTATTCTCAATGTAAAGTGAATACAGGAACTGTTTCAACTGCTAATAGCAACTCTACTGTTGCTGGGTAGTGGAGAATTAACCTGTTGGTCAGACTCAAAAGATGTATTTGTAGCATATTTCAAAGTGATATCTTACACATAACCTGTATGATGCTGAAGAAAACAACTGGAACAGAGGGGTGGGGGGATGCCTCAGGGTGGAGAGTGGGGGATGGGGAGCTGCTGCAAGGGGGGGTGCCTCAGGG